>NC_142880.1:8309166-8650000 GCF_051225735.1 Oryctolagus cuniculus | reverse complement strand
TTTCTAGAAACCTCTCTGTCTCCATGGAAACAAAGTCCTTCACTTTCTCATCTGGGAGGAATACTACCCCATCTTGGCAGTAACAAGAACAGCTGCTGGAAACAGAATTATTTTCTATTGCTGCAAGTTGACTTAGACAGTCATCATGTCTTTTTTTTTTTTTTTTAATTTACAGGACAAGTGCATGCTTTGAAAGTATTTCTTTCTCCAAAGCCATAGAAGAATACTCTTAATGGGATCAAAACACATAAAGCACACGGGACAGTGCCTGTACATAGTCAGTGTTCAAAATATTTTGTCCAGTATTGTTATCAATAGCAGTGTTCATCATCTTCATCATCTTCATCTTCGTCTTCATCACCACCACCACCACCACCATCAGCAGTAGAAAGGATTGAGGTCAGTACCACGTCATCCTTTCTCAAGACAGAGCTGAAACAAAATGCCCTTCTTAGATCTGACCATGACATTAGCACCTACATTTAAACTACTGTCCACTGTGACCACAGTCACATAGTGTCAATTTACTCCTATTTGAGGTCCATAGGCTTCAACTACTTTAGAGAGAATCAGGTAACTACAGAAGAATGTCTTGCTTTGTGAGGTATTTGGGATCCCAAAGACTAGTTGAGGATAATGCAATATAGTATATGTTTCCAATAGGATTATATCATATTTATTTAGGCTGCTCAGTTAAGAGCCTTTATATTCTTTATGCATTTTATTTATCTTAAAATCTGTCCTAAATATAGCATAACGTTTATAGAGTCACTGAACATGATAAAAGGTTATAATAATCCTTTAAGACAAACTTACTAGATATTCTATTAGGGAACATAAAAGACTTTATGGAAGTGGAATGTAAGTGTTTATTAGTACAGATATTTTGAAATCTATATATAGCTTTTCATAACAATTTTCATGAAATTTTTGAAGATCCTTCATATGCATGGGTTTCAAAATTCTTTCATATCAAAATAAATGTATCTTTTAATTCTAAAAATCAATATAGGCTGTACCACTAGAGGAAAAATTTCCCATATGTGAATATATCTTACTTCCTGGGCATTTAACCGGATAGGAAGCAGTGGTTTCCAGAGGAATCAGATCACCATCTCTCTGGGGACTAATCCTGTTCACACACAGTAAATCTCCCAATGAATCCACTTCTTTTTCACAGAGCTCTCAGGAAACTCAACATGGCCATATCTTGGAACCTTAGGAAGAGGAAAGTGGATGCCCTGTGTCTGTGCATCTACCTTAAATACTGCAAGTGAGTGTTCATGAGGAAGGAGTTGGAAATTCACTATTTATTTTATAGTTGATAATTATGTATTTATTTGACCTAGGAAATGCTATAGTTATTGAAGGTTGTGGCTGTGCCTGAAAACATGCATCACTCTTGAGCTACATGATCCTTACCATTCCATAAAGACATTAAACCCTCTATGAAGCAATGGTAGCCTTTAAGAAACTTAGTCTTGGGGCCAGCACTGGGCTGGAGTGAGTTAATATGCCTTTTGTGACACTGGCATCCTATATTGGAATGCTGGTTCGAGTTTTGCCTGCTCCTCTTTCAATCCAGCTTCCTGTTAATGAGCCTTAGAGACCCAGATGGAAAAGGGTATGTGAGTATGCAGTTAGAATGTGATCCTGTACAAGCCAAGGAGAGAGGCTGGATAGAAGTCACCCCTCTGGTATGTTGGTCTTGGACTTTCAATCTCCAGAACTGCGAGAAAATAAATTTGTGCTTCAACTATCAGATTTATGGTAGTTGGCTATGAAAATGTTAGCAAGTTAATGCATTCAGCTTTTGGTTTTGACTTTAAGATGTAAGAAGCATTAGACAGAACAAAATGATGTCATGAAAAAATCAGAAAAGATAATTCAAAACTTAGAAGGTAACTTAGAAAAAGTCGCTAAGCATCAGAAGAATGAGAGGCACATGTGACAGTCTGGAACTCATCCCACACTTCACAATCAAGTGCTGTGTATACTAGCACATCCCAATATTAGATGGCTCCTACAGGCATGAGCAAAAGATAAATGATTATTAATTTTGATATTGAATTTTACTATACAACATTATACAAACAGAACTGATAGAAATTTAATGCCCAGCATTTTGCTAAAAGCAAATGTGCTTCAAATTATTCATTATTTTTAAAATCTCTTAAGGAGCTTGTGTTATTATCACTGATGATGGCAAGAATAAAGATATCTACAAATGTGACTGTGACTTTTGTAGAAGTAGCCAGAAAAAATCCAGCCTATCAATTGGCAAATTGACTTGGTAAATATGCTTGTGAGTAAAAATAATACAGAATAAACCCAAAAGTGTTTGAATATCTCTATCCTATATTGTCTTCATCATTTTATCTTCACCTACTGTGTTATTAATTATGGTGATGACGTAGGTGATGACTGTCACTTGTGATCCTTTTTATAACTACAGGGAAGAGGAAGGAGTGACTGCATTCAATATCTCATTAGTTTTATATTAAATGCGATTTTGAGTTCCTGCTTTATTTTCTATAGAACACTTGGAATTTATCTTGGGATATTGAATATTTAATGAAGTTAGCCATTGATATAAGGGGAAATCTTAATAATAGTATAATATTTAACAAAATTTTAATAAAAACTATCACTAAAAAGTGTATGACCATGAATTGAGTGCCTAAGAATTACATGTTCAAATTTATGGAAATTTAAAGTTAGCTGCAGTGGCCAATCAGGCTTGTGTCATACATAGGAACTATATATGATTCATCCCAAGCTATTAATAAATTTACAAATATCTTAAATATAAGTACAAATCAAAAACTGAAGATTGGAAGGTCTTGGGGCCTGTGTGAGAAAAACTGGGGAACTGAGCACATCTTATCATAATAATGACGGAACAAGACATTTTGTAAACAAAAAAATCACAAATGCATGCCAAACTGAAAACTAAGCTTCTATCTATCTAACTGTCAAAATCTTTAAGAAATCTGCGCTTTAAGCAGCTAAAATGTAAAAATGTTGAAAACAGAACTCATGTTCCCACTAGCAATTGTTTCCTACAGAAAACCACAAAAGAAAAAAAATGTAGCGTGGACCTTGTATCCAGAGAGGTGGGGTTGACAGACCTAGAAACCATTTTTCAAGCTAATGAATGGAGTAGGATTTGCTGTGACCTATTTGGGAAGGGAGGCTACAATTCCTCATAAACTATTGGAAATAAAACTACTTAATACCCAAAGAAGCCTATTCAATACTATCCATTTATAAGTGTTAGAAAAATGGGGGCTGGCATTTTGCCACAACAGGTTAAGCCACTGCCTATGACACTAGCCTCCAGACACCTGCCTCCCATATGGGCATCAGTTCAAGTCCCTGCTTCTCCAATTCTAATCCAGCTCCTTGCAAATACAACTGGAAAAGCAGCAGAAGATGGTCCAAGTACGTGGGCCCACACATCCACATGGTTGATCCAGATGAAACTTTTGGCTCCTGGTTTCGGCCTGGCTGAGCCCCGAACTTGTGGCCAACTGGAGAATGAACCAGTGGATGGAAGATTGATATTTCTCTCTCTCTCTCTTCTTCCCCCTGCTGTGCTTCTCTCTCTCTAACTCTGCCTTTCAAATAAATAAATAAATAATTTGATGAAGTGTTAGGAAAATACAGGTAGAATTTTTTACTGTATGATTGCTTTAGGGAACAGGAGCAGTGAAGCTCTTCCTTGAAGATAAAAATTTCAAGTTGATATTATGTGTAATTCCATGCATGCAGCATGTATTTCCTGACAGGAAATAAAGGATCTCTGAATCAGAGAGTAGATCTTTCTTTATACATAGAACCCATTCTCCCCATGCCAGTTCCCCGTAGGCAGACATGGTGAAGGCCAAGTATACCTGCAAGTGCAACAACAAGATTTGCTCCACAAGAGATGAACTCCAAGATTATGAGGTGGCTATCACATCTGCCCCTCATCCCCTCTGAAGAATATTGTTTTCTAATTAAAATAATGTCCTGTGCTATAGAGAAGTAACTGCTCTTTGTATCTCCTCCTTTTCAAATAATAGCCTAAATTGTGGTTGCTCATTCCCTGAACTTTCTTGTATGTTGGATGTGTGGAAGCAAATAACTTGTCTTACCTTATAGTTTTCTGAAAGAAAAGAAATCTCATCTGAATTTGATGTCATTCACAGCTTACTGGACTTCATTATCTGTGACAATGATGGAAAAAAAATTAGGTGTCTTTTATTTTACTAAGTATGCTTTGTATGCGTCAAGGATTAGGGCATAATTTATACAGGATGGACGCGGGTTTGGCAGTCATTTTATTTGCCGCATCTATAAACATATCACACTTCCTTTCCCCTTGATATTAGTCAGGGTGCATGACTTGCTTTGTTTATATGTCAGTAACAGGTGTGAATTGAGGCTTGAAATGTGTTAACGGTTGGACTTATTCTTGGATTTCTATCGTGGCTGTGGAACAACATATCCTAGTAGCTCACCAGCTTCACAAGAATTAGAGGCACATGTGACTGTATGGAGTTCATCCCACACCTAGCAAGCCAGACAAGTGGTGTAAGCACGTTCCAAGGTTAGATGACCCCAGAGGCGTGAGCAAGCATACATGGTTATCAGTGTTTGATACTGAATTTTACTATTCACCATTATATGAATGGAGCTGAGTGATAGAAATACCACCTATCATAATATGCTAATTATAAGCAATATATAGCAGTCCATATATTATCCATATGTGCATTTATATTATTCATAATAATATATCCACATACCCATATGGATGATGATGACATTCTCTAGGATGTGACACCAGCCCCCTTTAGGGATGATATGCTAATGAGATTTGCTTTACAGACATAGATGCGTATCTGGGGGTGAGAGATGAATGCAGGGACATGCAGAGACAAACCAGCTGAGGAAGCTATTAAGAGCTGATGATCTGCAACAGGCCAGAATGTTCCTTCTAAAGTAAAGGAGGAGTCAGTGACTTTGATATTTATTACCAAGAAAAAGTGGATTTTTGTGAGTATTGTTGGGCTTAGAAAGCATGGATCACTTGCTACTATTTCTATAAGTGCTTTATCAGGATACTGGAAAGAGTATCAGTCTTAAGTGTGGCCAGAGAAATGAGATACCAGTAGCTAGATCCAGTGGAGCTAAAGCAGTGTGTGAAGCAGGCTGTTTCTATTCCATAGTAGCCACTTAGTTTGATGCATTTGATAAATTAACATACAATGTGTATTTAAATCAAATGTAATTGGTTTTTACTGTTTAAAATAAGAGATTTAACATATAATTTATAGCTTATCCTCCAAAATCAGACATAGTGGGAATTAGTGCCATTTGGTCCTGAACTGAGTAGTAACCAGTTCACTAGTATATGGCATGTACTCTTTTTTTAAGATTTATTTTTTATTTGTAAGGCAGAGATACAGAGGAAAAAGGGGGAGAGGGACAGAAAGAGAGAGAGAGAGAGAATATCTTCCATCTGTTCATTCACTCCCCAAAGGGCTGCACTATCCAAAGCTGGGCCAGGCCCAAGCCAGGAGCCAGGAACCTCCTCTGAGTCTCCCACATGGATGCAGGGGCCATCCTCTGCTGCCTTCACAGGTGCATCAGTAGGGAGCTGGATTGGAAGTTGAGCAGCTGGGACTCAAACCAGCACCCATATGGAATGCCAGCACTGCAGACAGAGCTCAGCCCTCCATGCCAGTGTTGTCCCTGGCATGTTATCTTGAATTGCTTAGGGTTCTTGTACATCCTAGCTCATTTACTTTATCTGATACAAGCTACTTTCATTTATTTCTCCCTTATCTAAATCCTGAGATCAATATTGATACAAGTTGTGTAGTGGGAAGTGCCATTGCCATTAGTTTACAAGTGGTAGAAGCAGGATACATTAATAAAGAAGACAGTACAGCTCATACTTGAAAACCATTGCCACACTGGATGACTGGAGAGCAACTCTGCCGAAAAGCTCTGGGAAGGGGTATGCAACACATCTCAGAGATACCCCCTCTCTGAGGTGAGAGGATTGCAGTAACTGTACACCTGCTGCAGGTTTTCATCAGTTGAGGAATGTTCTAGATGGATGGTTAATTCCTTGGCACGCTGTCACATGTGCATTGAGGAGAATACCATGGCTTTCTCCAGGAAGGGGAAAAAACCCACAAACTTGTGGGTGTTTGCCATTGAAAGACAACAGGAGCATCAGGGGAGGTCTGTTAAGAGAAGATTGCCGCAGCAACCGGCTCCTTTCCCCTGTTGAATTCCAGTCCATGCACACCCACACTGGAAATTACTGACATAGATGTATAAGCTTGATTAAAAGGGAGATTGCCAAGGAAGTGTGAAATATCAGTCCCCCTTTGTCTGGTACTGTGAAAAATACAGTAAGTTTTTTTGTCATTTGTTTTCAATAGAGAATGAATACAGCCACTTAAATTGACCATAGGAAAAAAAATTATGAACAATGTCATGACATCATGTATCAAATATGTGTTTATGTAAATCATAAAAATAACTATTTGACTTACAGTAATTAGACTGGTATTTGAGCTAGGAAAAGTACAATTAACTCAGGTTATTTAACATCCATACATCATGAAACTAACTGAAAAGAGTAAAGCTAGCCTGACATAAATAATTTTTAAAAAATGTTTATTGAAAACCACCCTTTGAGACGTGTGTATGTTGATTCAATAGCAAGGCCTTTCTCTAGATCAGATAGGCAGCAACAAGTAGAAGTCATGAGTCTATTTTGCACCATACCTGCACTGGACTCTAAAGCACAACTCTACATGTCTATGAGAGTTCTATCTGTGGACACTCCCAGCCAAACATTACATTTATCACATCCTAAATATTCTACTGGGTATTCCGTGAAAAATATTGGAGTCATATCATCCTCAAAATGTACAATCTCTTTACTTTCATCATCCATTGTAAATTTAATTGAAATAACAGAACTAATAATATTCACACACATTAAAAAGATCTTATTGTACCATTTGGTCATGCGTAATAGCAGATGACTTTTCTCTTTCAATATAGAGTTACAAGAAATAGACAAGAATGAAGGAAAAATGGAGCCAAAAAAAAAAAAAAAAAAAAGAGCAACAAGAAGAGCTCTGCTAACTGCCACTTTGCAGGCTCTCTGGAAACAACTACCGGGATTGAAAATTTCTATTTCAGCACAAAAAGAGTAATATCACCACAGATGTGTACACACATCCTTTTTGCTGTAGGAGCACAAACCAGTCGTGACATTTATGATGTTACCAGAGTAATGTGCTGAAGAATGATCATTCTGAATTTCTAACCCTAACTTCATGGAGGTACAAAATTTTACACCTGAAAATGTGTTGTGATAACTAATTTTCCATGAAATGGACTACCTATAACTTTTAATATACATAGAGAGCAACAATATTCCCTATGGCCATTGAATTTTGCAAAGCTCCAATATTATAACAGCATACATCCCATTGCACAGAAGCAGTGCATGATCTATAGAGAGGATTTAAGAGCGGACTTAACGATATTTACCTTCAGTGATTTTATCTGAAGATATTTTCCTCTCTCTGGCATTTGGTTAACATAATGAAAAGTACCAAATAGGAATTGAAAAACCTCCTGCTGGATTAGGGATGTGCTGGTATATTAGTACTAAACCTTCAGATCACATGTGATAATAACCTTTCTTACATCCAGGGATACTTAATAAAGTTTAGATTAATGAAATGAGTGATTACAACACATACCAACATCTCATTCTTATAATAGAGTAATCATCATACAATTAAAAGTCCAGGTCAGGCCGGCGCCGCGGCTCACTAGGCTAATCCTCCGCCTTGTGGCGCCAGCACACGGGGTTCTAGTCCTGGTTGGGGCGCCGGATTCTGTCCCGGTTGCCCCTCTTCCAGGCCAGCTCTCTGCTGTGGCCCGGGAGTGCAGTGGAGGATGGCCCAAGTGCTTGGGCCCTGCACCCCATGGGAGACCAGGATAAGTACGTGGCTCCTGCCATTGGATCAGCGCGGTGCACCGGCCATTGGAGGGTGAACCAACGACAAAGGAAGTCCTTTTTCTCTGTCTCTCTCTCTCACTGTCCACTCTGCCTGTCAAAAAATTAAAAAAAAAAAAAATTAGAAAAAAAAAAAAAAAGTCCAGGTCAAGATTTGAATCCTCTACTGAAAGCTGGTGTTCAGAACAGTTCAGTGTGGGGCTGGCATTGTGCACAGCAGGTTAAAGCTGTGAATTTGAGTCCTGGCTGCTCTTCTTCTGATCTTGGTGCCTGCAAAAGTGCCTGGGAAAATAAGGGAGACTTGTATGAAGTTCTGGGCTCCTGGTTCTGGCCTGGCCCAGCCCCGGCATGTGTAGTCACTTGGGTTGTGAACCTGAAGATGGAAGATTGTGCGTGTGACTCTGCCTTTCAAATAAATACACCAATAAAAAATTCATCTTGGGGAAACATTTTTAAAGTACCTTCGCCAATGAATGTTATTTATCTTTATAAAAGCCACGTTTCACAGCAGTAGGAATATATACCCAATTAATTATTCCATAATATGTAAAACACCTGTTTGGGAATAAGTGTTATTGAAGCCATAGTCTCTCTCCTCCCTTGTGCCTCATCTCTATCTATAATCACCATTCTCTTTCTCCTTGTACTTAATGGAACTAGGTTTGGAAACAGCAAGATGATTATCAACCTGAACATATTATTAGAGAGGAAAGATTAAATAGCCTGATCCCACAGATTCAAGGAGCTTATATTTAGTAAATGGAAAATATCTGAGAAAACTTCTGAAAATTTCAAGGTTATCAACTTATTTTTGAGAGGATGGTTATTTTGGAACATATGAAAAATTATTACTGGACTATTCTTTGAGTTTGAATTAAGACCATTACAAACAGAAAAATCAGTATTAACTTCCGAGGGAAAAACTACCTTATTCATGCTTGTTAACTGGATGAAGAATCTGCCTCCTTCACAGTTAAAAACTCCGCAGGACACATGTGACAATCTGTGGACACTATTAGAAATCCTTGATCTCACGTTGATACAGGAAAACTATGAAGTGGAAAATACAGGCTGTGCTGTAGATCCATGTATTATACATTCCCCATGCTCTTGGCTTGGCAGAATTCAGCATCCTGCATGGAATTCAAAGTGGAACGGAGTCTCAAGTTCTATAGAAGCTGAAGTATAGCAAATGTTCTGTTAAGACAATGTGACCTTCAAATTCTGAATTTAATGATTGTATTTCACTATTCAAGTCAGCAAGAAGTATCTGAAAGGTACACACACCTAAATTCTAGTGTGTCAGAAGGGCTGAGGCAATTGTGAAACCCTGTGTCACAGTCGCATTTGTTGGTGACTACATGAAGGACAGACAGGGTCCCGTGCTTGCCATTATCACAGGGGAGATTTGAGCAACTCTTGTGTCATTGTTTTCTGTTGAGAATACTTTTCCCCCAGGTTCTTTTTTGATTCAATAGACCAAACTGCTGTTGGTTATAAATGACAGTATCCATTGTTTCAAACAATGAACCCTAGGTATTTTTTTGCACTAGAGAAGTTTAAATTCAACAGGATTTCAGGAAAATAAATTAAATCTAGAATTGGTTACAGGACATGGGACTGAAAAGAGAAAAATTAAACCATAAAAAGGGAAGACTAGCAAACTGTGGAAATCAGCGAGAAATTACAAATTAAGTGACTTTCTCTGAACTAGTGAAAATGAAAAGCTCTGAGAATTTAATATCATAGGGGACAAGTGGGTTATGTTCTGGATTAACATGAATGACATTTAGAATGTCAGAATTGTGGGAGGGCAACTACTGCTTCTAGTATGACTGGACAGATTAAAGGAAGGGAATGAAAAGATCAAATGTTTGTATTTTTCACTCAAGGCATAGACTAATAACATTCTTGTTTATGATCAAATGTAATTTATACTTTTAGCCTTTTTTACTGGCATCTAAATTTCAGATAGATAGTTTGAGTCTGAAACTTGCCGCATTATGTCTTCATGGGGAATTTTCTTTTGTGGAAGTTTGGTCATTGTTCTTCAGTGAGTGGCAGCTGGAGAATTTAAATGGGAGAATATAAAGAGAGCCATAGGATTCTGATCACATCAACTATGTAGCTCTCATAAAGCGTTCTTTGCCACAAAGCATTCTGTCTTCTGATGCTTGAAATAGTTTCAATTGTTGAAAATTTTTTATTCTGTTTTATTCTGCTTTGTGTGAAGACCTCGTTATTCCCCATTCTGGACCTTGTTTTGGAGGGAGAAATAAACTATGTTCTTGCCTTACTCCATCACCTCACGGTGTCCCCAGACCTTTAGAGTCAAAGCTGTATTATGTTCCAAGTAAAGAAATGCAAAATACATATTGAAAAATTGGAATGACTCATATGTTATAAAATAAACATGAAGAATTATTATATAAATGGATTTTTGACTCAACAAAAAGAGAAAGGAATAATTTTAGATTCAGTACAAAATCCCACAATCATTCATGCTAAAAACTCTTAACAAACTTGAGGTAGGATGGAATTTTCTAAACTTGGCAAAAAGCATCTTTGAAGATCCAATAAGAAATATGATGAGAGATGTAAGTAATGTTTTTTTTCATACTTTATTTTTTTAACTTTTATTTAATGAATATAAATTTCCAAAGTACAGCTTATGGATTACAATGGCTCTCCCCGCCCCCCCCCGTAACTTCCCTCCCACCTGCAACCCTCCCCTTTCCCGCTCCCTCTCCCCTTCCATTCACATCAAGATTCATTTTCCATTATCTTTATATACAGAAGATCAGTTTAGCATACATTAAGTAAAGATTTCAACAGTTTGCACCCACATAGAAACACAAAGTGAAAAATACTGTTTCAGTACTAGTTATAGCATTAAATCTCAATGTGCAGCACACTAAGGACAGAGATCCTACATGAGGAGTAAGTGCACAGTGACTCCTGTTGTTGACTTAACAATTTGACACTCATGTTTATGGCATCAGTAATCACCCTAGGCTCTAGTTATGAGCTGCCAAGGCTATGGAAGCCTTGGCCATGGTCAAAGTGGAAGTTCTCTCCTCCCTTCAGAGAAAGGTACCTCCTTCTTTGATGACCTGTTCTTTCCATTGGGATCTCACTCGTGGAGATCTTTCATTTAGGTCATTTTTTTTTTTTTTTTTTGCCAGAGTGTCTTGGCTTTCCATGCCTGAAATACTCTCATGGGCTTTTCAGCCGGATCCGCATGCCTTAAGGGCTGATTCTGAGGCCAGAGTGCTGTTTAGGACATTTGCCATTCTATGGGTCTGCTGTGTATCTCACTTCCCATGTTGGATCGTTCTCTCCCTTTTTTGTTCTATCGGTTAGTATTTTCAGACACTAGTCATGTTTATGTGATCCTTTTGATTCTTAGTCCTATCATTATAATCAGTTGTGAACTGAAATTGATCACTTGGAATAGTGAGATGGCATTGGTACATGCCACCTTGATGGGATTGAATTGGAATCCCCTGGTATGTTTCTAACTCTACCATTTGGGGCAAGTCAGCTTGAGCATGTCCCAAATTGTACATCCCTTCCCTCTCTTATTCCCACTCTTATATTTAACAGGGGTCACTTTTCAGTTAAATTTCACACTTAAGAATAACTGTGTATTAATTACAGAATTAAACCAATAGTATTAAGTAAAAGAGACAAAAAAAATACTAAGAGGGATAACGTATTAAGTTGTTCATCAACAGTCCGGGCAAGGGCTGATCAAGTCACCGTTTCTCATAGTGTCCATTTCACTTTAACAGGTTTCCTTTTTGGTGCTCAGTCAGTTGTCACTGATCAGGTAGAATATATGATATTTGTCCCTTTGGGACTGGCTTAATTCACTCAACATAATCTTTTCCAGATTCCTCCATCTTGTTGCAAATGACCGGATTTCATTGTTTTTTACTGCTGTATAGTATTCTATAGAGTATATGTCCCACAATTTCTTTATCCAGTCTACTGTTGATGGGCATTTAGGTTGATTCTAGGTCTTAGCTATTGTGAATTGAGCTGCAGTAAACATTAAGGTGCAGACCGTTTTTTTGTTTGCCAATTTAATTTCCGTTGGGTAAATTCCAAGGAGTGGAATGGCTGGGTTGTATGGTAGGGTAATATTCAGGTTTCTGAGGAATCTCCAGACTGACTTCCATAGTGGCTTGACCAGTTTGCATTCCCACCAACAGTGGGTTAGTGTCCCTTTTCCCCCACATCCTCGCCAGCATCTGTTGTTGGTAGATTTCTGTATGTGAGCCATTCTAACTGGGGTGAGGTGAAACCTCATTGTGGTTTTGATTTGCATTTCCCTGAAGCAATGGTTTTTTTGAATACAACACCCAAAGAATGGCCCATAATAGAAAAGGTGATGTTACATTTTATCAAAATTAAAAATTTTTGCTCTTAAAAATATAAGATAAAATGTTTGTAAATGTATCAAAGGACTTATGCATAGAATTTATAAAGAACTTAAGGATATAAGCAAACAATAGACAAAACATTTGATGAAATACATATACAAATGGCTAATGAACACTTGAAAAGATGTTCTTAATTGTTTGTAATGGAAAAAATAAAATGTAAATCTGTAGTAAAATACCATTTGGCATCCACTAGATCAATTTTAACAAATAAGACAAACAATAAAAGATGTTGATTAGGATTTTGCTGGTACATTTATTGTAGAATAATTTTCACAGTTTCACCTCTCCATACAATAGAATATTATGTAGCAATGAATCTAGGTAAACTTGTGACACATACTTATGCTACAGTTGCACTCTCAAACATGCCTGAGTTTTCTCTCTTTGTTAAACAAATTTCCACAAGTGTAGAGTTTTAAAATAACATAGATTAATTATGTTAAAATTTTGTAGGTTAGAACTTTGTCTCAAGGCTCACTGGGCTAAAATCAAAGTGCCAGGTAGGCTGGTCCCTTCTGGAGGTTATGGTGGAAAAATCTGTTTTCTGACCTTTTCCAGTTACTAAAGACTGTTTGTGTCCTTTGGGTCATGGTCTCATTCTCCATCTTCAAAGCTATCCTCATGGCATCTCTGACCATTCTTCAGTAGTCAAATGTCCCTCTTTCATCGAAGTGGAGAATTGGCCTCATCTCAGGCCCAACATCTTTTTTTTTTTTTTTATGAAGTGTGTTTTATTCATACTTTTCTCATTAACCATGTTTTTTTTTTAGTTTTTATTTAATTTATGCAAGTTTCATGTATTTCATATATACAGATTTAGGAACATAGTGATATTCCCTGCTCATGTTCCAACCCTCCTTCCTCCTCTCTCTCCCATTTGCACTCTTAATTTTCACAAAGTTCTACTTTCAGTTAATCACATCTTTAAGTGCCCTTTGCTATGTAAGCAATCCCTAGGATGAAGGTATGGATAATTGTGTTCACAAATGTCATGGTAAGTAAAGAAAGCCAGGAACAAGAGGACACAGTATTCCACTTTTATAAAACATCCAGAAAAGACACAGGGACAGAGACTGAAATTAGGGAAGTGGTTTCCTGCGGAGAGGTTAAGATTGAGCATTTACTGTAGAATTGCTATGAGGGACATTACTGGTAAAATGAAAGTGCTCTAAAATTGACTTCAGTAAAGTACGCACCATTAGTGAAGTCACAAAGAAATTGTACATCTCAAGTGGGTCAGTTTTTCAGTGAATAATATATATTTTTTTAAAAATTAAAATAAAACAAAAGAGGAATTTCACAAAGCCACAAAACTATTTACTCCCTTAAACTGTTGTCTCCACTAAAGAGTTGCAAGCTCTATCTTCCACATCGTTATTAAAATGTACCAATTTTTTCACACATAAGAAGTCCCTAGCATGTTTCTATGAGTGCTTGTTGGCTTTTCTAATGGATTAAGTGCAATAAACTCAGCAAATTGAGGTTCAATTGGACTGTATTATAGAAAAGTGGGACTTCTGCAAGAAATCAAAAACTAAATGTCATGTGTTGACGTAGTGATATTTTCTAGAAGGTAATCATGTGTTAGCAGATGTTAGATGACTGAAGTGTTTGTTTTAGAAAACTTTGTCTTAGGCATTAGTGAATATCTATCCATCCAGCTATCTATTTAAATTTCAGTAGCAGCATATGGGTGTTTGTATTCTTCAATAATTTATAAGCTGGTTGTCATAAATTTTTGCACTGAAAGACAAATTTAGTATATTAGTTGCATGATATAATTGTATTAATGATTAAAAACAAAATATGATTAAGTTACAATATTTAGATAATTGTTTTGTCAGTATAATGATAACTCCAGAAAATAGTAAAAATTTACGGTTAGAAATTGAGTTGTCTAATGGAAATTAGACATAATATTTTAAATGTATTAGCCAGAAAGAATTATCATTACTCTCAATAAAGAACCTATGTATATGCCCATGTACTTTTAGGTCACAGTGATCCTTGTAAAGAAAACGCTTATTTTAACATCTTATATCTGGTTTTTAAATATGAGGAAATATTGAAAACCTATAGGTTAATACTTATCTTTTCCAGTAATAGAAACTTAATTGCTGTTCTCTTTAGTCAGTATCACCAAAGACATGGTATTTATTTTTATTTTCTATAGTTCTCATTATTTCCATTTGTGTAGATTATTTTAAAAATAGAAATGAATGAAGTAGAAATAAGGCAGATAGAATTAAAATGAATGTAAACCAGGAATAGAATATTGGAAACTATAAATTTGCTGTATATGAGAGTATTTCAAAAATTCCATAGAAACAGAAATGAAAAGATAGGTCTATGCTGGTGCCCAACATTTTGAAACCCTGATACAAAAGATCTTCAAAACCTTCATTGTTGTTAGAAAGCTATGCATGGATTTCAAAACTTTTTGCACCAAAATAAATGTCTACTTTCATTCCATTTTTCCATAAGCTTTTTGAAATACCCTCAATAATCAGTGAGTGGAAGTAAAGTAGTGAGATGAAGAGACAAAAAGAAGTGATCTATGAAGTGTGTATATATTTAAGAAAAACATATATATCCGCTAGTGAGGAAACGATATAGAGACTGGGAGCATGGCAAGGAAGGAGGGCGGTGATGCAGCTCAGGGCCCTCACTTATAGGTAAGGCTCTGAGAGACTTAGACAGCAGGCGCATGAAGAGCAGATGGCTTATGAGTTTGACAGACTCCAGATCAGGTCCTGCCTCCTGGGGCCACCATCATGGTGCAGCAGGTTAGTCAGAACACCATTTCTAGTCCTGGCTGCTCCCCTGCATATCCAGTCTCCTGGGGAAGCAGAAAAGTGGCCCAAAGACATTGTCCCCTGCTACCCATGTAGGGAACTCTGATGGAGCTCTGGGCTTCTGGCTTCTGCTGGACCATGGCTAGCATCTGGGGAGTAAACAGCTGATAGAAGATCTGTCTCCCACTCTTGTTCTCACTTGCTCTCTCTGCCATTCAAATCTATACATACCACAGATCCTGCTTCTCATGCCTGTGGTGTGGACTTGAGGAGTTCATGGTTCTTAGTTTTGGTTGGTAATGTCTGCATCATATACTTTTAAATGCTCCATGGTGGTAGATTCTTTAGATGACTCCCTTGGGTTTCAATAAAAACACCACTACTGATATCCGTTCTAGTAGCTGTAATTTTCATTGAATCATCTGATGTTTTCAGTTTCTAAAAACATATAAGAGAACATTTACATCACACATGTATTCTACCCTTTTATATATCCTTCAAAATAAACTAATTTATTATAGAAAAGAATCACACTACCACAGTTTACTGCTTTCTGGCATTTGCTATTTATTTTATCTATAAATGAATACATATGTGGTGGGCATAACCAAAATATGTTTTATTAAGAGATTATTAGAATAATCTGTAGTTTTAGTTATTATTTATTATAAAGTCCTATAACTATATATTTTATAAGTACTTGTTAGTATAGAATTTCACTTATTTTCCTCAATATGCAATTTTTTTTTTTTTTGGACAGGCAGAGTGGACAGTGAGAGAGAGAGAGAGACAGAGAGAAAGGTCTTCCTTTGCCATTGATTCACCCTCCAATGGCCGCTGCAGCTAGTGTGCTGCGGCTGGCGCACCTTGCTGATCCGAAGCCAGGAGCCAGGTGTTTCCTCCTGGTCTCCCATGTGAGTGCAGGGCCCAAGGACTTGGGCCATCCTCCACTGCACTCCCGGGCCACAGCAGAGAGCTGGCCTGGAAGAGGGGCAACCGGGACAGAATCCGGAGCCCCCACCAGGACTACAACCCGGTGTGTCGGCGCCACAGGCGGAGAATTAGCCTATTGAGCCGCGGCACCGGCCCCTCAATATGCAATATTAATACTAAGCTGTAAAATTATACAATTCCTAACGAGAGATTAAGTATTCATTTACTTAATTCAGTTACTCCAAGATTATAACAAAAGTATATTAATTCTAATGGGTTTACTTTTTTTCCTTTTTATAAATTTATATATTTATTTGATTTGAAAAGCAGAGTAACAGAGATAAAGGGAGAGACAGAGATCTCCTGTTAGCTAATTCACCTCCCAAATGGCCTCAGCTGCCAGTGCTGTGGCCAGGCCATAACCAAGAGCCAGGGGCTGCTTCTGGGTCTCCCATGTGGGTGCAGGAGCTGAAAGACTTGGGTCATCCTCCGCTGCTCTTGCAGCTGCTTTAGTTGGGATCTAGGTTGGAAATTAGATCTGAATCAGAAGTGCAATTAACTGGCGCCCATATGGGATGCCAGCATTGTAGGTCATGGCTTAACTCACTATGCCACAGCACAGTTCCTTGGTTTACTTCTTATTTGAATTGTGCATATGTAGTTTGCTCAGTGAAGCAAGCATATTTAAAAATATTTTTATATACATCTAACCACATCAACCTAAAAGCACACATAGAACTTATATGTCTACCCAGATTCAGGACAAGAATTTGGATTGATGTTGTTTTTAATCTTTCTGTTTTGCTGTTTTTAGATTCTCATTTAAAAGGGGATAAATGGAGCTCCTGGTATATTTCTTTTCATATTACTGAAACAGGAGATTTACTGAATATTTTGTCTTATTTCTTTGCTAGTGGTTTTCTCATTATCCTAGTTTCTTCTGAGAAATGAAATTTGTGTTATGTGGCTTCTAGAGAGTTCACATTATTTTTCTGTGTAGAAATGGAATATGCTTTTGATATACTTAGGTTACAGTTGGCTTATATATCATGGGAACACTTCACTGTAAAGTGTTTTGAAGTTGGTATTTGCATTTTAAGAGTTCTACATGCCTGTTATTTCTAACCTCACTGACCTAAAGAAAATACTACAACTGTACAATAGCAGGGTTTGTAAGAAAATATGAATCTTATTTTTGTGATTCTGTTTTTCTCTTGTTTTTCTGGAATAATCCTGGCCAGTACTCAAACAACAGTAAGATAACAGCATCACACCATATTTTCATTGAATAGGAAACAAGAAAGTCTTCTATCTAGCTCTGAAGAACAACAGATGTACCCACAGCCCATAGCAGTATAATAAGAATAATAAAGTTAAATATTGATAATTACCATCCAGATAAAGCCAATGTGTTGCTTCTGTTTCTGTAGAAGAATTTATTTGTTCATAGGTTTGATTTCAAGATACATCCATGTCAAGTAGAAGCAGTAGCATTGTGAGATTCAGTCCTTTGAATGATTCACAAAGTGGTTTTCTGGAAGTTCCAAGGGCCCAAGCAAATTATTTCTACCCAAACATCCATGTACAGCTGCACAGATTGTGTATCCCACAGCAGCAGAGGCACATGCATGTAGACCTAAACTCAACACAACTTTTCCAGGAAGGCCAGATGATGAATATTTTAGGTTTGGTAGATACCACGTTATCTTTGTCACATATTCTCCTTTTATTTTATTACATTATTTATAAATGAAAAGTGTTTTTTTATAGATTTGTGGAATATAGACAAATTATTTCTAGGCCAGATTTGTCCTGTGAGATCTTTTTCAAATAACTGCAATACAGTATACATTACAATACAAATACCCTGCAATACAGTATACATTACAAAACTGTAAATGATGGCCTTCATATTTTTTGGACTGAATTATGCAGTGGAATGCGGGCAAGAAAAATTATTAATTTACCTAGCAATTATATGTTGGTTAGAACATGCCAATGACTGCTGTATATGCTGTTCTGGATTCAAAAAGCAAACAAAATGGTCATATCTACACATGCTCAATGAAACTTACAATCAAATGCAGTGAGATGGAATAGAGAGTATGAGGACTTCACAGTGTAGTGTGTTAGGAAACATTCTTCTTTGAAAAAATTATGTTCACATTAAAATTTGATGAATAAGTGATTTCTGAAATTAAAATGGAGGCAATATCTGATACCAAAATGGAATTGCATTGAAATGAATAAATGTATGTGCATGGGGATTTCTAGATAGTATCCCTTGGAGATATGGATTTAGTTGGTATTAAATGGATTTTTGTTATTTGAAATCATGAGATTTGATGAGAGCATTACAGACAGAGTGTGTCAACAAAGAACTGGGGTTATTAATAAAGGATTTGGAGGGCAGTTAGCGGCCCAGGACACTAGGAAAGAGTGCCCAGAGAGAGACCAGGCGAACAAGCAAAACAGTTAAGTTTCAGACTATAAGAGGTGAGGACAATGATTGTTTCACAAAGAATAATCAGAAGAGTATACTGTGGAAAAGTGGTGGACACCAGGCAGGATAACACAGAAACTTCTGCACCTTGAACAGCAAATGTGTGGGGTATCCTTGAGATGTGGCATGGGAATGGGGCAGGGCAGCCACCCGTTTCAGGAAACACATGCTGTGTCTGCCTCTAGTGACTGCAGCAAGCTCCCAGCTGAGGCAACAGACCGAAAAAATGCGGCTGCTCTACAAATGAGACCTGAGTTCTGATTGGCACTGGATCATTTTGTTTCTATCTTTAGTTATTCTCACTCCAGCACTCAATTGGACTTTATATGTATTCATAAATTATGAGCTATAAATGAAAATTTTCCAACCAAAGATGATTTGTATATTAAGTCCTAAAAATTGCTTCTCCGTGGCTCATCAAATGAAGTTCCTCATTTTGTCTTCTAAGCTTTCTTTGAATATCCAACTGCTGTCATAACTGTGGACTTTTACATTCCACTTAACCTTTGCTCATTTGAAATCAGTGATTTAGTTTTAGGACGTATGGTAGACATGCCCAGTACCTGCTTCTCAGTATTTCCCAGTCCTTGTTGTGAAATGACTATACTGTGTTCTCACAGATAGGGCATGTTTACAAAATCGGTCTGTGAAGGTGAGATGCCCATTTTTTGTTCTCATATTTAATCATGAAGATTAATGAAGATTCTATTAATTAAAAATTGCACTTCTGTTGTATGCAACATTAATTAAGAACATGCCCCAATTGGGCATATAAACCTGGGACATCCTCTGAACAAAGGTGAGATATAAATGCATCATAAATAAAGGGACAGAAATTATTCTTACATCATATTGCAAATGTGTAATAGATTTTGTAGGTGAAACTAAACCAGATTTTTCAGTTAACACTAATATGTTTGAAAAATCCTTAAGGTGAGATATTTGTGTATGGATGTATTTCTCAGACAAAGGGAGCCCCATCTTTCCCATTGGCTGGTTCACTCTCCAGTTGTCTAGAATAGATCGGGCTGGTCCAAGGCCAAAGCCAACAGTTTAATCCAGGGCTCCCATGTGGGTGTCAGGAACCAGCTACTTGAGCCATCACCTGAGGCTACTGAGAATGTATATGAGCAAAAAGCTGGAGTACGATGCTGGAGCCGGAGCTGGACCCCTGCGGTCTGATATGGGGTGAAAGTTGTAAGATGCTGGCAGAATACCCACGCCGTAAGCACTGATTTCGATTTTCAGTGGTTTCAGTTTGTCAGTATCTTTTAATTCACAGAAGGAAAAGAAAAATCTCTTTAGGTAAATGGACTCTGTTTCCGACCAATCCAACAGCAGTTGTAGGCCTTTGTCAGTAACACTGGGCATCCAAGTTCCTGAAATGCTGACGTGAAAAGCATCTGTGCTGTAAAAACAATGAATAGGAGACATTGCCTGTGCATAGCATTGTGAGATGGCATTCATGTTGGAGGAAACTGAGCCCCGAAACCAGGTGTTACAGACCAGCTCAGGGTTCCTCCAGAACACTTTGGAACCATTGAAATAACTGTGCTACAGTTTCTTTGTGTCGTGGATGAGGGAATGAAGGGGAAGCTTGGAAATCTGTTTGTGTTTCCTTGCCACCTCGAGGAGTCCCGTCAAATTCTACCCCCATATCCCAGGAACGGTCCGTGGATACAGGACAGGAAGGAAACTCAAGAGCTAATTGCCACATGAGGACATCACAGATAGATTGACAACAGTGTCTTCTTTAAATTGAATGCATAATGTATAATTTACATATTTATATGAATCAGTGGTCCTTGTTACATGTCCTTAAAATAAAATAAAATAAAATAAAATAAAATAAAATAAAATAAAATATTTTACTTAGGTTATGCAAAATCTGCAGGGAGGAAATTGTTCAGTATGGTACAAGAAATTCAAGCCAGTGAGATAATGATGCAAATTCGCATTGGCCTGGATAATAATGTAAATATTAATAGTAATTAATAGAAACTGAAGAATTTTAGAATAGCTGTGAAAGATGGGCTGTTTATTAATCCTGAAGATAAAATGTGCAGCACTAAACTTTTCCCAGACACTTCTGCCTACAAATTCCTACAAAAAAATTAACAGAAATGTCAATTTTAATGCTGCCTGATGGTGACAGCCACCACCAGAGCCTGGCCTTCAACACAGACCTGAGCCTTGCATTTTCTACCAGGAAACAGTCATCCCCAAGCTCTTCAACGACTGGCCTTACTGGTCTTCATTCTTCATAGAATGTGTTAGAGAAATGTGCCTGATTGCACTGGAGATTTTTCTTTGAAAATACTGTAGTTTATAAACCAAGGAAAGCTCAAATAACTGAGGGCATTTTCAGTGACTCAAATACTATGTTTTGATCTATCATGTCAGCAAGGATAACCACCTTTCCCCAAAACTGCAAGGCTTTTTTGGGGTATACACTTTATGTGTTATTCAGTGAAATGAGTATTTCTGAAATTTAAAAAAATGAAATATTTAAAATTCAAAAGAAGCCTTGTCCAAAATGCAAGGAACAGAATACTTGATGAATTTCTTGATATTTTACTTACATTTTAGTCTATTTTAGTAGACTCAGTAAATAAATATATTCTATTATTTATAAGTTTGCATGACACGGAAATTGAGCAGAAAGAAAGAGAAAATAAATATTACAAATTGAAATAAAGGGAGAGAATGATCCAACATGGGAAGTGAGATACACAGCAGACCCATAGAATGGCAGATGTCCTAAACAGCACTCTGGCCTCAGAATCAGCCCTTAAGGAATACGGATCCGGCTGAAATGCCCATGAGAGTATTTCAGGCATGGAAAGCCAAGACACTCTGGGGGAAAAAAAAACCTAAATGAAAGATCTCCGCGAGTGAGATCCCAGTGGAAAGAATGGGTCATCAAAGAAGGAGGTACCTTTCTCTGAAGGGAGGAGAGAACTTCCACTTTGACCATGGCCTTGTCTAAATATGATCAGAGTCAGTGAACTCAGGGGTTCTTCCATAGCCTTGGCAGCTGATGACAAGAGCCTAGGGTGATTACTGATGCCATAAACATGAGTGTCAATTTGTGAAGTCAACAACAGGAGTCACTGTGCACTTACTCCTCATGTAGGATCTCTGTCCTTAGTGTGCTGTACATTGAGATTTAATGCTATAACTAGTACTGAAACAGTATTTTTCACTTTATGTTTCTGTGTGGGAGCAAACTGTTGAAATCTTTACTTAATGTATGCTAAACTGATCTTCTGTATATAAAGAGAAATGAAAATGAATCTTGATGTGAATGGAAGGGGAGAGGGAGTGGGAAAGGGGAGGGTTGTGGGTGGGAGGGATATTATGGGGGGGGGAAGCCTTTGTAATCCATAAGCTGTACTTTGGAAATTTATATTCATTAAATAAAAGTTTAAAAAAATTGAAATAAAGGAAAAAAATTGACCTAAACACTGCAACCTAACCTTCAGTTTGTATGTGGAGCCTTCAGTTACTCTTTTATGGAATGTCTGTGGAAATAGATACATATAGTTTCTAGCTATTTTGTTTTTTGCTTACAAGACTCTGGGAAGAGATATATAGGACAAAAAAACAGAGACTCTTACATTCATGTACATATTTTCTTCAAGGAAAATGGCAAAAGATTTCTTTAAAGTTTATTCTATATCCTGCAAATATTTTGCCCTGATACGTTCTTTCCGAGTTTTAACATGGGAATCTCAATATACTACAGTATTTTCCTTAGCATTTTGCTATACTTTTTATCTTTATTTTATTCTTATTTAAAAGTAGGAATTTTAACAGCTGGGCATAATAACAAATCTTTAATTCACTGTCTACCACAGAGATTTATTGCCGTAGAGCAAATTGATTTAGACAATTTCCACTACAAAATTGTTTTTACTGACCCTTAGCGAGGGCAACTTTGTTATCTCAGGATTAGAACTGGCTCTGCTTTCACTTCTTATTTCTTCATATTCTGAAATAGCAGCAGGAAAAGCTGGAATATTAATATACCATGCATATCTTTATTAATCAAAATATGAATGCCCAAAACACACTATAAACTCTCTTTACATCTCTTTTTCCTATATCACTTATAGATTTTATATCCTTATGTGGTCAACTTGGAGGACATACTGTTTTTATTTATTTTGGACACCTGTTTTTGTATAGAAGAATTATGAATTTCCAATTTTCTGGACAGTAAGGAACTTGTTTTTTGGAAAATTAGAAGACTGAACAAATCACACATTCTTTTTAATTTTTGGAGAAAATTTTCTTTGTTCACAAAATATTAATTAACTCACGTTTTTAAACACAGTTTCATTGTCCATTAATTAACATTCTTTTTTTTAAAACTTTTATTTAATGAATATAAATTTCCAAAGTACAGCTTATGGATTACAATGGCTTCCCCCCTGTGGGGAGCAACTAAGTTACTGGAATTAAGACTTATTCTATGCATCTGCTCTCCCACAATATGGCGCTGGGAGAGGAGGAAACAGCTTCTACACAGCTGCCTCCAGTTCAACCAATAAATAGCAGGACCTGCTCCTGATTGGAGGAGAGCAGCGTACTCGGCGTGTGGGTAGCAGAGTTGGGATTGGTGGAAGAGGACTATAAAGGAGGAGAGAGACAATATGCACCAGGAACATCTAAGGGGAACACCTGAGGAACATCTGAGCAGCCCCCGAGAGAGCCGGCCAGCAGTGTGCCGCTCCCCCGCGGAAGTGGGGAAAGTGGCAGGGGGAACCGCCCTTCCACGGAGGTGGAAGGGACGGTAGTCAACCCGGGAAGAACCAGCAGCAAACCCGGGGAGGGCTGAGCAGACGAAAGAACAACGCAAGGTCCTGTGTCGTTCCTCCACGAAGAGGGGAAGCGACATAATGGTGCCGTGACTCAGATATGAAGCCTAGGCAGGGTCCTGTGTCGTTCCTCCATGAAGAGGGGGAGCGACACCCCCCCATAACGTCACTCCCACCCGCAACCCTCCCCGTTCCCACTCCCTCTCCCTTTCCATTCACATCAAGATTCATTTTCGTTTCTCTTTTTATACAGAAGATCAGTTTAGCATACATTAAGTAAAGATTTCAACAGTTTGCTCCCACACAGAAACATAAAGTGAAAAATACTGTTTCAGTACTAGTTATAGCATTAAATCTCAATTTACAGCACACTAAGGACAAAGATCCTACATGAGGAGTAAGTGCACAGTGACTCCTGTTGTTGACTTCACAAATTGACACTCATGTTTATGGCATCAGTAATCACCCTAGGCTCTTGTCATGAGCTGCCAAGGCTATGGAAGCCCCCTGAGTTCACTGACTCTGATCATATTTAGACAAGGCCATGGTCAAAGTGGAAGTTCTTTCCTCCCTTCAGAGAAAGGTACCTCCTTCTTTGATGACCCATTCTTTCCACTGGGATCTCACTCGCGGAGATCTTTCATTTAGGTTTTTTTTTACCCCCAGAGTGTCTTGGCTTTACATGCCTGAAATACTCTCATGGGTTTTTCAGCCGGATCCGTATTCCTTAAGGGCTGATTCTGAGGCCAGAGTGCTGTTTAGGACATCTGCCATTCTATGGGTCTGCTGTGTATCTCATTTCCCATGTTGGATCATTCTCTCCCTTTTTGATTCTATCAGCTAGTATTTGCAGACACTACTCTTGTTTATGTGATCCCTTTGGTTCTTAGTCCGATTATTATGATCAATTGTGAACAGAAATTGATCACTGGGACTAGTGAGATGGCATTGGTACATGCCACCTTGATGGGATTGAGTTGGAATCCCCTGGTATGTTTCTAACTCTACCGTTTGAGGTAAGTCAGCTTGAGCATGTCCCGAATTGCACATCTCTTCCCTCTCTTATTCCCACTCTTATATTTAACAGTGATCACTTTTCAGTTAAGTTTCAGCACTTAAGAAGAATTGTGTATTGATTACAGTATTCAACCAAAAGTATTAAGTAGAACAAACAAAAAAATTACTAAGAGGGATAACATAATAAGTTGCTCATCAACAGTCAGGGTGAGGGCTGATCAAGTCACCGTTTCTCATAGTGTTCATTTCACTTTAACAGGTTTCCTTTTTGGTGCTCAGTTAGTTGTCAGGAGGTGGGGTGGGAGGGCTTGGGAAGAATCACTATATTCCTAAAGCTGTACTTTTTTTTTTTTTTTGACAGGCAGAGTGGGCAGTGAGAGAGAGAGAAAGACAGAGAGAAAGGTCTTCCTTTTGCCCTTGGTTCACCTTCCAATGGCCACCGCAGCTGGCGCAGTGCTGATCCGATGGCAGGAGCCAGGTACTTATCTTGGTCTCCCATGGGGTGCAGGGCCCAAGCACTTGGGCCATCCTCCACTGCACTCCCGGGCCACAGCAGAGAGCTGGCCTGGAAGAGGGGCAACCGGGACAGAATCTGGCGCCCCAACCGGGACTAGAACCCGGTGTGCCGGCACCGCAAGGCGGAGGATTAACCTAGTGAGCCGTGGCGCTGGCCATGATTTGCTTTTAATTTCATACAAAAAGGTGTTTTAAATATCTAAACTTATGCCAATATCAAAAAGTAACAATTTGGAAACAGTTATATATTATACAAGAGAGCTCTTTTTCAAAGAACAACAACAACAAAAAATAAACCCTCCTTGAACAATAAGTATATTTTTTCAGCAATATGTTTTCATCACTCCGTGTAAGTTTCTCAGTTTTGAGTTTTTGTTGACAATGGAGCACGTCTTGCCAAACCGGGAATTTATTTGACATACCACATTTAATGATTTTCTGTTTCTGCCCTCAATTCTGTCTTTTTGATCCGCACTTCCTATCATTTATAAAAGCACTTTGTTGTTGTCTTCCGCAAGTTTTATAAAATAGCAGTGACAATGCAATTAAATATTCCTTTGGATTTGATCTTAGATGTCACATTGTTAGCTGGTACCAGGAATCCAGATTAAAATACACAGAGTGTTTTGGAGTTTGAATATTTAGATTTTCTGTACATTTTGTCAGTTTGAATATTTAAATTCTCTATAATTTTGTCAAGAATAGATTTTTTGAAAATTAGGATAATTGAGCATGAGTATATATTTAAATTAGACATGAGGATAATATTTTTAGAAAGTTGTATCATGATGTTTCTAGGTTAGTTACATAAAAAACTTTTTTTTTTTTTAAATTGAGATGGCTAGCCCCATTTCCCCCAATGTTTTTGGCAACAGTTCTGTAACCACAGTTAGCTAAACCTTTGTTTCACTTTGACTTTCTTTGTTGTGCTTTTCTGATATGTCCCAGTACATCAGCACTGATCTCCCCTGCTGGTTGGTGGCTCTCTTATCTTGTTTTTTCATGCTTTGCAATGGCTGCTGGACTCCCTTTGCAAGTATCTCCTTGTCAAGCTGTTAGCATCAGGGCCTGACCGGCTCTTGGCTTCCTTGCTATGCACTAACTCTTTTTGATCATTTTCTTTAATTCTCTGCCTGTTTCCTACCTTCCACATTGAGGCTTTTCTCCCTGCTTGCTTAACTTTCCTATCTTCTTTTTCTCTCTATCCTTTTGACTTTCTGTTGCTCTTCTCTGCTCATTTCATTCTGATGTGTATGATGCAAGATGAGGACTTCCCTTGTGTGCTTTCTTATTTTTGACGTATTTCACAATGTCCTTTTACTCACTTCTTTTCTTCACCACCAGCAAAACTTAGCATTTTATTGAGAGATTGATTTGTTTCCTGATAGAATCCTTAGAGGAATATCAGTCTCTGGAAATAAAGTCTACTTCTCTAACATTTCCAAAAAATAGCATAACTTACTAAGAAGTCAGCAACTATCATTATCTGTATCTTTTTATATTTCATATGAGTAATAACAGCTTAGAGTTAAACAAACATATATTTCTGGATGATTTCAACTCTTATATTTCATAGAAGTTACAGTAGAGGTGTTGCAATATTTTTCCAGGGGCATTTAAGTAAAAATATCTCAGTATTGATTTTATGTTTTAACCTAAGTCCTATATTTGAACTTACACCAGGATTCATTACAAGAATCATTTGGCCCTCTGAGCATACTTCAGGGATTTTCCAAGTATGTCATCGTGTTCATTTTCATAAGACAATAAATGTAACATCTTTTGCCTAGCAGTAGTCCAATACTTTAACAAATAATTCAATTGTTCTTATTTAACATCCAGCTTAAAATAGGTCAGTGTACTTTAATTTGACCGACAACTTTAGTATTCCATACTAACCTCTATTATATGTCAAAGTGTTCTTCCATCTGCCACTACTAGGGCATAGGGCACACCTGCCATTTTGCATGTCTAACAGGCATCACCTGTAATCCTGCCTCCCCACCCCAACTCTTTTTCTGGTAACAGTAATACATCTTTGTTGAGGAAACAAATCATTAATAATTGCATGGGGATATGTTTGACCAAGGTCTCAGTTCTTTTCTGCCCAGGTATCAGTATTCGTATAATCTGGGATGCCTGCATTCTCTCTGACGTGCAGTGGAATCCTGAGGGAATTAACAGAAACACTGAAAGTGATTTTTGTCCCTGATGAATCAGTGCAGTAGCATTGGCTGTCTGGATGCCTGCAGCTGCACAGTATCTTCAAATCTTAGTCCTCCAGCTTTGCCTGTGAATCCATGAACTGGCTCTATCTGAATAATATTTTGGGAGGGAGAGTAATAAATTAGCCAGTGCTAGAGCCTGCTACTTATAAAACAAAACTGTAAATGATGAAATAAATAAGTATAATAGTAATCAAATATATATCCCCAGCATAATTACATACATGTGTATATATATATATATATGTAATGTGATTAAATCTGTGCAGTTTCAATGTAACACTTATATCTTTTAATTCCATTTTACATAAACTTTAAAAGTATGCTTTCATTGTACACATGAAACTTGCTGACTGGAAAGAGAATCAGTGTTATAGATCTTGAATATCTTCTTCTAGGAGACAGGACTTACATGACACTAATAACATTTGCTTCTTTTTTATATAGCTATAATCGTCAAAAGACACCTTTAAGTTTCCCACCTACTGCCTCTCTATCTTATTTCTATACTCACTGGTATAATAAAAAAAAACATCATAATCAGAAGTATGCTTCCTTGATAATACAAAATGAACAGAGTTTGTTTTATGATGAGTAGCAGCATGAAGCATCATGTGAGAATGGTCAGATACCAGGTAAGAGCAAGTGTTACCACTGTGAGGAACTGCACTTTTGAGGAATGTGTTTGCTATAAACATTCTCAGAAATGTGCATTATATTAGAACATAAAATATATTCATTTAAAAAAGTTTCAGCTTCAAATATTCATTTCTATGTTTGGATCTGATTTTCCTCAAACATTCATTAAGGAGTCTAAGCATCAGTCTTAGGTTGATGGCAAATGAGAAGTTAATGCAATTATGACATTCGGAAATGAGTTCTTTGGAAATTGATTACATTGGACTAAAGCATTGTGGTGGCATCTCCATGACTGAATGCCAGTAGCTTTATAGGGGACATAGACAGACACAGACTTGCATGCATGGCTCTTGCTGTGAGCCTCCTGAGGACTTCCAGAAACAAAGCCAACACCAGAAGATGAGCCAGTGGGGACTTCATGATCTTGTGCTGTGAACCTCCAGAACTGCGAGCCACAGTAATTCCCCCCAAGCATGCCATCATACATTAAAAAATGTGGCCAATACACTCATGTCCAATGAGAATGTATTTCCTCACAATTACATAGCAGGATTATTTTTGTATAACTTGTTTAGATAACAACATTCTTTAAACATAATGTAAAAGACATGAAATTTTGACATAGTTTATTAGGGGAAAAAAGTGATCATGAAATGGTGAGAAATAACTTTTAGTTCTTCTTTCTAGGTATATTAAATTTATAGCATAAGAATAACTGAGGACAGTAGCTCCTGAGAAGTTGGTTATTTTTGCCAATTTTTCAGCGATAAAGATAGCAAAAATGTTACCACGTTAGCTTACAGGATCTCGTGATATAAAAATTAAACTCAATCGGTAACAGTGTTTAAAGGACAAGAATACAAAACCATATAGAGACATATTATCTACATTGAAATCAATCTCTCAATCCTGCTTTTGTGGAAAGTCTCATCATATTTATTTATTTGAGCACTGAATAAAAGTCTCTTCCCTCATCAGGACATTCAGATTAATCATTGAACATTACTAATTTATTCTCCTTGATTTGAGCATCTTGAGGGAGAAAAACTGGGCTTTTTGGATTTGTAAACCCAGACAGACTGTTATGTTAGCTGCTTTCAACTTACTAATTTCCCAGTGACCTGTTGAATGCTCGCTTGTACATTCAGTAGATAAAATGTTATATTCTGTAATTAATGTAAATGAGTGGATATTTTTCATCAAAAATTTGGTGAAATTCTTTAATGGTTCAAACAGTTTGTGCTGACATGGTGTAATGAAATTGATGACGCAACAGCCTGTTTCAGAAACTCACATGAAATTTTTGGCAGACATGAAACATGTATATGTGTGTGTCTCAACCTTGTTCATTCATGCTATTGTCTCTGTTGTGATATGTTTGAATTTTGTGTGTAGTTGGTTTCAGAGAGAAAATTGGAGACTTGATTAATTAACTTTTAATATAACAAGAAGTCAGCAGGTTGGTAATGCATCTATTAGTTCATAACTGTTTCTGCAGACATTGTTTATGTATTCATTTCCAGACGAGTACCTCATATTCCATTTCCATTATCAGTTAGAAGAGATACCCTCTACTGTCTTTATATTAAGTAGTTTATGTGGTATTTTTCAATAAACTAGGTAGAATGAATTGCCTATATTTTCAGGAAATATTAATATCAAAACTATACAAGCAGGGGCCAGCGCTGTGGCGCAGCGGGTTAAAGTTCTGGCCTGAAGCACCAGCATCCCATATGGGTGCCGGTTCTAGTCCTGGCTGCTCCTCTTCTGATCCAGCTCTCTGCTATGGCCTGGGAAATCAGTAGAAGATGGCCCAAGTCTTTGGGCCCCTGCACCCACGTGGGAGACCCAGAGGAAGCTCCTGGCTCCTGGCTTTGGATTGGCACAGCTCTGGCTGTATTAGCCATCTGGGGAGTGAACCAGTGGATGGAAGACCTCTCTCTTTCTCTGCCTCTCTCTGTAACTCTGTCTTTCAAATAAATAAATCTTAAAAAAAAAAAAAAAAACTGTACAAGCAGACTCAATATTAAAATTAATTAAAAAATACTTACTTGATAATGCTTATTTTAAGCATTTTTAAAAGTTTTTGTTTATTTATTTGAAAGAGATATAATGAGGCAGGGCGAGATCCTCCATCCACTCATTCCTTCTCCAGATGGCCACAAAGGCCTGGGCTGGACTGGGCCAAAGTCAGGAGCCAGGAGCTCCATCCAGTTCCCTGCCATGGGTGACAGACGTTCAAACACTTGGGCCATCTTCCCATACTTATCCCAGGCCTTTAGCAGGAAGCTTGATCAGAAGTGGAGCAGGTAGGACATAAACCCACGCCCATATGGGATGCTGGCACTGCAGGCAGCCACTCTACAACCTATGCCACGATGCTGGCTCCAAGCATTATTTTATTTTAGTTCTACCTTCTAGCAACTGATCAAATCGTTAAAGTTTTCAATTTTAAATGGACTTAGTGTTAGAATGACTGGAAGTAGAGGAGTATATAGAAATGGAAATGGGGTTAGCACCGCGACTCAATAGGCTAATCCTCTGCCTGCAGCGCCGGTAACCTGGGTTCTGGTCCCGGCTGGGGCGCCGGACTCTGTCCTGGTTGGAAATGGGCCGGCCCCGTGTTTCACTTGGCTAATCCTCCGCCTGTGGCGCCAGCACCCCTGGTTCTGGTCCCAGTTGGGGCGCTGGACTCTGTCTTGGTTGCTCCTCTTCCACTCCAGCTCTCTGCTGTGGCCCAGGAGGGCGGTGGAGGATGGCCCAAGTGCTTGGGCCCTGCACCTGTGTGGGAGACCAAGAGGAGGCACCTGGCTCCTGGCTTCGGATCAGTGCAGCGCGCCCGCCGTGGCAGCCATTGGAGGGTGAACCAACAGAAAAGGAAGACTTTTCTCTCTGTCTCTCTCTCTCACTAACTCCAAAAAATAAAAAATAAATAAAAAAATTAAAAAGTTGAAAAATAAAAGAAATGGAAATGGCCTTAGTGTTAGAATGACTGGAAGTAGAGGAGTATATAGAAATGGATTTTCTTTTTTTTTTTTTTTTTTTTTTGACAGGCAGAGTGGACAGTGAGAGAGAGAGACAGAGAGAAAGGTCTTCCTTTACTGTTGGTTCTCCCTCTAATGGCCGCCGCGGCCGGAGCGCTGCGGCCGGCGCACCGCGCTGATCCAAAGGCAGGAGCCAGGTACTTATCCTGGTCTCCCATGGGGTGCAGGGCCCAAGCACTTGTGCCATCCTCCACTGCCTTCCCGGGCCACAGCAGAGAGTGGATTTTCTTTTTCAACAGATATGCAGAACTCCAAATACCAGTGAATGCACTGTCTGTCAGTATGCACAGGAGTTAATCTACCTTGAAACAAGTTCTTGATATCAAATTATTCACATGTAAATATCAAGGAAATATTTTTGTCATACTTGAGACTGCATATTCTCTGATTGTCACATACACGTGGTATGGGGGTAGTGGGATGCAGGATAATATAATAAGTAGCTTTTAACCAAAGTGAGGAACAAGCGCCACAAACAGTTCTGCCTGGAAATTATAAGCAAGGATCTGGGAATGTGCTATTCTGCAGCTGTGCTAACTCACTACACAATGAAATAAATTTAGTGGTAAAACAATAAATCTTCCTTACAAAGCGTAAGAGTTACAGCCAGAAAAAAATAAATAACTTTCAGAGCACTCTGATATCAATATTATCCAACAAAAATCCCTCCTCTATAAAATTGTCACAATTATGTTAAATTGTTAAATACATGAATTAGTTAAGCAGTTTTTTCCTATAATTGTTAAATAAACTCAAAAGACAAATATTACATGTTTATTGTTTTAGTTTCTCATGAAAATATATAGAGATGCACAACTTTTATGGCACAGTTTTATGAGAGATGCAATCACAGAACTGCAGGAGCCTCTAGAATCTGATTTCTGGGTTTATTCTGGTTTTTGCAGTCATCTTTTTGGTTAATAATTTGGACTTCTCGAGGGCAGTGCACTGGCACAGTAGGTTAAACTGCTGCCTGCAGCACTGGCATCCCATACAGGCGCTGGTTTGTGCCCCACCTGCTCCACTTTGACTGGGAAAGTAGTGTGAGGATAGCCCAAGTCCTTGGGCCTCTGCTGCCCACATGGGAGTCTTACATGAAGCTCCTACATCCTGCCTTTGGCCTGGCCCAGCTCCAGCTGATTGGGCCATTTGGGCAGTCAATCAGCAGATGGAAGATCTCTCTCTCTCAGTCTGTGTCTCTCCCTCTCTTTCTGCAACTCTGCCTTTCAAATACATAAATTATTCTTTAAAAAATAATAATAATTTATACTTCTCTCAAAGATTTCCTCTTTTATCTCTTAGGTGTCAGGAATACTCATATTAAAACACATTCTTTCAAGACAGGTTTCCTAGAGAAAAAGAGGCAGAAAAAAAGAAATTTGTACAACCCATATTTCCATGGTTCTACTAGCTTAGAGGGTAAGATCTTTGTTTTTATGTGGATAAAATATTATAATGTCTGCAAGTTAGTTTTAACTGGTTAAAATTGTGTATGTGTGTGTGTTTCCCCTACTTAAAGCAAATACCAATATCATACTCAGTAAATGTCATATTGAAACGTTAGTTAATATTAAATCCAAATTAATATTTCCCTACTACAACAGGAATGACCTTTTTATTCATGTATGTTCAAACCAACATTCAATAACAATGCACAATGAATATTCTTTTTAGATATAAAAAACAAGATCTTTGAACATCTCTTTGGATATGTGACGATATTAGGATAATCAAATTCCTGTTGGATACTGAAGACTGAGGAATAAATTGTTAAAATACACAGAGGTGTATTTGAGTAAATATGTAATTTGTTAGGGTGTCAGTTTTGAATGTATAAAAATGAGAAAATTTTAGCATCTACCTTAGAATACCTGTGGGGTTTTTTTTTTTGTTTTTTTTTTTTTTTGTTGTTTGTTTGTTTGTTTGTTTTTGACAGGCAGAGTGGACAGCAAGAGAGAGAGAGAGACAGAGAGAAAGGTCTTCCTTTTGCCGTTGGTTCACCCTCCAATGGTCGCTGCGGCCAGCGCACCGTGCTGATCCAAAGCCAGGAGCCAGGTGCTTTTCCTGGTCTCCCATGGGGTGCAGGGCCCAAGGACTTGGGCCATCCTCCACTGCACTCCCTGGCCACAGCAGAGAGCTGGCCTGGAAGAGGGGCAACCGGGACAGAATCCGGCGCCCTGACCAGAACTAGAACCCGGTGTGCCGGCGCCACTAGGTGGAGGATTAGCCTAGTGAGCCGCGGCGCCGGCCCGCTGTGAGGGTTTTAAAGGTTAACATGTCAGCAGTATTTGCAGCAATTCCTGGATGATAAAGGAGAGGCAGTATTAACACTTGCCTACTCCACCCAGACCCTGAGCTCTCATGACCTGGTGCAGTGATTATCAAGTTTAAGCCATCTGGTTTCAACTCAGCACACCTGTACACTTTATTGCCTTCACTGGGATGTTCTAAAGCAAAACCCAAATGTCATAGCTGTGTATCTATAAACTCTTCAGTATGCAGACTATAACTCACGTTTATCACTCCCTTTCACTCTGTCACTGATGTTTCCCTTCCTCTCTTCTCTCCCTCCTCCGTTCCCTCTCTCCTACAAAAGCATTATCAAAACTAATGTTTACAATGAGCCTTTAATCATACGTTATAACAAGTCATTACTCCAACTTTTGGCAATTTTGCAAAAAATCTTTGCCATACCTGTATCAACATTCAAACAAAATGCACACATTATGTTAACATACTTCTTAAGTCTTCTTTAATAATAGTAGATACAAATTTGGCATGGTGGTGTAAAATGCTTACAAGATGTCTAGCATTTGAGATAAAAGTTTCCATAGCCAACTAAAACAGTTGTCGAAAAATGTCTTGCACATCAGTGTAGTTTTCCTTAATGCTAACGGTGAAGTGCCTGAAGGCGTACAGCAACAAACTAGCAATCATTTGATCCTCTCCCACTTCGATGTGATCATATGTGCAATAGTGAGCTGTTTTACATTCATCAGAAGCAAACCAAGCACTTGGTAAATCTAAAAACCTAGTTTATTTTTTAAAATATCTGGGGTTTTTTTTTGTTTGTTTTAAACAGAAGTCGATTTACAGAACATGCTGTAAGGATGCAATGGGCAGGCAGGACAGCTAGAAACTGAGTGTAGCCGGCGCCGCGGCTCACTAGGCTAATCCTCCGCCTTGGAGTGCCGGCACACGGGGTTCTAGTCCCGGTCGGGGCACCGGATTCTGTCCCGGTTGCCCCTCTTCCAGGCCAGCTCTCTGCTGTGGCCAGGGAGTGCAGTGGAGGATGGCCCAAGTGCTTGGGCCCTGCACCCCGTGGGAGACCAGGAGAAGCACCTGGCTCCTGGCTTTGGATCAGCACGGTGCGCCGGCCGCAGCGGCCATTGGAGGGTGAACCAACGGCAAAGGAAGACCTTTCTCTCTGTCTCTCTCTGTCTCTCTCTCTCTCTCACTGTCCACTCTGCCTGTCAAAAAAAAAAAAAAAAAAAAAAAAAAAAAAAAAAAAAAGAAGAAGCTGAGTGTGGCTGCGCGGAGACTGCAGTCCGAGAAGCACTCTTGGAACTGCAGGATCTTCTTAGCTACGGGGAGTTTGCCAAGGTCAGACAGCTTTCCCAGCCAGGTAAAGCCATTTCTGGGCTCTGGAGCAGTGAGCCAGCACTGCCCTTATCTTACGGGCTTTATCAGTCTGCCAAGTGCCCTAGAGCAACTATAATACACGTTCCCTCCCGGGAGAGCCACAGAAAAAAATCTTTCCCATTTAGCCAAAGGTCTCACCTCCTACAACAGGTTCATGTTGGACAGCAGTGTCCTGTTCTCCCTGCCAGCTCCACGGATGGCCCGGCTGTTGCAGGGATCTAGCAGGTCAGGGAACCTCAGGGAAGTTCTTTGACCAGAAGTGGTAGCACATGGTGAGCTGTGTGCTCTGTGATTGGTTGCCCAAAAGTGAACTACATCATGGGAAGCTCCTATTCGTAGACACATCATTCAGCCTTCTGTGACGACGTCCAGATTTCTGATACTATCTGTCATCGTTGGCGAGGGGGGCATCTCTAGTGGTTGTGGTTCCAACCAAGTTCCTTTCGTTTCCCATCTTTTCCGTTCCTTAGCCTGTCATGTCCTACCCTGTCCTGTCTTGACTTTTCACTTTGATTCATTAGTTCGTTTATTTCTTCCTTTCTCTCTCTCTTTATCTCTCTCTTTCTCTCCTTCCTTCCTTTCTCTCTTTCTTTCTTTCAACATTTGCCATCAGACTGTCTCACATAAGAACCTTTCCTAGAATAGATTTTTTTTAAAGTAAAGTGTTTAAATAATTTAAGAAAAAAGTAAACTGTGAAGACAGGAAATCTATACTTAGTGCATGTATAACTTTCTTGAATACTACTTTACTTTTGTGCATGTTATTTTCTACCTACATGCCATCAGCAACTGGGTAGTTTTTTTTTTTTTTTTTTTACTGTTATCACATCAGTTTTTTGAACTAATTACTCATCCTATAAGTAATTTATGGGGGATTTGGTAATGAAACAGTTATATTAATGTACATGGATTCCTTTCAGATGGTTTTGCATCTGGCTTCTCAAGCTAAATATATGTACTTTTGATTTTTTAATAGACCAGAAAGTTGTAAAATAAAATATTTAAAGAGTCAAAGACTTCAACAAATCCCCTAGAAATTTTACAAATATGTCAACATCATTTTTAAACTGGTGTTTTTAAGGAACAACAGGCAAGAAAATAGTCTTCTAAGTATTTAAAAGGAACTTAAAACACCAATTCATATTTCACTTGGATGTGTTTCTTTACAGCCTAATAATATTTCAAAAATAAAATGAAAATTGGTCCAGCTGTAGATATTCATTCAATTTAAGGAAAATTGTGGGGGAACATGAATTATAAAATAATTGCTCCAACTCTTCACTTTATTTTGCATGTGTGTAAGCAGAACCAAAGATGAATTCTATCAGTGGAGATGAAATAACCCAATTTTTATGACATTGGATTTTTTCCAGATGGAGGAATATTTAAGTAGAGTGTTTAAAATTCATATTTTTATTCTTTCATTTGCTGACACATGATTCTGTAGCCTAAGTTGTTCCAAGTGCAGATGTTCTTATTGCTAGATTCATCTGTGCCAATAAAGTAAAAGCCATGGATAAATGCAGACTTTATGTTTGAATTACCCTGCTAAATAGCAGCATCCTGTAATCAAATGCTAGCTTTACATTGCTAATTCAAATGTCCATGTTTGTATATTGAAAATATCCGCCTAATTATCTGATTTAACTATGCAATATCTGTCATGGAAATAATATGACAGTGGTCGTATTTCTTTAAAATAACTTTAAAAAGAATGTCCTATGGCATTATTATAGACAATAGAAACCCAGCAGTCCAGTGAGGACATCCTTTTCCCTGTGTTCTTCCGTACATCGACTGCCGTTTGTATGTTGCCTGCGCTCACACGTTATGAGCTCTGGGAGCACTGCCTGCCCCACCTTGACCTCTACTGTCACCTCAGAGCCACTCATTCTTTCTTTCTGCTGAATCCTTGACAGGGGCAGGTTCTTCTTCCTTAATGGGAATGCCTGCTGCTTGTCGGGCTCTGCCTCGGCTTCAGAGAGCTTTTGTAATCTCACAGATCAAACACACTTCATGGGGACAGTCCTGCTGCACCTGCCTCTAACTCACGCGTGGCTTCACACACTTCACTGTGCTCACCTGATTCATGTGGTCATCACACACACAGGATATGGTGAGCTCAGCCACTTTGTTATTAGTTATTTGAATGACAGTAATTTTTTCTGTAACATTTAATTCTTTAACACTAATAGTCATTTCTCAAAAAATAATTTGGCAAATCAATGAATTATTAAATCCAGCAAATATAATATAAGTGATCTTACAGATTTCTCAGTTTTATTATTTTATAGGAAAATCATATATGTACTTTAAAATATTTAACGTATTTTCAAATTTCTGTAATTTAAAAAGTGCTTCATCAAGTTTTAGAATAATAATTCTATTTCCTTATATGAAGTTTACATAGAGCAAAATTAAGAATCTTTTGCCAATACAGTCACTAAGAGGAAGGGCTGGTTTATTATTAATGCTTAAAGTTGTCACTGATGGTGCGCTTAATTCCTGATAACAGAGTAGGGAATCCCGGTCCCTGGGAAATAGAGGGCTCGAGAAATCATTTGGTCTGTCCCTGCCAATGCATCATAAGAAGGGACTAGAAATTCAAAGAATCTGAAACCTGCTAACTTTTAAGTTGATAATTTTTATGGCCTGCAAATCAGATTATAAATAACCAAATGGCCCTGGGAAGAAAAAAGTTTCCCCACCCCTGCATACAACACCTGTATAATCGTGCAGCCCTTGAAAAAGGCTCAGACGCTGTAGGGTGAGGTATGGTAACATTAAGGGGCATGGCTTCATGAAGATCACCTCGATGCAGAAATATATAAGAATTTCATACTTATTTTACAAGGAGTTTTCAGAAGTCTTGAACACATTTCTATATTAAAATAGAGGAAATGTTGATTTTCATAATAGGCTGAAAGAAAACAGGAGGAAGATTTCCTAAAGAAATAATATAAATATTATTAATTTCAAATATAATGACTGAATAATACAAATGTTAGTACTAGGCATTCAAAATTGAAAAACATAATATTTAACACATAGCTTTTACATTTATTTCATTAAAGACGTAAAGGCAGAGGGAAGTTGAAATTAAACCCTATGGAAGATCTCTTTTTCTGTTTAAGAACTGTGTGTGTGTGTGTGTGTGTTTTATTTTTAAAAAGAAAACTGAATTTTCTGTGCCACTGCCTTCTTTCTCCAAAACCTGAGGAAATCATAATCACAAACATGATGTCCTCAGTTCAATAGCTTAATATTAACATGTTATCTACTAAATACTGTTAGGTGAAATCATTATGTATGCTATATTTATTACAGGCATGTATATATATTACAGGCATGTAAGCTTTGATAAGAGCAGGCAAGTGCTAATTTCTTTCTTTGTGAGTAATATTTGAGACTTTTCCTTTTGTGTGCCATTATAACAAACCTCTGATGAATAACTATGAGTGTGACATATGTGCTTATATGAGAGAAGTTTTTAAATGCAAAAGTACAACTTCTGGCCTATGAGTTATTCATAGTTTTCCAGCCAGCAGTCAATATGATTTGACTACTCAGAATGGTATCCTCAACTACAAAGGTGTAATTTCAGTCTTCGCAACAGGGTATGAAAACAAAAGGAAGGCAGCAACATTTGGAAAGGAGCTGATTACAGGGGAAAAAGGCCAAAAATCAATAAACTAGTTATAGAGATAAAAATATTTTGTCAAAAGTATGTTGTTGGTGCTGGTGTTGTGGTACAGGAGTTTAAGGGCAGCCTGTGAAGCCAACAACTCATACTGGGGTGTGGGTTCCAGCCTCTGCTGCTCCATCTCTGATCCAGCTCCCTGCTAATGTGTTGGCAAAGCAGTAGAAGATGACTAAAGGGGCCCCTGCCACAAATCTGGGACACCAGGGTGGAGTTCCGGGCTCTTGATTTCCCCCTGCAATAGCCCTGACTGTTGCAGTCCTTTGGGGAGTGAACCAGCAGATGGAAGATATCTCTCTCACTCTCTCCCTGTCCCTGCCACTCACATGAATAACTAATTTTTTAAGCATTTTTCTCTTCTCTGAAAAGAAAGCTGTGAAGTTATGTTTATTTGTGGCAAAACATCAATAGCACTGTATTGTGAAGCATTGATTATTTCCTTGGGAAACCAGAGTATGAATTAAATTAATCATAGTAATATCTATGCAAAATGGAACAAGTAAGGTAAATGTGAAGGTAAGTTCATAGCCACTCTTGGCATTGCCATAAAGATTATGGTTTCCCTTAGTAACTTGGGTCTGTGGGGAAAAATGAAGAAATACCATAGACATGCAGATGGTAGCATGTTGTGCCTGATCCAAACACCATACTAGAACAGTTCCTTAGTCTCTCAATCCTCAATGTTCAACCTTTACAATGACCAAAATAGTGTTTACCTTGCTTTTGACATGGGTCTATATTGCAGTAATAATTATCAAGCAAAATTATGAACATTAACAGGCTTTTAAACCAGACAGGATTATTTAAATGTATGAAGTTTTTCACTCAATATTTCAAAACATAAAGAGTAATGATGCCATTAGGGACAGGGAACGTAATCCTGAGACTCTGAACACTGAATGCATTGCTACTTACTACTGTGAACGCCCTATGCATGCCCCCCCCCAAACACATACACATATTTTCTTAATAACTGGTTACTGCAAGTGTGTGGTATTCTAAATATACTCTGAACAATTATTACCAGAAAAGCATCTTTGAAATATTCAGGTCTAGTTGGCAGTTGAGTTGATTGTAGCCCTGGTCTGGCATTGAACCTGTGTTAATCAACAGTCTGAGTAAATGAACCAAAAAAGTGTCTTATGATTGCTGTTAACCTCAGAAGAGACAAAGGCAACAACTGCTGTGGTAACAGTTCCATGGGTGCCAAGGGAATTGCTGCACTGCCATTGCCTGCATAAGCTGACAGCTGTCACGTCGTTTGTTTTACTCTATAATTTCAGGCATTTCATCTTGGCTGTTAAATTTCAAAGTTAGCATAGAAATTATGTGAGGCTATATTGAGTTATATAAGTAATTACTTCAGTTAATCAATTGTTTATTTTCAATAGTAATTTATCACATGAGGGATAATTTCATGGATGTGTGCATTATATGTATACATATGTATGAAATGTCAAAGTCAGTGGGAATACTAGGAACACAACATACAAGATATTGTGAACTGAGGCAAAGAGAAAATAATCACTGTCCAAATGTTAAATTATTATATACTAGGCAACAATCCATATGTATAAAGAATCTGAATAGACATTATTACATAATCAGAAATATTGTGAAATTCAAATCGAAATAAGTTTTCTAAAATATTTGGCAGACAGAAAATATTTCCCTGGTATTGTAGAGGTTGAGTCAGGAAATATTAACACAAACCCATCTCAAAGTCACATGGTTTTTGAAATGAGATAGCTGTCAATTCTAATGAAAAACTATAACCAAGATTCATTTTTATGTATTAAACATAACAGAACAGGATAATCACATTTTAGATGTAAATATATCTATGTATATTTTGAAATTTTCAAATTGTCACAAAAGTAAAATAGTTTATTTGAGGGTAGAAGTGAGATGTTCAATGTAGAGGGGACATTAAAAATCTGTGCAAGTATTACTCAGTCATTGGTGAGGATGTGGATCTTCCGGCATTTTTACTCATTCCTGGTGAGAATAGAAAATTCTGAAACCATTTTGGAAGACATTTTGGCAGTTTCTGACAAAATTAAATATAATCTTACCATGGAATCCAGCACTCATGGTATTACATACTTACCAAATTACTTTGAAAATATATCCACAAAAATACCTGGCATGAATATGTAAAAAAGTTTAATTCAGGAGCTGGTGTTGTGGCACAGCTGGTTAAGCCACTGCTTGTGATGTTAGCATCCCAAATGAGCACCACTTCTAATCCAACTTTCTGCTAATGTGCCTGGGAAAGCAGACGAAAAGTGGCCTTAGTAGTTGACACCCACATGGAGACACAGATGGAGGTCCAGGGCTCCTGGCTTCAGTTTGTCTGAGTCCCAGCCATTGCAGCCTTTGAAAAATGCTAACAATTGACCTAATGTAATTTTATATATAGAACTCTGGACCTCACCTTAAAAAATGAATATAAAAAAAAACAGATAAATACATATTCCTTCCAAGTACAGATGGAAAATGTGCCAACACAGATCACATGATGGGCTGGAGGTTAAGTTTAATATGTTCCAAAGAAATAAAATGATACAAACCATGCACTCTTCCTTGATAGGTTAAATTATAGCTCAATAAAAAATCTTCAAAATTACCAAATATTTGACATTTAATTTGCACATTTATCAATAACCCTTGTGTAAATCTAGAGGTTAAAAAGCTTCGGATTTTTATCTTTCTTTCCATCTACCATGGTTTTGTGGTTTCTGATGGGAACTGAAATATGTCCAGGTCAAAGGTGAAATAGATCTCTACAAGTTTGGTAAAAGTTCCCAGAGTGCTGAGTTCAATAGGGCAATGCAGAGATTGTAGTGCTCAATTGGCGTGACTTCAAAAATGCAGTGCCAGAAATATTTGCTGATTTTTAACTTTTTAAGAAAATACGGAATTTATGAATTCAGGGTGTTCTTGGAATTTTCTGAAAATACAAATTCTTATCACAAATGGCTTTGTCAACTTTGCAAATCATGACTTCAGTTTGTTGTCCTTTGGGTTTCACCACTTAATGAGATCTGGATAGAAAGAATTAGGATGACAATGGTGATGACTAATTGTGTGTCAACTTGACAGAGACTTGTGATTGCTAGATATATAAATAAACATGATCCTGTTTCTGTTAGGATATCTTGGAATGATATTAATATTTGTATCAGGAGATTGAATAAAACTCATTGCCCTCCGTGATGTGGTAGGCTGTATCCAAGGATTTGAATGATCTTCCCTAGAGAGATTTCTCCAGTCTAATGTTCTTCAGTGGCAGTTCTCTCTCTCTGTCTCTCCTTCTCCCTCCCTCTCTCTTTCCTCTCACCAGTCTCTCATTTTCCCTCAAGTATCACACATTCTGCTCATGTGGAAAATCCTAATATGCATAGCAAGTCCTTCCTCTGTAACTGATGAGAGATAAATACAATTTATCATTGTGATGTCCTGTATTGATAAAAGTCTAATCTTCAGAATAACTGTTATCAAATGAACACAATTTTTTTCCTATTAATTATCAGAGAAACTATCACTGAAAGAAATCTACCTGAAGAGACAATTCACAGCCACATAGTGTCTCCTGAATGGGCTGAATCTAGTTTTCTACTCATTTTCCCTTAATCAAAACGCTACCCTTAGTCCTCAATCAAATATTATTTGCTGCTTTCATTTGACTCTCATTATATTGGAAGCATTTTAAGACACGGCTTCTGTTTGTACTTTGAGCAGTCACAGTGCTTATAATAAAATGAATATGGCCTAGCCTTTCGTGTGGAAGAGTATGTAGGGATTAATGACAGAAAAATAGTTATTAGAAATACAGATGTAAATATGTTAACCCACTTTCATTGGAGCTGTATGTTTTTAATGCTACACAATTCAGGAAGTAACCATTAAATTGCTCCTCTCTACAGAGCTGATAAATTCAGTGCACCTAACTGTTTATGTGGATAGATGTGTATACAGATAGAGATCGAGATATATTTATCAAAAGTAATTATTAGGCATCTTGGTCGTATTCCCTTTCATTAAATTGTATGTGTCCCTATGTTTTGCTTTAAATTTTTATTTAAAAATTCCAGTCATCACCTCTGCAAGAAAGTTACTTCATGTGTGGCCAGCTCTGTATCCCATAGTCCAAGAACTGGAGGTGGAAATCATGAATTCCTTTTTAAGTTGTTTTAAGTCTGCTTGAGTGATAAGTGCATTTCAGAATTCTGTTAGATATGAGGTCAAAAATGTATGTATCTTGGCTAAATGTAGTATGGCAAGGTAACTTCTTTACTTTTCTTTGGAAAAAGTAAAAGTGGACTTATATTTCTTAAGTGGGAACTCTGTACCCTAATAATTATAATCTATCTTATTCTTGCTCTTAGTTATTTCTCAAAAGTTCATCACTTTGTATTTCATTAAGTGTCCTTAAGGTGACATTTTAAATGATATTTCAATCTAAATGTATGTATTTCCCCTTGATTTTTCAAAATTGTATGCATATTTTTAATTTTTATTATATTATTATATAAAGGACATATTTAATGTAGCTGACATACAATTCTAAAAATATAATTCTTCCCTCCCTCTTTGTTTTCCTTCCTCTCTCCTCTCTCTTCTTCTTCTCTCTATCTTTTATTATCTCATTCTCTCTTTTCCTTCTTCCTTTCTGTCTTCCTTTCTTGCTTTTGTAATTTTTGAGGTACCATTTTAAATTTACATTATCGTCAAAGGCTTAGTGCTTCATTAAGTAAAGAGTTGAACAAGTAAAATGTTTACAATCATAGTTCAGCAGTATATACGCAACAGCTATAATCAAATCAAAAGATGCCTATTTCACTCATATATAGTAAATATTAAAACAATCACAGTTATTTGAACTATAGTAGTGTGTCATTCTTAATGATTTGTTTGATAAAGATAAAACAGAATTCAATAAAACTATAATAAAACACATTTCTGGCCGGCGCCGCGGCTCACTAGGCTAATCCTCCGCCTAGCGGCGCCGGCACACCGGGTTCTAGTCCCGGTCGGGGCGCCGGATTCTGTCCCGGTTGCCCCTCTTCCAGGCCAGCCCTCTGCTGTGGCCCGGGAGTGCAGTGGAGGATGGCCCAGGTGCTTGGGCCCTGCACCCCATGGGAGACCAGGAAAAGCACCTGGCTCCTGGCTCCTGCCATCGGATCAGCGCGGTGCGCCGGCCGCAGCGCGCCGGCCGCGGCGGCCATTGGAGGGTGAACCAACGGCAAAGGAAGACCTTTCTCTCTGTCTCTCTCTCTCACTGTCCAGTCTGCCTGTCAAAAAAAAAAAAAAAAAACAAAAAACAAAAAACAAAAACACATTTCTTGTTCTTAAAATGTTATACAATTATGAAAGAAGATTACAGATCACTGGAAAGTCACATTTCAACATATTATTATTTGTATATAATTACATTAAGTAATACTAATGATTTTAGGTTGTATAATAGAGTCTGACAATACATGCTTTATAAAAGAAAACATTTTCATATATCTGCATTTGTGACCTTAATTGATGCAATGGTAAAGTCTTTTGGATTGATAGCATAAACTCTAAGAGATAAACAATTACATTTCCTAATATCCAAATTATATATACCAGGTGGTGGCGTGATAAACAGGTTAAGTGCAGGGGAGAACAGCAGGTGGGTAATGAGATGTGTTCTGAACCAGAAACTTCTCACACTTGTTAATAGTAAATCTGCTGTTGCAGACCGTCTAGGGCACTTAAGGAAATCCACTTGCGATTTTTAGGCTGTCGCAGCAGCTGTCAAATTTGAAGAAGTGCACAGATCCCTGCTTTATTCACAAATATGTTTGCATTTAAATGAATCATTAAGTACTTATGATTTAAATCTTAGATTAGTTACTCCCTTCTTGTTTATTTATTTGTTTCTGTCTTATAAATTTTCACTCAGATATTTCACCCTCCTCAACCCTATAATAAAGATTCCTCAAGAGTGATATCTCCCAAGTACTAACAATTTGTTTTGTCCTCTTGTGTGTCTCTTAATATCTGTTAACATTGGCTTGGAAACATAGCCCCAAGGACAGATATTTTGTCCAATTAGCATTTTTAAGTAGTCAGAATAGGTTTAGTCCCGTATATTTACTTGTAAATTTAATGTTGAAATTGGCCCTGCTGGCGCTGCGGCTCAATAGGCTAATCCTCCACCTTGCAGTGCCCGTACACCGCGGGGTTCTAGTCCCGGTCGGGGCACCAGATTCTGTCCCAGTTGCCCCTCTTCCAGGCCAGCTCTCTGCTATGGCCTGGAAGTGCAGTGGAGGATGGCCCAAGTCCTTGGGCCCTGCACCCGCATGGGAGACCAGGAGGGGCACCTGGCTCCTGGCTTCGAATCAGCGCAGCGCGCTGGCTGCAGCGCGCTGGCCGCAGCAGCCATTGGAGGGTGAACCAATGGCAAAGAAAGACCTTTCTCTCTGTCTCTCTCTCTCTCACTGTCCACTCTGCCTGTCAAAAAAAAAAAAAAAAAGAAAAAAAAAAAGAAATTGGCCCAATAACAGTTTTCCTCTTTATGGTTTTATAGGGCAAAATGATACATGAATGCATAATCTTTGGTCAAATATTTAAGGAAGCAGTATGGATTGAATTTAAGAGCTATGTGGACATCTTTAATCTCTAGTAAGTCATTCAATACAAGAAAAGCCCACTTGGATCCTTAAATTTCTAAATTTGTGCTCTATTCTCCCAAATTTCTAGATAATGTTTGCATTTTCCAGTGTTCATGGGTGAGCTTTTCCTTGGCACATAGTACTGAATTACTATCTAAAATAAGTACATAGAGTTAGGCACGTTCCCTCACATGTTGAATTTGTAGACTAAAATTCCTACCCAGTAGTATTTCTGTGAAAGAGGCACATCTAAAGTAAGTAATGCTAATATAAATGGTAACATAATAAGATCCATACACTTCTTAGGACAAAATAGTAGATATCATCAGGAAGCAGAGATAAGGCTCTTCCCAAGTTTTAAAAGATTTTTTAAGACAAGGTGGCCTTACTGACCGAGATAGACAGATGACCTCTATGATCAAAGAGCACTCAGTTGTGTTCAGAAAAAAGAAGTTTACTAGGGAAGTAAGGAATTGAGGCAGAGGAAAAGAGTTTTAAAAACAAACTGTTCCCTTGGTCCCAATCTTGCCCTATTCATAGTTACATCACCATACACAGGATGTCAGCAAGACTATATTTAATGCTCTTTTCTCCCTAATTTTCTCATTTAATTCAATTAGTAAGGTGCTAGGAGGAGAAGATTTAGTATAGAAGCAGTTTCTTAATTTTTCCAATGTCATTCATAAAGTCCCTTTGAAATATCTTACATCAAATTATTCATGCCAAAAATAAGAACAGGTGCATGTGAAGGAACGTCATAAGCTGTTTGAGTGTCACACTTTTCAAATTGCATGAGTTAGGATCCCGTTCCCTGCCGGACAAAATACAATAGAACATCAGCTACATAGCACTTAGATTCTTAATATAATTTCATTCAGTTTAATGTGTTCTTCATGCTGGTTTTCCATAAGGCACTAAAGAATCAAAAGTAAATTAAAAAGGTGATGAATATTACATGCCACTAGATGCTGTCACTATTTTTGTTATTTCTCGGTTTTGTAAAAAGTCAGAGTCCTTTCACAAGTCACATGCTTGCTTGTTAGACAAGTAGGCAGTGATTTTTTTAATCTCTTTGAGTGCTTAGAGGAATTCTGCTCACATCTTCATGAGTTAGGGCTCCCCAAACCATGGCTGTCAGATGGCAACTAAATAACGCAGTACAAAAGGTATGAGAAATCGATCACACCAGATTAATATGGAAACCAGCACAAATGGGCTGAATTAATTGATTGGCATTTATTTCTATCTATAGCCTTTCCTTTGTGGCCATTGATCACAACTTAGTCAATAAAATTAATTGCATAAAAAGAATGTATCTAGGAAGGTTTATTTATTTCTTCTGTCTATCCCTTTTAGTGCTCCTTTTGTCATGGCTGGTTGAATTTTTGTTTATTGAAGTAAGATATACATAAAAACTCAAGCCTTCTCTTCTTCAAGTCTACTTTTTTAAAAGTTCATATAAAACCCTTAATAACAACACAATAGCAACAATAGCAAGGACAAAATGCAGGGTCCTTGCCTAAACAAATTCAACACTCCTTGTTGTAGACTATAATCAAAAGGTACATACAAGACCAACTTGAGCATTTTGGTTGTAATTTACAGTCCATTGACTTCTTCATTATAGTAATTTACTGGGAAACGTAGTTTCTAGTACAAAGACACCTACAAGCAAAGCTACACTATGCAAGCATGAAAATAGTTTACTTATGACTTCAGGGACCTTACACACATTCAGTAAACATTCACATTCCACCTGGAGCTTTCTAACCAAAATAAAATCAGTTCCCATTGGGAAAGGAAAACCAGTAAAAAGATAGAACAAGTAAAGGAAATGAAGAAATTAGTATTTGCAGTTAGACAAATAGTTCTCTTTTTTTGACCTTTATTTATTTATTTGAAATGGTTACAGAAAGAAGAGAAGAGAGAGAGAGAGAGAGATTGAGAGAGAGAGAAAGTGAAAGAGAGAGAGGTCTTATATCTGGTAATTCACTCCCCGAATGGTTGCAGTGGTCAGGGCTGGACCATGCTGAAAGCCATGAGCCAGGAACTCCATCCTAGTCTTCCGTGTATGTGGCAGATACCCAAGCACTTGGGCCATACTCCTCTGCTTTGCCAGGCACGTTGACAGGGAACTGAATTGGAAGTGAAGCAACCAGGACTGTAGCCTGCACCCATATGGGATACCAGGTCATAGGCACCAGCTTAACCTGCTATGCCATAATTTCAGCCATGGCCAAGCAGTTCTTTAAATTCAGATTGCCAATTAGAAAACCAGAGTTCAGAGTTCTTACTCAGCACGTGAAAGATGCAATTCACACAGTTCCCACTACAAGAGAGGAAATGTAGCCTTTGTAGAATTAGAAAAAGTTCATTTTAAAAGTCAAATTAATAACACTTTTATAGTTCTTAAATGTAACTTACATCAATTTATTCAAATATTAACTTTCTCATATTGGGTTTGTAGGTTCTGTGCTTTTTGTTTCTTTTTTTCTCCCTGATAGCTTGGATAGTTCAGAACTCATTAACTTCCTAGGATGGGGGCTGAGAGAAGGCAAATCAACAAAAGTGTCACTTTGCCCTGACTGGGGAGCAAAATGCCAAGGGGCTTACTGGTTGCTTGTGGATCTATTGATGGAAAAGTTTCATTTTTGAAAAATATCTCTAGGAGTGCATTGTAGCCAGTATAGGCATCATATACAGGCTTTATATACAACTAAGCCAATTCCTGATTCATCAGATTTTCTCAAGCACATGCACATTTCTTGCAGCATCACCTACTTTTAAGAAAAGTTCTCGGCTGGCACCGTGGCTCACTAGGCTAATCCTCCGCCTTGCAGCGCCGGCACACAGGGTTTTAGTCCCGGTCGGGGCGCCTGATTCTGTCCCAGTTGCCCCTCTTCCAGGCCAGCTCTCTGCTGTGGCCAGGGAGTGCAGTGGAGGATGGCCCAAGTGCTTGGGCCCTGCACCCCATGGGAGACCAGGAGAAGCACCTGGCTCCTGCCATCGGATCAATGCGGTGTGCTGGCCGCAGTGCGCCGGCTGCGGCGGCCATTGGGGGGTGAACCAACGGCAAAGGAAGACCTTTCTCTCTGCCTCTCTCTCTCTCTCTCTCACTGTCCGCTCTGTCTGTCAAAAAAAAAAAAAAAAAAAAAAAAGTTCTCTATTGCTCACCCTCACAGATACAAGTATCATATTGCTGTAAAAAGTGACTTCATATGTCACATGGTTCTTCCAAAAATGTAGTTTTCAGTTCAAGTACTTGAACATATATTATATATTTGCTATATTTTTTTATATATTTCTATTGAGAAACCAGCAATAAAATCAGATACTAAGAAAAAATACAATTAGAGTTATATATTTTTGTTAAAATGTGTGCAAATGAAAAACTTAATACAGGAATGTGGAAATTTCTCAATGGATAATGTAGTGGGAGGCAAGAGATCCTATTACGTCAAGCCTTAAAAATGAGTGAATGCACGTATGGAGGAGATGACATGGTAGGGAAGAGAAATTGTTCGTTTCTGATTGGAGCAGATATATGGAAAGTTGTGCCTTTATCTGCCATGAATATTGAAGAAGGGATGACTTTAGAGTTCGTAAATATGACCTAATGACTTTCAAAGAGAAATATTAAGTGACTGAAACTTTCACAGTATTTGCAATAAGGTATGCACTATCTTAATTTCTATACATTAATATATTTAATCACTAAAGCTATTTTATTGTTGTGATACCATAGTTAACCTCATTTTTATAGATGTCTCATTATCGACATATTTGACATCACAGGTGATGGCAAAGTCAGTTCAAAAGTCAGGTTTGAGCAAATGGATTCCCAGTAACTGTATCATTTTACCTTCACTGTGTTGGGTATATGGTATAAATTCATCCCTTCAAAATTTATTTTTTTCAGCCTACCCTCCCAAACAGACACAGTCAAACCCTTCTTCCTCATGGCTCTCCTTTTTCCACTCTTAATTTTCACAAAGATCTATATTCAATTGACATGATTGTAAAATTAACCTTACAGTAAGTAAAGGAATTACTTTACAATTAGGAAAAAAAAACTTAAGAGACAAGGGCTGTAAAAAATTATGGGATCTCACAATGTCCATTTCACGCCAATACATTACATTTTAGGTACTCTATTATTTGCCTGGGATCAGGGAAAATATGATATCTGTCTTCAGGGGACTGGCTTATTTTACCAGAATAGTATAATATATAGTATAGATCATAATAGTTAGTTTCCAGTTGCTTACAACTTGTTGCAAAAGACAGGATTTGTTTTTTTTAATAGCTGAGAAATACTCCATAGTGTGTGTGTGTGTGTGTGTGTGTGTGTATCATAATTTCTTTATTCAGTATATAGTTGATGGGATGATTCCATATCTCAGCTATTGTTAATTGTGCTGCAGTGAACATGGGGGTACAAATAATTCTTTCATATATTGATTTCTTTTGTTTGGGTAAATTCTCAGGAGTGGGAAGCCTGGATCATATGGTAGGTCTCTATTAATATTTCTGAATGAACTGGGTGGCTGCACCAGTTCACATTCCCACAAATAGTGGTTAGGGCACCTTTTTCCTCCATGTCCTTGCTAGCATTTGTTGTTTGTTGATTTCTGTAGGAGAGACATTCTAACTGGAGTGAGGTGAAAACTCACTGTGGTTTTGATTAATTTTCCCTGATGGCAAGTAATCCTGAGCATTTTTTAAAATGTCTTTCGGCCATTTGAATTTCCTCTCTAGAAAAAAATGCCTGTTAAAATCCTTTGACCATTCCTTAACTGAATTATTTATTGTGTTGTTGAATTACTTGAGCTCTTTATAGACTCTCAATGTTAACCCTTTATGGTTTGCAAATATTTCCTCCCATTCTGCTGGTTGCCTCCTCACTTTGCTGCATGTTTCTTTTACAGTGCAGAAGCTGCTCAGTTTGATGTGATCCCATTTGTCAGTTTTGGCTTTGGTTCCCTGTGCTTCTGAGGTCTTTTTCAAGAGCTCTTTGCCTGTATCAATGTCTTGCAGACATTCCCCAATGTTTTTTAGTAACTTGATGGTGTCAGGTCATAGATTTAGGTCCTTGATTCAATTTGAGTGAATTTTTTTGTAAGGTGTAAGGTAGGGGTCTTGTTTCATACTTTTGCACATAGAGATCAAGTTTCCCCAGAACCGTTTGTTGAAGACAATGTCCTTACTCCAGGGATTGATTTTAGCTGCTTTGTCAACCATAAGTTCATTGTAGATGTGTACATGTGTGGATTGCTTTCTGGAGTTTCTAGTCTGTTCCTTTAGCCTATCCATCTGTTTGTTTGTTTGTTTGTTTGTTTTGCCAGTAAAAGGCTGCTTTGAATATAACTGCCATGTAGTATGTATTTAAATTTGATATTGTGGTGTCTCTGTTTTCGTTTTTGTTGTGTAAGTTTTCTTTACTTATCCATAGTCTCTTGTATTTCCATATGAATGTTATCATTTTTTCTAGATCTGAGAAGAATATTCTTGGTATTTTGATTGGTATCACATTCAATCTGTAATTGCTTTCAATAGTATGGATATTTTGATGATATTGATTATTCCAATTCATGCATGTGGAAGATTTTTCCATTTTTAATGTCATCATCTGTTTCTTTAGTGTTTTGTAATTTTCATGATAGAGATTTGGTTAAATTTATTCCAAGGTATTTAATTATTTTTAGAGCTATTGTTAATGGGACTGACTTTGAAAGTGATTTCTGAGCCTTGGCATTGTCTGTGTGTACAAAGGCTATTGATTTTTCTCTGTTGAGTTTATATCCCGCCACTTTGCCAAATTATTTTATGAGTTCCAATGGTCTCTCAGTGTAGTCATTTGGATCCCCTAATAAGGAATTATGTCATCTGCAAATAGGAATATGTAAACTCCCTCCTTTCCAGTTGGTATCCCTTTGATTTCTTTTTCTTGCTTAATGGCTCCAGCTAAAACTTCCAGGCCTATATTAAATAGCAGTGATGAGAATGAGCATCCTTTTCTAGTTCCAGATCTTAGAGAGAAGGCTTCCAGCTTTTCCCCATTCAATAGGATGCTGGCCATGGATTTGTCAACATTGCCCTGATTGTGTTGTGGAATGGTCCTTCTATACCCAGTTTTCTTAAAGTTTTCATCATGAAAAGATGTTGTATTTTATCAAATGCTTTTTCTGCATCTATTGAGATAACTGTATGGATTTTGTTCTTCAGTTTGTTAATGTGATACATCACGTTATTGATTTGTGAATGTTGAAGCATCCTTGCATACCAGGGATAAATCCCACTTTGGATGAATGATCTTTCTGATGTGTTGTTGGATTCCTTTAGCTAATATTTTGTTGAGGAATTTTGCATCTATGTTCATCAGGGGTATTTGTGTATAGTTCTCTTTCTCTGTTTTATCTTTTTCAGATATAGGAATTAGGTGATGCAGGCTTCATAGACGGAGTTTGGGAAGATTCCCTCCCTTTTAATTGTTTTGAATAGCTTGAGAAAAAATTAGAGTTAGTTCTTCTGTAAATGTCTGGTAGAATTCAGCAATGTAGCCATCTGGTCCGGGAGTTTTCTTTGTTGGCAGCATCTTTATTACTGATTCAATTTCCATCTTGGTTATTGGTCTGTTTAAGTTTTCTGTGTCATCATAACTCAATTTTGGTAGATTCTATGTGTCTAGGAATCTATCCATTTCTTCTAGATTTCACAGTTTGTTGCCATACAGCTCGTTGTATTAATTTGTAATGATTGTTTTTATTTCCATGTTGTCATGTTACATTTACTTTTTCATCTCTGATTTTATTGATTTGAGTTTTTTCCTCTTTTTGTTTGGTTAGTTGGGCCTGTGGTGTATAAATTTTGTTTTTTCAAAAAAACAACCTTTCATTTCACTGATGTTTTGTAGTGTTTTTTGATTTCAATTTTATTTCTTCTGTAATTTTAAATATTTATTTCCCTTACTAATTTGGGGTTTGGTTTGCTGTTGTTTTTCTAGGTCCTTGAAATGCATTGATAGTATTTTTATTTAGTACCTTTCCAATTTCTTCATCTAGAAACCAACTGCTCTAACGTCCCTCTTAATTCTGCTTTTGCTGTACTCCATACATTTTGATATGATGTATTTTCATCTTCCTTCATTTCCATGAAGCTTTTTATTTTAACACAAATATCATTAAAAGAGATAAAGAAGGGCAGTATGTAATGATTAAGGGATCAATTCACCTGGAAGATGTGACTATAATAAATGTATATGTGCCCAATTACAGGGTGCCTGGCTATTAAAAAGAAACATTAATGTATCTAAAGGGAGACATAGATTCCAATACAGTAATAACAGAAGACTTCAACATTCCACTTTCATCAATGGGCAGATCAGCTACACAGAAAGTCAGCAAAGAAATAACAGAGCTAATCAGGACTGTGAACCAAATGGATCTAACTGATGTCTACAGAACTTTTCACCCCCACAGTTGCAGAATACACATTCTTCTCATCAGCACCTGGAACTTTCTCTAGGATAAACCATATGCTAGTCCATAATGCAAGTCTCAGCAGATTCAAAAAAAATCGAAATCATACCATCTATCTTCTCTGACCACAAAGGAATGAAGCTGGAAATCAACAACTCAGGAATCTCTAGATCATATGCAAACACATGGAGAATGAACAACATGTTCCTAAATGAACAGTGGGTCAAAGAATACATCAAAAGAGAAAATAAATCCCATATTTTAAGAGCTTTCCATATATCTGACATTATGAAAGGTCATATAAAAAGTAAAAAGGCACACAAAAAAAGAAAGAAAAAGCATCCAGGATTCTGTTCCCTAGAGTCAACATTAGACAACTAGATAAGCCAGTAAATAAATTGTTAGACATTGGTTCTACTACAAACTCAATAATTAACTCCCTCCCCACCTCTCTTCAAATTCATATGTTCAAGCTCTAATCCTCAATGTGACAACATTGGAAAATAATTAGCTTTAGATTAGGTTGTAAAGCAGGGTCCTCATGATGGGATTAACATTTCCATAAGAAGAGACAAAAGGGAACTTTTTCTTATTTCCCTCACACACCACTCTCAGGAAAGAAAAACGCAAGATGACAGCTGTCTTTGCCAGGGAGAGCCCTCAATGGAAATCAACCAGGCTGTTGGCGTGATCTTGGATTCTAGCCTGCAGAAGTATAATAAAATGACTACTGCTGTTGACTTACCCAATCTATGGTATTTTGTTATGCAGTCCAAGCTAACTAAGACACTTTGTTAATGGGTCTTGCCTCATATGCTACAGCTCTGAGAGACATCTACAAACCTCATTGATTTCTAAACTCTTCACACAACTTGAAAGAAACCTTTCAGAAATATTGCCTCTAACATTTCAATGAATGCTTCAGGAAAACTGTGGTCAGAGCACAGAAGACAGAGGCTAGCACTTTACTGTGCATTCTCAGCAGGTTCTGTGAAGAGTTTTAGGCCTGCAAACCACTAGCTTTCTGCTGAATTTTGCAAAATTGAACTTGGGTTTTGAGTTTGTAATATGGTTACACATCAGTTGATCCAGTAATTTCTTTAGTTTGAATTTCAAACACATATAAACTAATTTATGGGACTTCGGGGCCCCGTGTACATAAAACAAATCAGCATGTTGCAGCATTGCAGCTACTTTTCCTATCATGTTATTCAGCAAGTTCCAATGAAGAACACTTCAATTCTGGTAAACCAAGACTACTGATGGCTAGCATTTGTATAGATGGCAAGATGCGAAGAACTTCATTGCATCCTCCTGTTAAAGCTAGTGAAATTGCTAAAAATAGAAATATTCAGGAAGAGCCTGAGGAATTAGGAGAGAAGATGCCCCAGGACCAAACAGAACACCTGCACCTGTGTGTTCCTTGCCTGAAGAAGATATTCTTCCTCTCATAGCAGCATGATCTACCTGGGCGCAGTGTAAGAGCAGAGGCCATGTTATCCCTGCCCCGCCGCCCCTCCAAAGTCCCCCTGTGGGAAGTAACGAGACGGCATAGGACCATAGGACCGCAAGATACAGAGAATCTGCAACAGGTAGTTACTAAGATCTGCCTAAAGAAACAAAAATGAGAAGTAGAGGGAGTCAAATTTGGTTACTGTTGCATCCAGTGATAAATTTGCACTGTTGATTATATAGAGATGAATTAACTTGAACACAATCTGTTTAAATATTTGCTTCCATATTTTTAAAAATTATTTTTGATTCTGAATAGTTTTTTCAGCTTTACTTATTATATGCCATATTTAATTGTCCGTGGTAACTCTGGTTATATAATTTGGACACCGACTTACTCTCTCTTCATTTTTAAAGATGTTATTATGTAGGATTTATGACAGTGTTTTGAATTATGTGTATATGTGTAAGTGGTTAGCTTATAACTATGCCCATGGAATATAATAGAAGCTTAAGAAGTATTAATTATTATTGTAAGGACTCAAATAAATTTAAGCTAAAGTCTTATTGTTGACATAACCATATATAAATAACATCATTTTCAGCCCTCTAATCTGCAGCTTCAAGCGTATTTTTATTGCTCCTGTAATTGACAATACATTCTACACGGTGAGACAGCATCCACACAGACGCACATAATAAAAAATTCATTTATAATTATCTGATTATGTGTGATGTATTTATTTTAATGTATCCTGTTTCATTTTCTAAGATGTTAGTAGCATCCCTCTAAATTGATTTTATATCCTTTTAATGGGCCACAATCGCAATATGAAAAGCAAAGCGCTAATATTCTGTTGACTATCCAGTTCTTGGTAGATACTGCCATCACCCACACAGTCAAATGACCCCTGTTTCACAGATCCTATTTGTCACCTCAGTTCTCAGAACTGCAGATGGAGCTGCTGAACTCAAGCATGGAACTAGCTAAGTGTCTAGTTTTTAAAGCACACCCACAACTTCTGGCCTCAGATTAGGTTGTTCTCATACCTCTTCTGCAAATGGGTATAGGTTTCTCATCATATTGGTAGTTCCTTACTTTTTTAAAAGATTTATTTTATTCATTTGAAAGTCATAGTTATGGAGAGAGGTAGAGACAGAGTGGTCTTCCAGCCACTGGTCAATGCCTTAAATGACTGAAACAGCTGGAGCAGTGCAGATCCGAAGCCAGGAGCCAGGAGCTTCTTCTCATTTCTGGGAGCCTGTTTCAGTCCGATGTTTAACTTCCTATCCAGCTCTCTGCTGATGCATCTGGTAAAGCAGTGGAAAATTGCATAAGTCCTTGGCCCCCTGCAACTCACACAGTAGACCCATACAGTTCCTGATTCTTAGCTTCATCCTCACCCAGTCCCAGCCATTACAGGATTTGCAGGGATTTGGGGAGTAATCCAGCAGATGGAGTCTCTCTCTCTCTCTCTCTCCCTCTCCCTCCCTCTCTCTCTTTCTCTCTCTCTCTCTCTCTCTCTCTCTCTCTCTCTCTCTTTCTCTCCCTCCACCCCCACCACCACATCTCTTTGCCTTCAAATAAATAAATAAATAAATCTTAAAGTGTGTTGTCATCACTGCAACATAAATAAAACATTTAGAGCATGCATACCATGTAGAAAACACATTTTAATGCCTTCCTGCAATTTGTGCTGTTATTATTCAGAACTAGTTAGCTTAGCCTCTATAATGTAAAATTATTTTGAACCTGAATTTTGACATTTTTAGGAATTACTCCAAATCAATAATCTTCGAATCTCACAAGGCTTTTGTATTAATACTGTGGATCTGCAACTCAGTCTAAAAGATTCCAATTACATAATCCTGGCATAAGTCTCAGAAGTATGCATTTTTACCAAAAAATTCTGCAAGAATTCTCCACAGGAATCCTTCTGTATCAGTGGCAAATGCATGTCCAGGAAACAAGACTCTCATTTTGGAGGTTTATATTTAGCTCTGAAAGTAGCCCACATTACTTTAGGATGAAAAGCTTTATTTAGAAAATGATACTATGCTGAGGAATCAGGAATCTAAGTCCTTCTATGTAACACATCCTAGTGGGTGGAGTGGCAACTTGTGCAACGTTCAGGCATCTCAGCTTCTCTCCACAGCATATGTACTACTTCTGTATAGTTACTCGTGTTCCTGGTGCAGAGGAGGCGGGCAAATCTGATGTCCCAAAGCAGGTAGTTCCAGGCTGAGAGTTACTTTGCGGTGACTTAAGAGTGAGGTCCAGGGAGTGCTTCTGTGATGCTGATGGTTGGGGTGGGGTTTCATAATTACACATTCTCTCCTTACTCCTTTGAGTATAGGGGAGGACCAGGCCTTTGGCAAGAGACCAGAAGGGTACCAAGGAAGGAGGCTATGTGAGAAAGAAGGGGACATGATTTCACATTCTTTGCATTCTCTGTGCAACATTTACATGCTGCCTTTCTTTGGGTTTTTGCCTCCCAAACTTAAGGACTTGTCTTTTTCTTCTCAATCCTGCATCCTGGTGTTACATACTGTGTTGAAGCTAAAGGCTGGAAAAAGAGGTACGTGACCCCTGTCAAGTGTTTCAGATACTGTGTCATTAAAGTGATCTGCCCACATTTTAAACACGCTTTTCTGATACTGATCTTCAAACTTGGCATGATTGATTAACTTCTACTCAGTTTTCATTTTGCACTTCATTTTTACTACTGAGCAAACTTCCAGTATTAAATTTGTGGGCACTGTATTTGCAATTTGCTGTGGCACCAAAAAAAGTAATAATCATTTAATTTACATGTAGATATATATATATATATGTATGTGTATACATACGTGTTATCTATCAATATCTCTATCATCCGTGCATATCATATATCATCAATATCTGTATCTATTAGTTGAAATAAGTCCAAAAGTTAACTTCTATTAAAGACAAGTTTATTAGTTTGTCAACACTTAAATTCAAACGTTATGTTTAACTTCAGTGCATAAAAGGGGAGATAAAGGTATATGAATATTTGAACATATATTAGAGGGTATTCTCATTAAGAAAAATCAGCTTTGCTTTTAAAACTATTGTTCTAATTATCTTAGTCATTGTCACTTTCTTACACTCAAAAGTTTCTTAGTTAATGAAATATTATAAAGAAAAAAATGCAGTAGTCCAAAAACAATGCTTCCTACCTTAAAATCAGTGCTTGTTGTCAGAGAAAGTATGTCTTCACAGCTCTACAACTTAGTTTAGTTGCTAAACAGATGAGAGGGAATATAGACAAGTCATCATCTGACTGGAAGGTTTTTTTTTTTTTTTTTCTGTATTGGCTGCAAATTTTTGTCAAGCATCTCGACATTTTCTAACTCACATGGAGACAAATATTGAGATCCTGACACATTTCTGCCACTCTGTGGCATTTCCTACTTTTTTAGCATGCTTATTTTGCAGGTAAACAGACTGTCTATTAGGTAGACATTGATACAAATAAATTCCCTGGAAACAAGCAGAACAGATGCATGCTAGTGACATAGCCAATTAGATTTGCAATGCATCTCATCCACAGTATTGTGTTGTGATGTGATGTGATGCACTCCGGCACTCACACTAACAGAATATTGACTGCAGTATCACATTGGTTTATGGAAGGAGTATTGTATCGGTCATATGGTTTCTTCAGATTAGAGTTTATCAAGAATTTCACATATGGATGGTAACATTATTAGTTCATTATTGTTTTCAAGATTTTTTTTTATTTTATTTGAAAGACAGAGATACAGGGAGGGAGAGACAGAACCGGAGAGTGAGGGATCTCCCATCCTCTGGTACATTTGGCAAATGCCAGCAACAACCAAGGCAGCGTGAAGCTCAAACCAGGAGCCAGAAACTCAGTCAGAGTTTCTCATATAGGTGAAAGGACCTAACTGCTTTAGCCATCAAGTGCTACTTTGTAGGGGTGCATTAGACGGAAGCAGAGTAGCTGGAACTGGGAGCATAAATTCCCACATGTGGTACAGGCACCCTAGGAGTAAGTTAACCACCATGCAACCCCTCACTGAGTGGTTTTTCAACTCCTATTTATCAGTGCTAGCTTTGTCATCTCTAAATGTAGGCAACAGCTCCCAGGGATGTTTTTTTAATCATTAAATTTTAACAATTTAAAAATTCAAATATCACCTGATTCAAATAAACCCCCCGATTATTAATATATGTGTCAGCTTACTCTTTTTCTGAGTATCTGGTAAAAAACAATATACAGAAACAATATTCCCTAAAGAATAAACTCCAACAAAAGCTAGAGTCTATCCTATAGTTGTGGAAAAATAGAAATAAATAATAATATAATAAATGAATTGACGATCTATGTCTAAATGGAGAAGTACATTCTTTCACAGGTAGAACTTTCTTTCCTTTGAAGATTAAGGCCTGTTATTCCATTGAGTATGGAAAGACTGCATTTCTGAATTTCTTCTTAAAACAATATAAAATATTTAATCTTATATTTAAGCAGCTCATAAGGGTTTTCACACTGATTCCTGAATGACCTACACAGAGTCACTTGGAGGAATCATTGTCACTAAACCTCAAAAAGAACGAAAAGACAACTGCTACTCACTACTCACAGGACAGCGAACCTTACTGAGTTGTCTAGACCCAATTTTTTCTCCTAATGCATTTAAAACAATAAGAAATTTCAGTTTCATACTGCTTTGTTGCAGGTGTTATAGACCTTTTTATATTTGATAATATTATGATTGAATCAGACTTTTAAAGATACTATTGCAATACTTAACAAATCACATAAGCAAATTTGTTTGGATAAAACCATTCTATTTCTAAAAATGTATTTTCCAGGTACACTTAAAATATCACAAGGTCATTTATTGCAGCACTGATGTCAAGGAAACTATTAAAAATATAGAGGCAACAGAATAAACTATGAGATAGTAATAAAATATGCAGATATGAAAAAGAAAGAAAAATATTCACATACTTATAGATGAACATTATTATGAAAAATGTGATACAAATTTTAAGATAAGAAAGTACTTATGGCTACTAGTGTTAAATACTCCCGCTGGGGAACCAGCGTTTTGGCACAGAGGGTTAAGCTGTGGCCTGGGATGCAGGCATTCCATATGGTCACTGATTTGAGTCATGCCCGCTGCACTTCCAATCCAGCTCTCTACCAATGTTACTGGGAAGGTAATGGAAGAAGTCCTAAGTGGAAGGGCTGCTGTCAACCACGTGGGAGACCCAGATGGAATTCCTGGCTCCTGGCCTTTGCTTGGCCCAGCCAAGACTTTAGCTGCCATTTGGGAAGCAGACCAGCAGATGAAAGATTCCTCTGTCTCTCTCTCCATAACATTGCCTTTCAAATAAATAAATATTTAAATAAATAAATAGTCACACTACACATTTCATACATTTATACAAGTATATATACTACTTTAAAATATTTTTTTCCTTTTATATCCATCTTTGTAAGGATAAAGATAATATGATATTTCCAGGAAAATGGGTTGCCAAATATATGTAGACACTGAACTACATTATTTATCCTTTTGTCTATAAATGTTGTCATTTGAAATAAGGTACATTTAGGTTCACATGAAGTTATGAGGAATAATACAGAGACAGCTCTTATTTTCACTTTGTCCAATTTTCACCAATGATGTTATTTTGTAAAAGTATGAATTAATATTTCATTCAAGTCATTGACGGTGATACAGTCCATTGATCATATTCATATTTTTGTAATCTTACTTATACTCAGATGTGGGGGAGCTGGGTATGTGTGTGTGAGAGACAGCTCTATATAATGCTACTACTTGAATGTATTTAGGAAATCACTGTCAGTTAAGATCCTGGAAGGTCAGGCATCTACAAGCTCCTCCTTGTCAGTTTCATAACCACACCCAGCCCTACAGACCCCAGTTACTGACTTCTTCCCATCAAAGTCAGTCTTCCATTTCTCAATTGTTGCTATTTTAAAAGTCTTAAAAAATAAAGCCAAGTGGTATGATTTCTGGAACTAGCTGTTCTATTCCTCCTACTTCTTGGGAATTATCTAAGTTTCTGCATTTTCAACAACCCATTCACTTTTGTTTTATAATTGAATAGTATTCTGTGATATATATAAAATCAGAGTTTGTTAACTTTTTAGCGTTAAAGAATATTTTTCTTGGTTCCAGCTATGCCTATGATAAACAAGGCTCATGGGAAGAACCCTTCACATGAAATTTTTTGCATAATTTAAGATGTTTATAAATTTTCTTATTTATTTGAGAGGCAAAGAGAAGAGAGAGAGAGAGAAACCACTTGATGGTTCATCTGCAAATGCCTACAGCTGCGAGAGGTGTCTGAGGCCCATGATGCAAGTCTGGGATTTAATGCCAGTCTCCTACACGGGTAAGACGAACCCCATCACTGGAGCTTATTACACTGACTCCTAGCATCTGCGTTACCAGCAAGTTGGAGGGAGGAGCAGGGTTGGGACTAGGAGCCCAGGCACTGAGATAATGGGATAGAGCCATCTTGACCACTAGGCCAAACATCCACTTATGAACTTGCTTTAATTTCTTTGTGACAAATTCTCACTAGTGCATTTACTGGGTCATGTGGCAATGGTATTTTTTTTCTTCTTACTAACCTAAGAAACCTCTGAAATGTTGTTTACAGTGGGTGTACCATTTTCTATTTCCATCACCAATATACAAGCAATCTGATATTTTTTCACATCATTGTAGAATTTTGTTTTGTCATGACTGCCATTCTGATAAGTATATGGTGACGTCTTATTGTGTGCATTATGCATTTTTCCCAGAAACCTTCTATTTAAGGAATACAAACTTAATTAATTTCATAAATACAACTTTAGGAACATAGTGATTCTTTCCACCCTACTGGCCCTCATACCCACTCTCCCACCCCTCTTCCTCCTTCTCTCCTACTCCCGTTCTTATTTTTTTACTAAAATCAATTTTCATATAACTTTATACACATATGACTAACTCTATACTAAATAAAGAGTTCAACAAATAGTACCAAAAAATAACTATTCCTCAACAGTCAATATAAAGGTTGTTCAAAGTCGTTGCATCTCAATGTGTCACTTTCACTTCTATAGATTAATTTTCAGGTGATCTATTCATTATAACAGATCAGGGAGAACATACGGTATTTGTCCATGTGGGACTGCCTTATTTTACTAAGTATGATGCTTCCCAATTTCATCCATTTTGTTGCACATGACAGCATTTGGTTTTTTACCTCTGTGTAGTATTCCATGGTGTATATATCCCATAATTTCTTTATCTAGTCTTCAGTTGGCAGGCATTTGTGTAGCCATTGTAGACTGAGCTGCAATAAACATGGGGTACAGATAACATTTCCATATGCTGATTCATTTCCCTTGTGTAAATTCCCAAGAGTGGGATGGCTGGATCATAGTGTAGGTCTATATTCACATTTCTGAGGTATCACTATACTGTCTTCCACAGTGGCTGTACCAGTTTAACATTTCCACCAATAGTGGATTAGGGTACCTTTTTCCCCACATCCTCCCCAGCATTTGTTATTGGTTTATTTCTGTATGAAAGCCATTCTAATGAGGGTGAGGTAAAACCTCATTATTGTTCTCATTTGCACTTCTGTGATGGCTGGTGATCCTGAGCAGTTTTCATGTGTCTGTTGGCCATTTGGATTTCCATTTTTGAAAAATGCTTGTTTAAGTCCTTTGCCCATTTCTTAACAGGGTTGTTTGTTTTCTGTTTTTGAGTTTCTTGATCCCTTCATATATTCTGGTTATTAATCTTTTATCCGTTGCATAGTTTGAAACTCATTTCTCCCATTTGGTTGGTTGCCTCTTCACTTTACTGAATGTTTCTTTTGCATTACAGAAGCTTCTCAATTCGATGTAATCCCATTTGTCAGTTTTGGCTTTGACTTCCTGTGCCTCTGGGGTCTTTTCCAAGAAGTCCTTGCCTATGCCAGTGTCTTACAGGGTTTCCTGAAAGTTCTTGAAAAACTGATGGTATTGGGTCATAGATTAACATCTTTAATCCATTTTGAGTGGATTTTCTAGGTCTGTGAGATGCACTGGTAGCTCGTTTATTTGATGCCTTTCCAGTTTCTTGATTTAGGCCTCGATTGCCATAAATTTCCTCTTAACACTGCTTTTGCTGTATCCCATAAGTTTTGATATGTTTTATTGTCATCTTCATTCATTTCCAGAAATTTTTTTTATTTCTCTTGATTTCCTCATTGAGGTGCATGTTATTCATTCTCCATGTGTTTGCATGTGTTCTTAAGATTCTTGAATTGCTGATATCTAGCTTCATTCCTTTGTGGTCAGATTATATATATATATATATATATATATATATAAAATTTTGATTTTTTTTTTGGGATTTGCTGAGACTTGCTTTATGGCCTAGCATGTGTTCTAACGTAGAGGAATTTCCATTGCACTGGGGAAAAGGATGTCTATTCTGCAACTGAAGGATGAAAAGTTCTGTAGATATCTGTTAGGTCCAGTTGAGACAGTGTTGATTAGTTCTTTGTTTCCTTGTTAATTTTCTGTATGGTTGATCTGCCCATTGCCTAAAGTACGGTATTGAAGTCCCCCATTACTATTGTATTGGAATCTGTTTCTCCCTTTAGATCCATTAGCACTCCTTTTAATAAGCCAGGTGCCCTGTAATTAGTTACATGTATGTTTATTATAGTCATATCTTCCTGTTGAATTGATCTCTTAATTATTATATAGTGCCCGTCTTTGTTTCTTTTATCAGGTTTTATGTTAAGTCTATTTTGTCTGTTCTTAAGATGGCTACACCTGCACATTTCTGGTTTCTGTTAGCATGGAATATCTTTTTCCATCCTTTCACTTTGAGTATGCCTATTCAGGGTATCCAAAATAATTAGTGTAGGAGTGGGACAGCCTTTAATATTTGCTGTAGCTACTTGTAATGGGGGTTTGACTTTTAGTTAGTGAGTTTGGTTTTGTCTTCTTTGTTTTCTGTGGCTTTCACTAAGATCTCTCTCTCTCTCTCTTTTTAAGATTTTATTTATTTATTTGAAAGGCAGAATTATAGACAGAGAGAGGGAGGGACAGAGAGAAAGTTCTGCCATCCACTTGCTCATTCCCCAGATGGCTGCAATGGCTGGAACTGGGCCAATCTGGAGCCAGGAGCTTTTTCTGGGTCTCCCACATGGGTGCAGAGGCCCAAGCACTTGGGCCATCTTCTACTGCTTTCCCTGGCCCTAAAGGAGAGCTGGATCTGAAGAGGAGCAGCCTGGACATGAACTGGCACAAAGAGAGGATGCCACACCACAAGAGGAAGCTTAGTTTACTGCACCACAGTATCGACCCCTCACTAAGATCTCTTTAGTCATAGTATTGGAATTCACTGTTGCAATCCTGGAGTTCTGTTGATGTGCTAAGGGTTAGGAGGATAGAGGTCTATATACATACCTCATTTCATGCTTAAGTACCGGTTTCTCAGTAGACCGTGACCTTGGGCTGTGATCCTCACAAGTTTCCCCCATGTTGCATCCTTCAGTTAACGCAGGTAAGATAAAGAAGATGGATTCAAGGATGTCCCCTAAGCGCCAACTCCAGGCATGGTATGATTTTTGTAAATGATTCACCCCCTGGAAAGTGGGATTTTACTATGGAGAAAACTTTGGACCTTTTCACAGTTCTTGCTGTTTCCCTCCCACTGGCTTTTCACTATGAATGCGTGCTGGAGTTTCTGAGGGTAAAACCCCTGTGAGAGGTTGGAGGCACACCTTTGAGATTTCTCAATTTCATGCCAGTCCACACTCTGCTTTGACTGATAAATATCCAGACATTTATTAACATTTTCATGTAGTTGTTCTTATCAGTTAATAACTCCGGCAGTTTATGGTGCAGATAAGTGGATCCCAGTTGCAAATCTCCGGTCATCTGTTCCTGGATTTCAAGTCAGAGCTTTGAACTCAGTTCTCTGTGGGTCCAAGAAGTTATCGCCTTTCCATTTGTTTAACTCATTTCTTGTTTTCAGGATGGGAGTCACAACTTCCAAGATCTCTAAATATGAGAACTAAAAATGAAATTGTTCCCAATACAATTTCATATGAATTACACTAAAATGTAAGACTATTAAACTAACAAGTACCCTACATTATCTAGTTAGACCCTACATTATCTAGTCTTTTACAAACTGACCATTAATACATATTTTTGACTGTTGACTGGATGCTAATGATAACTATACTGAAAAACCTTAAGAAATGCCAAAGGTGAGTTAACATTGAAGTTTCATTTTTCTCTATTTCTTCTAGATATTCTGAGCCTTCTAAAACTCAGTGTATCCATACCCTTCATATCATAGATAGAGTGCTTTATAATTTTTATTTTTAAAGATCTATATAATCTTCTTGCTTCAGTTATTCCCTTCAAATGCAAAGCCATATTCTCACAAAACAATTCTTCCTGAATCTGTCACAAAAATTGAGGCATTACAAAATGTGTACAGTGCTACTCCCTGCATCAGAAATGCTCATAAGGCCAACATTGTAGCACAGCAGGTTAAGCCGCCACCTGTGACACCAGCATCCATTATGAGCATGATCCAAGCCCTAGCTACTGCACATCAGGGAGGCAGCAGATGATGGCCCAAGTATTAGTCCCCTACAACAAATGTGCGAGATCCAGATCAAGTTCCAGGCTCCTGGCTTTAGCCTGGTCCAGCCTGGGCCATTGTAGCCATTTGGGGAGTGAAAAGCAGATAGAAAATCTCTCTCTCTTTATCTCTCTCTCTCTCCCTTTCTGTCTGTCTCTCTCTCCTCACTCTCTCTCTGTGTCTGTGTGTAGGTGTGTGTGTGTGTGTGTGTGTTTGTATCTCAACTCTTTCAAATAAAAAAATCATAAAAAATGCTCTTTCTACCTTAGAAACAGAGTCCTTCTTCAAGAAACAGCTAAAAATATCAATGTTTCTGGAAAAAAAAAATCTCTACAATTTCTTTCAAATGTGTACATTATTTTTGTGTGTTCTTTCACATTTCCAATTTATTATTCATTTACATGTTTTTCTTCCATACTAGACATGAGTGAAGGAGCTGCCCATCTTTGTGAGGTTAGAGCTTTGCTAACACTATGAGTTCAGTTGATGGTTTTTGAATGATTTATGTTCTGAATTTAAACAAGCCTCCTCCTCACTCTATACTTTTCTTACAATACAGAATAATCTTACTGAATCAAACCAAATATTGTATTAAAATATTTCCAATACATTTGCCTATTTTTCCTATATTTTCCTTCCTTACTTAAAATAACTTGAAGAGTCCAAGATATAAAAACAAGTTCAAATATTAAAAGCTAGCAAGATTTTTTTGCATCTAGAAAGTGATTCTAAACTCTGATTTTTGGTAATGAAGGCAAATTGTTGATTGGCCTTCTGGTGACTTCATATGAGAGTGCAGAATGTAAATGGATCTCATAAATCAACAGTGGTTCACGGGGGTATTTCCTTTAAAGCCCAAATTATATCAGTAATGTTGCTCTGTTATTGAGTCTTTCATCCTTTATTATCAGCATTAACTACTTTACATTCTAATTGCATTACATGAAATGTTAATAAGAAGTGATTCAGAAGAAACTGTGACCTTTTGAGATCTTCTTTGCCGTTTACAGCGTTAGCTATGATTCTCAGAGCTAATGTGTACGATGGACTCGTCATCAGATGCAATAGGCATAATAAAGAAGTGAAGGTGAATTGAGGTTTTAAATGTGTTCTAGTACATCACATGTATGTAGACCAGAAGTGAATCACTTACATTTTATTCTTCAATATTTAAGTATGTATTTCCCATAATCTTCCATAATTTACTTAATTTGTTGATGACTGTTATAAAAATGCTGAAAATACTTTGTATCTTTCCACTAATCTATTCACCCATCCATTCTTTCACTTACTTAGTTACACATAGATGCACTGCAACCACTAGAAGTAGAGAAAGGTGGCATAAGAGCCATTCATTTCACAGTGCTCACCAGCATTGTCAGCTCAGCTAATTAGAAGAATGACTCTCTGAATAGGACATTTTTCAGTCTCTCTGAACTTATTTCCCTAATTGTCCATATCATATATGCATATGTATCCAGACAAGGTTAGTTATGCTCCTTTTCCCCATCTTTTTTCCAGTTTTCCTATTAAGAGAATGTGGATACAATGCAATGAAGGTACCTTTTTTTCCTAATGAAATATTTCCTTTATGAGATTTCAGTTGGGTCAGGAAATCACAGAATAATTCCTTAACACACACACCTACACACACACACACACACACACACACACAGTGGGTGGGGAGAGAGAGAGAGAGAGAGAGAGAGAGAGAGAGAGAGAGAAAGGACCTCCTTCTGTGCTCTAATAAATAAACCAAGTACATTTCTTGACACATTTGGAATAGTTCTAATGGTGCTTCCCCTCTTAGAACGTTCAGGCATCATTGCAGGGATGTGACCTTTATCTGAGTACAGGTTTCAGTCTTACCTCTTTGTGATCTGTAGTCACTCATGGTCATCCTGACATTTCCCCAAAGGCCAATGCTCTCACTTGCTGATTTTCACACCTGAGTACCATTTGTCTTGCACCGTCACTTTCTAGCTACTGATGTCAATGTTAACACTGCCACAAATAGACACTGCCTCAAGAAAGCACACAAATCATTTTTGGTTAAAAGGAGACCACGTCTTTGCTTAAAAAAAACAACTGCCACTGTATCACTTGTCTATGAGAATTGCTGACAGAATGATTTTTCATTTGAACCTCTGGGAAAATAACTCTTCTGCATCCTGTATGTCCTTTGAAGTTAGTAGTAAACATAAATAGGGCGCCAAAAGAAATTACATTCTAATCTTTTATGATATACTTAATGGTATATTCTGATACAGCTTGTAAAAAGACTTTGTAGGAAGGTGAATGGCACAAAAATACATTCTGAAGTGTTGAATGAGGGGCAAATTAAGGATCTTTTTGGATGCACTTTTTTCCTTAATGTAATGTGTAACATTTTTATGGTAGATAACACCATGACTAAGAAGTTTTAAGAATAAAATTTTCATTACCTTAAGCTTTTATCATTGCTTTATATTGAGTGCTTTCAAAATCCTCTTTTTAAAATTATCCTGACGTATGAGGTACATGTTTTGATCATTACCAATTATGTAGATGAATCAAAATACCACATTGTACCTCACAAATACTTACAAACAGTATGCATCCATCCAAAACTAAAATAGTAACTTTAATAAGATAAAACATCACAGGAAAACCTTTAAGAAGGTAGAGGGAATTTAAAAAGAATTATATTGTTTGGATTTATGTTTCTTGATAAATTAACCAGTAGTGTGACTTTTTGGTTTAGTTCATAAACATGTAGTATATCTACCTCTAAATATGATTTCCCTGATATTTAATAAAAATATTTTGAAAGTTTTATATCTTATTCCTTACCCTTTTATCAATAGATTAGAAATTTAATACAAGGAAAAGGATTTGTAGTCCAGTGCTTCTAAAACTGGTTTGTATAGTTGAAGACCAGGGAAACAAAATAACAGTGAAGAAGTAATTTAGAATGAATTTAAAAGAAAGGAATTGCTGAAGGAAAACTCTTATCAGGTTGCATGAAGACTCAAGTGTGAACACAGACAGGAAAATAAGTCTTTTTTAAAAAATTTATTTATTTGAAAGTCATGGTTACATGGAGAGAGAAGGAGAGGCAGAGAGAGAGAGAGGTCTTTTGTCTGCTGGTTCACTTCCCAACTGGCCACAATGTCTGGAGCTGCGTCAATCCAAAGCCAGGAGCCAGGAGGTTCTTCTGAGTATTCCATGTGGGTGCAGGGGCCCAATCACTTGGGCCATCTTCTACTGCTTTCCCAGGCCATTGCAGGGAGCTGGATTTGAAGTGGAGCAGCCGGACCTGCGCCACGGCTCACTAGGCTAATCCTCCGCCTGAGGCGATGGCACACCAGGTTCCAGGCCTGATCCGGGCACCAGATTCTCTCCTGGTTGATCCTCTTCCAGTCCAGCTCTCTGCTGTGGCCTGGGAGTGCAGTGGAGAATGGCCCAGGTCTTTGGGCCCTGCACCCACATGGGAGACCAGGAGAGGCACCTGGCTCCTGGCTTCTTATCAGCACGGTGCGCCAGCTGCAGCGGCCATTGGAGGGTGAACCAACAGAAAAGGAAGACCTTTCTCTCTGTCTCTCTCTCTCACTTACCACTCTGCCTGTCAAAAAAATAAGAAAAAAGAAAAAAGAAGTGGAGCAGCCAGGACTCGAACCAGCACAGATATGTAATGCTGGCACCGTAGACAGTGGCTTTACCTGCTACGCCACAGCACTGGTCCCAGGAAAATAAATTTTATTAACTAGGAATTCTAGGTATTGTATGATATAGATAAAATAGCAATTCTTTGAATCGACAGAGGAGACCAACAGCAAGGGAAGAAGTAGAAGCCATAGCTGGAGACATTAAAATTATTGCTCTTTAATTTCTCAATAAATTAGAAATGACAATATCTACTGCAACTGAGGAATATGTTTAATGAAATAAAATTAATAAATGTAAAAATTTACACTACATAAAAGATAATTCCTAATGGCAATATGCATTCATCTTAAAAAATAAGATCAACTCATTATTAGAGAATTTATAACTGCTATTCCACACAGTAAGATATTTATCTCATATATATATAATACATTTTTAAAGATTTATTTATTTACTTGATAGATTTACAGAGAGAGAGAAGGAGAGACAGAGAGAGAGAGAGAGGTCTTCCATCTGCTGGGTCACTCCCCAGTTGGCCACAATGGCCAGAGCTGCGCTGATTTGAAGCCAGGAGCCAGGAGCTTCTTCCAGGTCTCTCATGCTGATGCATGGGCCCAAGGAATTGGGCCATCTTCTACTGCTTTCCCAGGCTATAGCAGGGAGTTGGATGGGAAGTGAAGCAGCTTGGACATGAGCTGGTGCCCATATAAGATGCCAGTACTGCAGGCAGCGGCTTTACTCGCTATACCACAGAGCTGGCCCCTATAAAATTCTTATAATATTGTATGATACTATAATTTTATTTAATTATATTAACTCACATTATATTATATTACTTTAAATGGATATAATATATATATAATTCACTTGCTAATAAAACAAAGTTTGATCATTTTCAAAACACATTCATGATTTCAGAGAAAAGAGGTTAATGTTGGAATAATAAATTAAAGAGGATTTCCCAATCTTGATAATGAATTCTACAAGAAATCTACAGCAAAATATGTTGTTTGTGGGAAAAGATCAGTAGCATTTCCTCTCAAATAAAGAAAAGGCACAAATTCTATTGTCACTGCTTTCAATCAGCATTGTCTGATTCCTAGGATAATGAAAAAAAAGAAAAAAAAGGCAAATAAAGGTTTGAAAATTGAAAAGAAAAACAAAAGGGGCGTTATGAAAAATAACTTAATTTTCTATGTGGAGCTTCCACCAAAATTCTCATACATATTATTAGAAATACCTGAAGTTTGATATGTTTTTTGTCATATACTCAATAGGAAAAAATAAATTTTATGCATATATTATCAATGGTAGAAACATTCAAATTAAAAATTTAAAATATGTTATACCCATAATAACCAGTATGTGCTAGGAAGAAATATAATCAATATCCATGATTGTTACAGAAAATTATAAATTCTCTTGAAAAATTAGCTGAAAGGTATTCCACTTTCATCAGTACTAGGATTCAGTACTAAAAATATAAAATTTTGTCAATTAAATTGAAGCAGTGAATGAAATGCAGCTTAAATCTAAACCAGGTTGTCCTTCTATTGAGGCTTCAATAAGCTAGCGGTGAAATTAATATAAATATTTTGAGGCACCAAGAATACGAAAATCCTTTTGAAAACAAAGAGCTTTCCTCACTATTCAGCAATACTGACTCATAGAATTGTACCAAGATCACAGTTGGGAGTGGTTTGACAGGGTCACAGGCAATAAAGGTTGCATTGCCTGTACAGAATTTAAAAGACAACCAATTTAAATTCCTTTTGTTCTTCTAGTAATATGTTAGGCAGTTCTAAATCATATCAATTATAAAATTCTCTATGTGGAGACCAATCCCTCCCAAATACATCTCCATTAATGTTTTACTACCTAAGCACAAAGCTAGACTATTGAAGTCAGTAATGACTTGGTGCAGACATAAAAATTATATTGATCAATGTAAGTTTCCATATCCAATACCATGAATGTATTGATTCGTGAAAATGGTAGCATTACAGGACTCTGCATACCAAGTAGCATGGCAGATTCATTCATGTACCAAAGAGCATCAAATAACACCATCAAAGCCTTATTTGAGAAGAGTTTAGTAAAGGAAGTATTTCCAGACTTATGGGCAGGGTAAGGGAACCAAATAAATTGATTGTAAAGTTTTAAACACCAGCAACAGGCCTGAACAACTGGTGGTTTGGGCTCTTGAATCTTTTATCCTTGATATATGGGCTATCTTTCAGCTGATGTGGCCATTGAGGAAAAGGCACACTGCAACTACAATGACAGAGAGGGAGAGGATGGAAAGAAGCCAATATCTCTACTTTTCTCTGTTCCCTCTCTCTTTATAAAGTCCTACCTGTGGCTCCCACAGAGCAAGGAAGAACTGAGGAATAGTATGACAAATGGAGAAACCCTAGCATACCCAAACCTCTGTCACTCAACCTCCAGTGTTAGCATTTGTTCAGACTAGTCATTAGCAAAGATATTTTGTAAAACGTTATGTTTTGCTGGCTATTAATGTCCCTGTGGTATCCACATATCTTATTTTTGAACAAAGACAGCCATCAGTCATACTTGTACCTGAAGTTGCAATGGCCACTTATTGCTCATTTACATTAAGGTAGCGGTAATAAGGATATAAAAGTCTAAAGGAATAGAAAAGAAAAACATCATTGCTAAAAATAGTAGTCATGAGGTACAATAAAAAACTGTTGTCTTATGATATTCTGTGGTACCATTTCCCATTGTTATCTTCAGCCTAAAGAAGAAAAGCATCACAATGTTTTTCAGTAGATCTCAAGTATGCTGGCCTTCTCCTTACCAGTATGTTTCATAATGCTTTAATGTCGTAATGTCCAAGAACCTCCTATATAGTGTAATGATAGGATACCTGAGCAAGTATAGTGATTCTTCTCCAACATTCATGATTCTAGGTTATTAGGACTCCTTCCTCTGCAAGATGACTGGGATACTAACATAGTTTGCAAACCGCAACCTGCACACACGTGACTTGGGTATGTTTTGAAAGTCCCATATCTAGTCCAGAAGCTACCACGTGAGACCTGTTAGTAGATGTTGCTGAAGATCCCAAAATGTGTTCCCAAATGTTCTCTGAACACAATTGGAGATAAAAAGCTTTATATCCCTAATATTCCTAAGCTTCGATTAGCCAGTTAAGCAGAATTTTAAAACTGCACTCAGTGCATTACTTCCCTAATCACTAGGGGTGTATAAACCCATCTTGGTTTTGGCCTGACCTGATATTATACTTCATGCTCAGTACTTGCCTTTCTTAGAACCTTCTCCTGTCTTATTTCAAAGATCTTTCTGAAAAAAAAAAAAAAACTAATTACTCCTAAATATAACTGAACTTCTGTTGAATACTGACCTTTCTCCTTTGGATCTGTCCTGGAGTCACAGTGATGTGACATGAGAGAGTAGAGCCTCATTTTGAGGCTCTCACTCAAGGGAAGGTCATTAAAGAAAGGTTGATTGTTTCTTTAATGTAAGACAAGTCTCATCGTTTTGAAGGGGAGTAGGTGGGTCTTGCTTTCAATGGCCAGGAAACTTCAAATGAAATTGGCATGTCAGAGATCACAGCTTTGCCTGGGTTTGTCCAGATGCCTCAAACTCAAGTTTCAATGCCTTGTTTTTATATAAGATCTTGATTATCTCACTATATAATAGATTAATCTCACACACTTAAATGCTTTAGCAAAGCTGCAACCCACCATGCTCTCAGCTTGCAGCATCAGGATTAATGCTCTAACACTTCAGAGAACACAGTTGCCTCATTAATTGCTTGATACTTGATTTTAAAATTCAAGTGTTTAAATTCATTTTTTTTTCTTCATGTATACTCTCAAAGGCTCTCAGAGGTTGGTGGTTAAGCCTTCTCCAAAGTTTCTGTAGTGTCTGTAGTGATCCTTTATCACCACTGGTCTTCACAGTGAGTAAGTGCTATGACCATGCACCTCTGATACCTTTTCAGGGCCAGGCTGAATCTAGAAGATAGGAACACTGTCTTGGTCTCCCACAGGCTTGGTAGAGGCACACGAACTTGGGCTATCATCAGCTTCCTTCCTGGTTTCATTAGCAGGAAGATGGACAGGAAGTCAAGCAGCAGGGACTGCAGTCTGATATGGGATGCTTGTGTCATAAGCAGAAATTTAACCCAATGTGCCACAGCACTGACCACAACAAATTTTAATTCTTTCTTCTACTGGATTTACTAAAAACTGGATGAAAAAAAACTTGCATATGATTACACAGGAGCTATATTAATGCATAAATTATGAGTTTACAATAATATATAAATAGTATACATAAAAATTACTTCAGATTGTGGAAATACGAATGTAATTTTATTTCCTTTTCTAATTCATTCGTTAGTCTGAAGAGAGTACAATTTACATGTGGCTTTGAGTACTCTGGCTAAATTTAATTGGCTCTCCTTTGATTAACCTTAGTGTAATTTTTTTTCTTTTCTTAGAGTTTCTAAGGATATAGAGTTTCCACTGAGTTCTTTCTAAATCTTGCAAAAGTGTTAAATCACGAAGTACTGTTTTTTTAAGTCCACACAAGTTCCAATTCATCTTAATAATCTATGAAGCTGCAAAGGCAGCAGATAATTATGTTTCTCTCAAGGTAACAAAGCCCATAGGTCATTCTGTTTAGGTGGGAATTGAAACAACTGTAGTGCAATATTGGAAGCCAAAACAATTAGTGAAATAATTCTGCACTGTCTGCATTATTTCCTGCCTTCCAACTCATGTTTGTCTTGTTTTCAAATAATTAATGTTAAAATAAATGCCCATTTACTGCTTTCCTGGCTGGTAATGAATTTTTATCATGATGGGCTGAGCAGGACATTTCAGAGACAGTCAAGCATTGTTGCCCTGAGAGTTACCCGCCTTGATGGAATCACATAGGGCAAAGCTCGGTGAATAGTTAATACAATTATCTTGTCAAGAAAGCTGACTCCTCTAAATATCAATAGGTAAAGTCATTTGAGGCTGGACACATTCTGTCACTGTTGCTCCAAGGACAAATATCACTGCCGGCAATGAGGGCAATTTCATGTAAATACAAAAACACTAAAGGCAGAGTCCATTGTAAATGAAAGATTACTGGAAGAGATAATCCATGTCTTTCATAAAATGGCAGTTCATTTTAGGTATATTTTGTTATTAGCATCATATGGCTGAAAATGAAAAAAAATACTGTTTTATTTATATGTGTGTATATATGTATATATATGTTAAAATCTTCTAATAAGAATATAGGTTTAGAGTAAAATATTAACTTGTGTATTTTTTAGCACATTATTATTTTTAGCACATTATTAGAGCATAGTTTTCTATATTTCTATGTAGGTGCGTAAAAATAAATTAACTAATGGACAATTAAAATTAAAATCGTTACCAGTAACCAGAGTTGCCTCACAGAGGATACTGTGGTTCAAAACTGATCCATAATTCTGCACCACCATCTTGCCCGTCCTGAAGATGCTGTAAACCTCTGTTTCTCAGAAAGAGAAAATTATCCCTGTCCTCCTACTCTTAGAATATATAAGGCAGGGATCCTTTGGTTTTGACCTTATCAACAGTAGTTTATATATTAACATTTTCCTCTGGTATTGTAATATTGTGAAGACTTCCCTACCAGTTGAGGATTTATTGTTTCTGGTATATTTTTTTTTCATAAAAACCAAAGGGCTAGGATAGCAGCCATAGGTTGTAATTAAAGAGAATTGTTGTTATATACATTGTCCAGAATATGTCTGTGTAGGAATGTGGAACATTCTATAGTATAGAGCCTGGAGTTGCAGGAAGGGAGAGCACACAAAGTCTATAAGTAGTCTTCTGGGCATGATACATGGAGCCATGCATGCTTCCAGACTTTGGATCCTGGACTATGCTTTCACTTCTGTTGGGGACATGTTATCATATGGCTGTCTCTGGTTTAGTTTCTATACTGAATCCCAAAGAGCATCACTCTATCTTTATAAACAATGTCCTCAGTATTTGATGTTACAGTTGTATTGGAGAAGGCCATTTGAGAACCCTATCAAGAGTATGGTGTGGTGTATGACATAACCCAATTGGTGCTATAACCAAGGCCCTACCCTCTTTTCCTTCACAATCAAGTAGTTGCTTGTTGTGATGCTGTGTTGTGTGGGATTCCATGCACATGAATCAGGCATTCAATAAATCCTCAAATATTTCTCTTTGAGGTTATGGGAGATAGAAATCAAATACATACCATATTACAAGTTTATCACTATGAAAAGTAATTGACATTTTTGGAATGTATACTGTCTGTCTTAATTAGTCAACTTGCTTCCAGGTGCTCAATATCTCTTTACAAGTAAAAAGGTTATTCAGATTCCTCAGTATTGGTGTCTGTTTCGGACATGTTTACCCTCAGAGATGGCACAAGCCAGATCACTTGACCTGTGGTCCTCCACCCTCTGAAGACTGATCAGAACCTCCATATCTGTCATTATGGAAATTAATACATGTATCTGTACTGTCATCTTTAGAGTGATCACTGAATAATTATAGGTAGATTCAGCTAGCAAAGGGTTTTTAATCTATTATCTGATTTTTTTCATATTGGATGTTTTTCTAGTGAGTGTTAACATAATTCAAAGACCTTAACACTTTATGTCCACTCCCATATGTCCATCCATATGTTTTCTATTCAACATTTCTTTTTCTCCAATCTTGATACACTTGTCATGAATTACTCAGGATGATTAGTGCACAGTACAGGAGCCCACACATCTGAACGTATTCTAACTCTGGACCACTTTCTACAAAGTGCCTGAGAAGGTACACTTATTTTCTTTTTCTTTTCTTTTCTTTTCTTTTCTTTTCTTTTCTTTTCTTTTCTTTTCTTTTTTTTTTTTTTTTTTTGACAGGCAGAGTGGACAGTGAGAGAGAGAGACAGAGTGAAAGGTCTTCCTTTTGCCGTTGGTTCACCCTCCAATGGCCGCCACGGCTGGCGCACTGCGCTGATCCAAAGGCAGGATCCAGATGCTTCTCCTGGTCTCCCATGGGGTGCAGGGCCCAAGCACTTGGGTCATCCTCCACTGCCTTCCCCGGCCACAGCAGAGAGCTGGACTGGAAGAGGGGCAACCGGGACAGAATCCGGCGCCCCGACCGGAACTAGAACCCGGTGTGCTGGCGCTGCTAGGTGGAGGATTAGGCTATTGAGCCGCGGCGCCGGCTGAGAAGGTATACTTATCAAAGTTACACCTCTTGGGAAGAATGACTCACCATTTCTTAAAAAAACCATCATTGAGTATCCTCTTATCTAGCCAACATTCATTAGCCATTCTCAAAGTGAGCCAACCCATCTATAAACCAAGATTGTGCCATGTTCTTTTCCTCCCATAGATTGTGTGAAATGCTACATACACCTATGAGCTAAGGCAGGGGTACCAGTCCAACTATAACGATTTCTTGAACTCCTGAGCTGTCTGCTAATTTAGCATCCACAGTTCTCTGATATAGCTTGAACTTGATTTGTTGTATCATTTCTTATTTACAATGGAATAGACAGAGGCACAGTTGAACTTGTGTCTTGGTAATTCCAACAAGATGTCATTCTTGTTGAGTTCCAAATCCAAGACCATTTAAAATATTATTTTCCAAGGGAATATTGATGTATAAAAGAGAGGGAGTGACAGAGAGAAAGAGATCTTCCATTTGCTGGTTCACCCCCACATGGCTGCAAAGGCCAGGGCTTGCCCAGGTCAGAGCCAGGAGCCTGGAACTCCATCTGGGTCTCCAACATGGGTGGCAGGAATGCAAGTATTATACCATCTACTTCTGCCTCTCTAGGTACATTAGCAGGGAACTGGATTGGAAGCAGAGCAGTTGGAACTTGACACTTCAATATGGTATGCAGGTATTGCAGGCAGTGGATTAACCCAATGCATCGAAATGCCAGCCCCTCAAGGTCATTTTGTGCTTCATAATCAAGTATTCAATTCTAAAAGGCAACAGTGACACACCAGGATCTTGTCTTAAGGAGCACATGATTCTGCTTAGATGATGAGAATTTGCCCCTAAGCTCCAGGGGCATGCACCATGATTTTCTTGTGTGAACTTGACTTAGCAGTGTTTCCCACCATTGATACCTTCATCAAAATAGGTTTGTTGTTTCTTAGGCCCCAAGTGGCAAGGCTTGGGATTGTGAACCTGATAAACACCTCTTCCTTCTTCTGGGCCAGACAACAGAGGATAACTCTCCTTTTACTCAATGCATATAACAAAGGAGTATTTCTAACACTGTTAGTCATTACCTCCACAAGGAGATGCAAGATGACTCAAGTTATCTTCTGCTTTGAAGGGAGCATCCTAGATATCCCTGGCGGTTGCATCACTCAAACCTCTCCTGAAGTGTGAAATGCTTGAATCTATGTAATAGGGTTTGTATCCAACACTCTGGAATATAGGTATCATATCATAGTTTCCAACAGGTAAGACACTTCTTAGTTAGAATAGTTAATCAGAGTGGTGGCATTTGATGTAATCATTTTGGAAGTTAAAACAGTCCAGGTATCTTTGAAATATGTCAGGAAGGGGTTTGAGTTAAAAATCATCTTGAGGCAAAATTTATATATGTGCATGTATGCATGTGTATGTATATATATATATATATATATTTTTTAAAGATTTATATATTTTAAAGGCGGAGTTACAGTGAGAAAGGGACACACACACACACACACACACACCCCTTCTATCCACTGATTTACTCCCCAAATGGTCGCAATGGCCAGGAGTGAGCCAGGCTGAAGCCAGGAGTCAGGAAAGTCACTGAGTTTCCCACTTGGATGGCATGGGCCCAAACACTTGGGCCATCTTCCACTGCTTTTCCAGGCACATTAGATGGGTTGGAAGTAGAGCAGCCAGGAATCAAACAAGAGACCATATTGCCAGTGTTGCAGGTGGTGGCTTAACCCATTATTCCACAATGTAGGCCCTTCATATTTGCATATTTTGCCCATTTCTAGTCTATTTCTAGTCTATTTCCTGATTATGATATAAATGTAGGCATTCACTAGAATAACTGTTTTATGCCATATTCCAGAGCTGAATTAATCTTTGCTATCGATGATATTATATGTGGCATGTACTGGCATGCAAGATGGTTTCATGACTACAGTTTGGTTCAGTTTTTGACATTATATATGTATTCTCTGGTCTTTATCTGCTTGCTACGTGGATACTGGTATACAAAGATATATTATGGACCAGCACCAATGCATCGTTTGTATTTTAAAAGTAGAACAAATCTTTCCCATCTCCTGAAGATGTAATATTGACTTTTATGTTTATACTATCTCTGAAGTAGGATGCAGTCATTTGGATTCCTACTTGATCTTATCTACTATGATAGTCCTCATCTCATAGGCTATGACCCAACACAGGGGTTACTCTGACTGCTAATTACGTCAGTGCTAATCGTACACTCTGGGTCTGGGGAACAGATACTGGGTAGAGTAGTAATAGTTAGATGACCTTTGTCCAGTGTTGCATTATTCTCCTAGTCTCCGATATGACAGAGAAGACATACTAATAGTTTTGTTCTCTAATTATTAATATCAACTCAGATCATACATTGAATAGTCTTCACAATATCTGAGTAATTCCCCTTCGCCAATATATAGTAAGCTATAGGAAAGGGGGAGTGTTACTGAATATGTTTGTTGTGACAAACATACATACAAGATCTGCTTCCTGAGGACTCCACTGTGATTTATTTTTCATTTTCAATTATCTTTATATACAGAAGATCAACATAGTATATACTAAATAAAGATTTCAACAGTTGCACCCACAAAAATACACAAAGTATAAAGTACTGTTTGACTTGACTCTCACTGGGATTAAACATGACAATAGGTCTGATCTGATTTCATCATCATTTAAAAAAATCATCTATTATTTTTCACTTTATGTTTCTGTGTGGGAGCAAACTGTTGAAATCCTTACTTAATGTGTGCTAGGCTGATCTTCTGTATGTTAAGATAATTGAAAATGGATCTTGATGTGAATGGAAGGGGAGAGTGAGTGGGAGGTGGGAGGGTTGTGGGTGGGAGGGACGTTATGTGGGGGAAGGCATTGTAATCCATAAGTCGTACTTTGGAAATTCATATTCATTAAATAAAAGTTAAAAAAAAAAGTACTGTTTGAGTAGTAGTTTTACCGTTAATTTGCATAGTACAACACATTAAAGACAGAGATCCTACATGGGGAGCCAGTGTACAGTGACTCCCATTGTTGATTTAACAATTGACACTCTTATTTATAACGTCAGTAATCACCTGAGGCTCTTGTCATGAGCTGCCAAGGCTATGGAAGCCTTTTGAGTCACTGTAATTTATTCTGAGACAAAGTCGTCAACGTTATGCTCACACATTTTTGTTAATTTTTTGAAAAAGATTTCATACTTATTAGAGAAGGGGTAGGGATAGGGATAGGGATAGGGATAGGGATAGGGATAGGGATAGAGATAGAGAGAGAGAGAGAGAGAGAGAGAGATAGATAGAGATGCTCTGGTTTGCTCCCCAAATGCCTGTAATGACTGAGGCTAGAACAGGATTGAAACCGTGCATTTGTGGGAACTCAATGCAGTTGTCACAGATGGGTGAGAGGAACCCAATCACCTATGCTGCTATTGCTGACTCCCAAGGTCTGCATTAAGAAGTGGTGTCAGGCAGCAGAGACAGGCTTCAAAACCAGGTACCCACGTGTCTTAACTGGGTAACTAAACACCCACCCCTATGTTTGCATTCTTAAATTATTGTCTGCTACCTATTTATTATTCTTAAATGTCTATTTATTGATTCATTTATTTATTTGAAAGCCAGAGTGACAGAGATAGGGAGGGAGGGAGAAAGAGAAAGAGAAAGAGAGAGAGATGAGGTAAGGGTGGGGAGAGAGAATCTTCCATGCACTGGATCACTTACAAATGTCTGCTACCACCAGGAGCCAGGAATTCTATCCAGGTCTCCCATATGAGTGTCAGGAACCCAAGTTCTTAGGCCATCATCTGCTGCCTTCTGGGCACATTAGCAAGAAGTCAAATCAGAAGCAAAAGTATGATTCAATCCCAGAATCTCTGACATTGGATGTGGGCCTCTGCGGCAGCAGATTAACCTGCCAATGTATTTTGTCCCTAAGGATGCCAAGTTTCATTCTGTCTACAGCTTTGTTTGCCACGCCTGTACTCCAGCATTGCCTATCATTGTGCTAATTCTGATTCCCCTGGCTTGGAGAATTTAAGCAATTACAACTGACATCAGTTGTTAGTATCCGACCAGTCTCCTCCATTAGCGTCAACAACTGAAGCTCTACAATAGCCTTTCTTTTTTTATGGTTGTTATCTCTTTTTTTTAACTTTTATTTAATGAATATAAATTTCCAAAGTACGACTTATGGATTACAATGCCTTCCCCCACATACCGTCCCTCCCACCCACAACCCTCCCCTTTCCCACTCCCTCTCCCCTTCCATTCACATCAAGATTCATTTTCGATTATCTTAATATACAGAAGATCAGCTTAGTATACATTAAGTAAGGATTTCAACAGTTTGCTCCCACACAGAAACATAAAGTGAAAAATAATAGATGATTTTTTAAATGATGATGAAATCAGATCAGACCTATTGTCATGTTTAATCCCAGTGAGAGTCTAGTTGGGAATTGATAATTTCTTTTTTTTTTTTTTTACAGAAGATCAGTTTAGTATGCATTAAGTAAAGATTTCAACAGTTTGCACCCCCATAGAAACACAAAGTGAAATATATTTTTTGAGTACTCGTTATAGCATTAAATCTCAATGCATAGCACATTAAGACAGAGATCCTACATGAGGAGTAAGTGCACAGTGACTCCTGTTGTTGACTTTACCAATTGACACTCCTGTTTATGGCATCAGTAATCTCCCTATGCTCCAGTCATGAGTTTCCAAGGCTATGGAAGCCTTTTGAGTTCACCGACTCTTATCTTATTTAGACAAGGTCATAGTCAAATTGGAGGTTCTCTCCTCCCTTCAGAGAAAGGTACCTCCTTCTTTGAAGACCTGTTCTTTCCACTGGGATCTCACTCACAGAGATCTTTTGCCAGAGTGTCTTGGCTTTCCATGCCTGAAATACTCTCATGGACTTTTCAGCCAGATCCGAATGCCTTTAGGGCTGATTCTGAGGACAGAGTGCTATTTAGGACATCTGCCATTCTATGAGTCTGCTGAGTATCTCACTTCCCATGTTGGATCACTCTCCCCTTTATTTATTCTATCGGTTAGTGTTAGCAGGTACTAGACTTGTTTATGTGCTCCCTTTGACTCTTAGTCCTTTCATTATGATCAATTGTGAACTGAAATTGATCACTTGGACTAGTGAGATGGCATTGGTACATGCCACCTTGATGGGATTGAATTGGAATCCCCTGGTATGTTTCTAACTCTAGCATTTGGGGCAAGTCAGCTTGAGCATGTCCCAAATTATACATCTCTTCCCTCTCTTATTCCCACTCTTATGTTTAACAGGGCTCACATTTCAGTTAATTTTCAACACTTAAGAATAACTGTGTGATAATTACAGAATTAAACCAGTCATATTATGTAGAACAGACAAAAAAAATACTAAGAGGGATAATGTATTAAGTTGTTCATTAACAGTCAGGGCTATGCTGATCAAGTCACCGTTTCTCATAGTGTCCATTTCACTTCAGGAAGTTTCCTTTTTGGTGTTCAGTCAGTTGTCACCAATCAGGGAGAACATATGGTATTTGTCCCTTTGGGACTGGCTTACTTCACTCAGCATGATGTGTTCCAGATTCCTCCATTTTGTTGCCAATGACTGGATTTCGTTGTTTCTTACTGCGGTATAGTATTCTAAAGAATACATATCCCATAATTTCTTTATCCAGTCTACCGTTGATGGGCATTTAGGTTGGTTCCAGGTCTTGGCTATTGTGAATTGTGCTGCGATAAACATTAGGGTGCAGACCGCTTTTTTGTTTGCCAATTTAAACTCCTTTGGGTAAATTCCAAGGAGTGGGATGGCTGGGTCGAACGGTAGGGTTATCTTCAGGTTTCTGAGGAATCTCCAGACTGACTTCCATAGTGGCTTGACCAGTTTGCATTCCCCCCAACAGTGGGTTAGTGTCCCTTTTTCCCCACATCCTCGCCAACATCTGTTGTTGGTAGATTTCTGCATGTGAGCCATTCTAACTGGGGTGAGGTGGAACCTCATTGTGGTTTTGATTTGCATTTCCCTGATTGCTAGCGACCTTGAACATTTTTTCATGTGCCTGTTGGCCATTTGGCTTTCCTCTTTTGAAAAATGTCTATTGAGGTCCTTGACCCATCTCTTAAGTGGGTTGTTTGTTTTGTTTTTGTGGAGTTTCTTGATCTCTTTGTAGATTCTGGTTATTAACCCTTTATCTGTTGCATAGTTTGCAAATATTCTTTCCCATTTTGTCGGTTGTCTCTTCACTCTCCTGACTGTTTCTTTTGCAGTACAGAACCTTCTCAATTTGATGCAATCCCAATAGTTGATTTTGGCTTTGACTGCCTGTGCCTCCCGGGTCTTTTCCAGAAATTCTTTGCCTGTGCCAATATCTTGAAGGGTTTCTCCAATGTTCTCTAATAACTTAATGGTGTTAGGACGTAGATTTAGGTCTTCAATCCACGTTGAGTGGATTTTTGTGTAAGGTGTAAGGTAGGGGTCTTGCTTCATGCTTCTGCACGTGGAAATCCAGTTTTCCCAGCACCATTTATTGAATAAACTGTCCTTGCTCCAGGAATTGGTTTTAGATCCTTGGTCAAATATAAGTTGGCTGTAGATGTTTGGGTTGATTTCTGGTGTTTCAATTCTGTTCCATTGGTCTATCCATCTGTTTCTGTACCAGTATCATGCTGTTTTGATTACAACTGCCCTGTAGTATGTCCTGAAATCTGGTATTGTGATGCCTCCGGCTTTGTTTTTGTTGTACAAGATTGCTTTAGCTATTCGAGGTCTCTTGTGCCTCCATATGAATTTCAGCATCATTTTTTCTAGATCTGAGAAGAATGTCTTCGGTATCTTGATTGGGATTGCATTGAATCTATAAATTGCTTTTGGGAGAATGGACATTTTGATGATGTTGATTCTTCCAATACATGAGCATGGAAGATTTTTCTATTTTTTGGTATCCTCTTCTGTTTCTTTCTTTAAGATTTTGTAATTCTCATCGTAGAGATCTTTAACGTCCTTGGTTAAGTTTATTCCAAGGTATTTGATTGTTTTTGTAGCTATTGTGAATGGGATTGATCTTAGAAGTTCTTTCTCAGTCATGGCATTGCTTGTGTATACAAAGGCTGTTGATTTTTGTGCATTGATTTTATATCCTGCTCCTTTGCCAAACTTCTCTATGAGTTCCAATAGTCTCTTAGTAGAGTTCTTTGTATCCTCTAAGTACAGAATCATATCGTCTGCAAAGAGGGATAGTTTGACTTCTTCCTTCTCAATTTGTATTCCTTTGATTTCTTTTTCTTGTCTGATGGCTCTGGCTAAAACTTCCAGAACTATGTTAAATAGCAGTGGTGAGAGTGGGCATCCCTGCCTGGCGGCAGATCTCAGTGGAAATGCTTCCAACTTTTCCCCATTCAATAGGATGTTGGCTGTGGGTTTTTTATAAATTGCTTTGATTATATTGAGGAATGTTCCTTCTATACCCAATTTGCTTAGAGTTTTCATCATGAAAGGGTGTACAATAGCCTTTCATCCTAGGACCCCTTGTCTGGTGTAAAAATCTCCTCTTGCAGTCAAACATTTCCAATATCCTGGTGAGTTAGGGAGTCTTCTTTGGTCAAGTTTTAGTGATGACGAGACTCCACAAGAAGAGGTCAGATAGCTCTGAGGAGAACCTCTTTTTTTTTTTTTTTAAGATTTATTTATTTATTTGAAAGTCAGAGTTACACAAAGAGAGGAGAGGCAGAGAGAGAGGTCTTCCATCTGATGGTTCATTCCCCAAAGGATGCAACAGCTAGAGCTGTGCCGATCTGAAGCCAGGAGCCAGGATCTTCCACAGGGTCTCCCATGCGGGTGCAGGGGCCCAAGGACTTGGGCCATCTTTCACTGCTTTCCCAGGCCAGAGCAGAGAGCTGGATAGGAAGAGGAGCAGCCAAGTCTCGAACCGGCACCCATATGGGATGAGGCAATTCAGGGCAGAGCGTTATCCTACTGTGCCATAGCACTGGCCCCTGAGGGGAACCTCTTTTGCTGCGTCATGGAGAGATGTTTGAGCTGCCTTCCGTGGTGAGGGGCATCCTTTAGATATACAGTAAGTAAATTTTATCTACTCTCAAATGAAATAGTTTCTCTAATAATGGAAAATTCCCTCCAAAATATTCAAACTTATATAAAATATTTTGCAACATGCCAAAAATTTTATGACACTTGTAACTAGACTATATTTGGCTAAAGCCAGATTACTGCATTTTATATCCTGTTGCTTTTGATGTGAATAAATCAAAACTATCTATAATGAGCTAATATGGGCAATGTTTTTTTTAGGTTGCCCATTTTAACATTCAAATTAATTCCATAAATAGTCATCTAGTAATCATAAGTAAATTCCCAGTAGAGTGAGTACTGCATGCTGGAGACTTCTCTTTAATAACACAGATTTAATACTCTTGTTGGTGGCTCATACTTATCTTTTTATAATGCTGTTTCCTGTATTTTGTTTATTCTTTCAGGTTTATTAAGGCGTACCTGACAAACAAGAATTGAGTCTATTGACTGTGTACAATGTGATATTTTACTACATGTGTATAATGTAAACGATAACCTCATACCTGTTAATTATTCTATCCATCACTTGAGGTAGTTATTTTTTTTGTGTGGTGAGAACGTTTAAGAAGTATTCTTTCAAGAAAGTTCAGGTATACAATGTAGTATGTTAACCATGGTCACCATGCTATGTAGGAGATGCACATAAATTATTCATCCTGTAACTGAAAGTGTATGCCCTTTGACCCATACCTCCCTATATCTCCTCTCAGCACCTATCTTACTTCTACTGGTCTTTGAGTTTTACCTTTTGAGGTTCTACACATAGGTGATACTACATAGTGTTTTCCTTCATTTGCTAATTAATGTTTTTTATTCTGGTAGCATAACACCCTAAAGGTCCATCCATGCTATAGCAAATGGAAGAATTTCCTTTCTTTGTGAGACTGAATAATATTACACACACACACACACACACACTCACACACACACATACCATTATCATATTGGTCAACTTACAATTAGTCAGTGGTAGTGAATAATCCTGTAATACAAACCAGTGAGCTAATTCTCATCCAAGTAACAGTCACTAACAAAATATTGACAAATGTATGTTGTTCTGCTTGTAGGATACACTTCCTTTTTAACTCCATTAATAACAGTCAAGTCAAATATTTAAAATTTGCCCTGAAAATTTTCACCATAAAACACCAAATGCACGCAAATAAGTGGAATTCAACAAAGAAAAATATGACTTTTAGGAACAGAAATAGTATCTAGAAAGTTAAAATAATATACATAACTGTCTTGATTGAGTATTTTCTTATATATTTATCCATTAGAAGGAGATTTGAAAACTCGGCATGTGCTTATAGATATTTGGTCTGAAGTTAGAATTCTGTGTAGAGTCCATTTAAGTCCATGTCTGGGACACTGAATTACAGTCTCCTTGCTGTATGGTTGCCTCAGAGAAAGTGAAGTGATTTACCCCAGTTCAATTTCAGCAAGTTGATAACTTTGCCCTTGCACATCAGTTATCTTGAATCACAGCTGACTCTGTTAGGTGCTATGTCATTCCACATTTCACTCTGTTTGTGCAAAACCCAGGTTTGGTTTAATGCTTTCTGACCTTCTTTGATAGCTGGGTAGCTCAGTAGAAATCATGAGCATTTAGCAGGATCCAGGTCTAATTTATAGTGAAATGTTGGGGCATGTAGTCCTTGACTGCTTCTTCCGAAGCCAGTTAGCTAGGGAATAAAAATCAACCAGATGAGTCTTGTAAGATAAAGGGAAATCTGGAGAAAGTTGGAATGGCATCGATGCTATTCTGTTTCCTTTTAAGATGTACTTTCCTTATATTATAAAATCAAATATCATAGAATGTTCATGATTGATTCAAATACAGAATATTGAAAATTGGCTGGTTGTACTTAAAAAGCCTAGAACTGTAGTTAGACGATTATATATTAAAATACAAAAGGAAAAATAAAATCAGAAATTACTTCTACTTCAAATAAAGAGACTGTACCCTGAGAAATCTATACTCCACTTAAAATATTCTTAAATGCAATGATATGCTTTAGTTTTGTTCAGGACTGCCATACTTGTATGCATTATATTTTTCTTTGTTGCAAAAGGAATAAATTAAATGTTTTATTGCTAAATGTTCTAATACCCTTAAATAAATTCCAAGAGAAAAGTTAACCACATGTGATAAAGGAAAACATAAATAAATTCAGGATATCTATACAAATTTTCATAAAGTTATGAGATTATGTTTTTAGGTTAGAATATTCAACTGACTTTGCTCTGAAGACTTGTGAATAACTAGCTTTGATCTTCCTATTGTTAATTTATATTTTTGAATAAAGATTCAATCAATCCCAAGCAACATAGTTCCTGTTTTGTTTCCTCTTTATCAAGTTCAAGGAGGAAGAGCAAGGGAACATATTATTAATGTTATTAATGTATTTTTTTTGACAGGCAGAGTGGACAGTGAGAGAGAGAGAGAAAGGTCTTCCTTTGCCGTTGGTTCACCCTCCAATGGCTGCCGCGGCCGGTGCGCTGCAGCCAGCGCACTGCGCTGATCCGATGGCAGGAGCCAGGTACTTATCCTGGTCTCCCATGGGGTGCAGGACCCAAGGACATGGGCCATCCTCCACTGCACTCCCGGGCCACAGCAGAGAGCTGGCCTGGAAGAGGGGCAACCGGGACAGAATCCTGCGCCCCGACCAGGACTAGAACCTGGTGTGCCGGCGCTGCAAGGTGGAGGATTAGTCTAGTGAGCCGCGGCGCCGGCCGTTATTAATGTTATTAATGTATTATTAACATCTTGAGCAGTGTCGTATTCCGTTTGGATTACTATAACAAGTCATCACAGGATGAGTGACTTAAACGACATAAATGTACATCTCATGGTTCCTGAGGCTGGCAAGTCCAAAATCAAGGCGCTGATGACTCTGCATTTGTTACAGCCCTGCTCCCTGGTTTGCAGGTGGCCATATTCTTCTCCTATCTTCACATGGCAAAGAGCAGACAGCTCAGGCTCTCTTATCTCTTCTTACCAGAACACTCATCTCATTCATGAGGGCTCACTTCATGACCTAATCACCTCCCAAAGAACTCACCTCCTAATACCAACTCACTGAGAATTTGGATTCCAAAATTTGGAAATTCTAGGGAAGGGAAACATTACTCAGTCAATAGCAAGTAATAGTTTTAGCTGTTCACTAAGACAGTGCATTTTTACCATTTTTACCTCGAAGGCACAGCATGCATATTATCCGATAAATTATGCATTATCAATTTATTTCCTTTACCTTATTTTTAATATTTGTGAATTCTAAGATATTTCTCCTTTGTTTTCTCCTAGTATTGAGTAGGTTTTGAATAAAGCTTCACTAGTGTGTCTGTAAGGAGATATGTGCTAAAAGTTGTGTACCAGTCTTAGCCTTTGGCTAACAAAAGTCATTTTCTCTTCAATTGATCCTGAATCTACCTTGTGACATTATGATTATGAAGCACTTCCCTAAAACATTCCTTCTGTGCACACTGCTTGTCTACAGAAAAGCACTGGCTATTAACTGTGACTGAACAGACAAAAGAAAGAGTACATACTACATGAATAGCTCTGCCGTTGTTCCTTTTGACTAGGCAAAAAATGTGATGGTTACTTGCCAAGTAGTGGTAATGAGGCTTGTCAATAAAACACTTACTGAAAAACATGATAGTAGGGGGGAGAAATGGGGAAGAGAAAGGGAGAGAGCGAACATGGGGTTTACTAGGAATCTTTCCTCACATGATGATCACAACAGAGACTGAATAGAGATTACAGAAATAACAACTGAAATAATTTTCAAAGAAAGGGTTGTTCTTGTGATTGAGAAATATTTTAAGGAAATATAGCTCTGTGATTTATAGACACTGAAATCCTAGTGATGGCAAAAAGCTTTAGCAAGAATAACTTCCAGATTTCACACAGCCTGGCAATAACTTGTTTTCTAATTAGAGTGAGGTCTCTTCACTGTGTATGCATAATCAGGTACAGTCCTCAAGAAAAGCGTACAGAGTCCTCACAGCCCAGAATACAAAAGAGTTAAATATGTTAAGTGCCAGTGGAAAGAAATCATAGTTTTAGACTTAGTGAAAATAATTTTCATAAGTCCAGTAAAGGATTGGCCATTTGGTAACAGCTGTTAACGTGCTGGTTGGCATTCTGTACTGGAGTGCATGTGTTCAAGTCCTGGCTCCATTTCTGATTCTGGCTTCCTGCTAATGCTCACTCTGGAAGGCAGCACATGATGACTCCAGTATTTGGTTCCCTACCCCAGTGTGGGAGACCCACATGAAGTTTCAGGCTCTTGATTTGGACCTGGCTACATCCTAGAAATCCTAGCTATTGGCACAACTTGGGAAATAAACAGCGAATAGAAGTACTTGGGCCATCATCTGCTTCCTGCCAGCGTATGGATTACCAAGAGTCTAGAATTGGGAAATGACTCAGAATTGAAACCCAGGCACTCTGACAAGGATTGTGGGCATCCCAGCAATACCTTAACCACTGTTTGTACCTTCTCTTTACTCTTCTTATTGTTTCTATTTCCTGAACCTCATGGTTTGTTCAGTTTTTATTTATTCTTCATTTTGAGCAAAGCATAGCCTTTTGTGTGTTGCATGAAAAGCTTTAGAGATGGTAAAGGTTTTGAGATATAATATACATTCAAATGCCTTTAGGAAAACACCCAAAAGTAGAAAACCACAGCACATTCCTGAGATCCTGCCTTATAAAGTCTTACCTGATCCACCTCTCTCATGCTTTTGCAGGGAATATGATGCACATCTTCTCTCCTCTACCTTTGATGTGAGGAGTGTTACTCCAAGTAAATTTCACTGCCTTTTATTAAATATTGCTTTATGTTTCTGGAAATCTTCCTGTTACTGTGAACTTTCATAATACTACAATTTGATTTTTTAAAAATTTGTTATCAAGATATCCAGCCATCTATTTCTGTATCGATGCCTGTTTTCATACTTCCATTTTCTGTGTTCTAAGTTCATAGAATTCCTATTAGATAGCTATAGAGTCATGATAAGGTTTGTAATATTTTTAAATTTTCTTCATCCCTTTATTTCTTCTTCTGTACTCTGATTTATCATATTCTGTACATGTCTTAGAATTTATCTGTCAGTATCTTTTATTTTTGTAACATTCATAATATGTGAGGGATCTTTCAGTATGAATACTGTTAAAGTTTCATGGTCAATAGCAACATATGTGTCTGAGTATATCATTTATAATCTTAAAATAATCCTCATTTTCCCTGTGTTGTTACCCCATCCTTGGTATTTATCTTTGCTTAAATCCATTGCTGAAGTTTTGATGAGTACTGGAAATCCAATAATATTTAAAACTAAAACACTAATTCATTAGAATTTCTGTGTATTTGGTGGGGCCTATTAAATGGTGAGTTTTCCCATGGCTGATTGGAACGCAGTTATCTCATCAGAATGTGAACCAGTGTCAGAATGTACAGCTCCATGAGGTGAGAGTGTAGGTGTGTGTGTGTGCGTATGAGTGTTTTTGTGGCAGACAAGGGAAGAGTGGCACAGAACTTTGAGAAATATTTAGTTATCTTAGTTTTCTGTGGCAAAAGGGGTCTTCCTGGCCACTGTTCATTTTGTATGTTGGCTTTAATTAGTATCTGTTTTATCTATATTCATGATATTTTCAGCAGAGGATGTTTTATAATTTAGAATCCTCTGTGTCTCACTGGAAATGAGGTGGGGATGGCTGACACTGAACGTAGGAAAAATGTGGATGGTAATTGCTTTCAGACTTTCCATCAATTTCTTATGATCCCTCCATTCCTCTCTTTCAAAGACCCTTGCTACCTTTAATTTCTGAGTCTTGTCAGCATGTTGCTTGGTTCAAGGACTTCTTTCTCCTCTTGCAAACTTTTGATGTTAAGCATTCTGAAATCTGTTCGCTTCTTGTAGATGTTTTCAACTTTCCTCAAAGTTTGTAGCTCTCTTTTTTTGGATGTTCTACCTCTGCATATATTGAATCTTAGGTTAAAATTATTTATTGCTTTAGTATATTGTATTAGTAGAACAGAAGGGAAAGAAGCAAAACATGCTTCTGATATACTCTATTTCTGTATCTTATATAATAAAATTTATTTTTTATCCATCCTGAACCATTAAGAACTTTCTCTTTCTTTACTATTCTGATGAACTTCATTTTTTTGGTACTCATGTAAGCATTAATTATTTGTAAACATATTGTTAAAACACCTTACAAGAATGTGCCTTTGGTTTGAGTTCCAGTCTTAATAAGAGTGCTACCTTTTGAGTAATTTATTAGCAAACCAATTTATTGATGATGAGCAAAAATTATTCAGCTGCTGAAGAGCCAAATTAAAGTAGTTGTATAAAATATATTCAATCCATGGTTTAAGAAAAAAATTCATTAGAAGGGGATGGTGTTAAAATATTATAAAGGAGAATTGTGTTATACAATGAAATGCATTGTTTAAAAACAAATGAGTAAAAGGGATAACAACAAAAATAAGCAAAAACTAAAACATAAGAAACTCTTAGCCGCATTATATACTAGACTAGGAAATCAGTTTCTCTTGAAAATATTCCAGCAATTCCACATTGTCATCCAAGAGAAGGCTGTAAGTTGAACCTAGGATATTCTAAATTCATGTTGTTATACTTTAAAGGGGTTTTTTTTCTAACTCTTTACATTTAAACTTTTACATAATGAAGGATGAAATGGGTTGGCTTTATAAAAAAATGAACTGATGAATTTTGCACAATGATGGATAGTTTCTTCTTTCTCAAGCAGGAACTAGAATTATCTTCATAATTAAACTTATATTGAGTAAAAATTCCATTTCAATTCATTTCAATAAGCCACTGTTCCTAAAGCTAACGCCATTTATTACATGTCAAAAAGTACTAGGACTCTGTGATATTAGAAGGGCGGCACCTCTGTGAATGACTCATTATTTAATATATTAATTTATGAAAAGCAAATTAGGATCATAATTCTATATCTTACTCAAAACTGGTTTTTATTTAAGGAAAAGATAAATGATTGTTTTTGTATTTAATATATCTTAACTTTAAAAATGTTGAATAGTCAAATCAAATATAAAATGGTTAAAAAGTTAAAATGAGTTTTTAGCTATTTTACCTGAAACATATTGAAACTGCCTTCATGTCAAAGGAATACTCTACCATTTTGCTTTTAAAAAGATTTATTTTACTTATTTGAATGGCAGAGTGACCGAAACAGGGAAGACAAAAAAAGAAAGATATCTTCTATTTGCTGATTCACTCTCCAGATGGCCACAATGACCAGGCTGGGCATACCCAAAGCCAGGAGCCAGGAAATTCATTCAGGTATCCTAGGTGGCTATAGGGTCGCAAATACTTGGGTTATCTTCTGCTGCCTTCACAAGCCACTTAGCAGGGAACTGGATCAGAATTGGGTAGCTAGAATTCCAACCAACACTCAGATGTGGGATTCAGTCATCACATAACCCACTTAATCTATTGTGCCACAACAGTGGCCCCACGTTCTATAATTTTAAAGTCATAGGCATTTTGTCTGATCATTGATTTACCTTAATAATTAGAATGGCACAATGTTAGGAAAGTCAAGTTCACAAATGCTTGCATTAAGCTTATCTTTATTCATTTATGAAAAGGTAATATTTAGATTTCAACAAGCAATTTTTAGAAGATATAGAATCTATAAAGTATGGAGGTCCTTGTTCTTGCACCAATAGATTCATTCAACAATTAACTTTTGTTTTTTGTTTCTTAAATTTTTATAGTTTTTATTTTATTAGAAAGGCAAAAGTGGGAGAGAGCGAGAGGGAGGAGGGGTGGAGGGTGGGTAATGTAAAATCTACTGATTCACTTGACAGCTGCCTTCAACAGCCAGTGTTGGGCCAAGCAGAGGCAGGAGTCTGGATCTCCAACTGGATCTCTCATGTGTGTGGCAGGGACCCACGTTCCTGAGCCATCGCTGCTGCCTCTCAGGGTGCTCCTTAGCAGGAAACCGGAATTGAAGCAGGATGGCTGCAACTGGACTCCTGGATTCTCACATGAGATGCTGACGTCCAAACCCATGCTCCCTGACATCTTATGATTGTTAGCAGAGACTAGACTTTTCATGTTTTTACATTGCAAGTATTCTCTTTAGACTTAATGAAGTATTAGCCCATTCCCCATTTTTCAGAAATATGATTTAGATCCTACTTAATTCTTCAAGCACATATCCCACGTATTCTTCCTAGAGTTTTTCAGTTCAGCTTTTAGAACATTGCTTCTCACTTCTACATATTGTTATGCTGCACAAGGGCTTAAATATTTGATAACTGTGTTAAATTTCTTTACATTATAACTTTTTGTATAATATTGCTAATCTAACCATTGATAAACTCCCCTGTTCCTATGACACTTTGAATTTACACTAATGAAGTGCTTATACAATCCTTAGAGATAACTGTATATGAATTTGTCAACAATCACCCTTAGTCTGTGTCCTTATCTTTGAATGCCAACTCTCATTTGTCTTTGAATTGCTTACACTGTGGGTGCCTTATTTTCAGTATTTTATGGTGCCGAATAGCAAACTGTTCCAAAATTTTGTGATTTAAATTACTCCCAAACTAAGTTGCTTAAATAACAGCTCTTACATTTTCTCCTGTGGATCAGAATTTTAGGAGAAGCTTAATGATGATGGATTATCTCTGCTCCCTGTTGAGGCTAAAGAATCATTACAGTGTTGTCTATTTGACCTTTGGCTGGAATGGCTGGAATGCTGAGACCTCTCTTTTTCTTGTGCATTGTCTACTCTCTCTTCGTGGTTTTACATCCTTCCACTCTTATGTGCCTTTATTTCTATCTAGCCTGCACAGCTTGATGATCCAGAGTTTTTAAAAATTATAGCTGAGGCAAAAGAAATTGAAAAGGGGATTTAAAACCTAACATGGAAGTCATCTGTGCTTTATTTGTTGGTAAAAGCAAATCTCAGAAATTGCCCAGATTTGGTAAATGAGAAGCACATTCCACCTGTCGATGAATGGAGTAGCAAATTCTGTTCCAAGTGGGCTTATAGGAGATGAGTGATTGGTTTAACTACCTTTGAAATCAGTCATTAATAGGCACTTAATGATGATAATTAATTTTCTTCTTAACTGATACCTCTCATCTGAAAAAGACAAGTTTGGAACAATTGATTTCTTATACCTTTACATTCTAAAATATTTGTTAAAGTATTTGGACATAGTGGATTAGTCCAATAAACAGGAATGTGCCTGTATACTTGTTTTATCTCATATAGCTCTGGGCTGTTTACTTAAGATAGCTAATAAATAACCAAGATCATCATAAAAAGAATATCACTCTTGCTTAATTTTCAATAAAAATTAAAAATGAATGACTTAAAGTTGCAAAGTGATGTTTTGTTCTATTTCTGCCAGCATAACTCAGTAAGATTGGCATCACCACTATCTAAGTAAACAGATTTGATGTACGATATGCCTAAGATACATTGTCAATCAAAACTACTGTAGAAAAACTAGCAAGAAAGAATAAGCAAGGTAATTTGTTCATAGGAAGATGTTTTCAATGTTGACATATACATTTTTCCAAAGTGTAAATACAAATGTTTTGTACAGAGAACTATGATTTTATTCATAAGTTTTGCTTACTTATCATTGTGGATTGAAAGCCTGTTGGTACATAATATTGGTTCTTTTCATTAGCTGTTTATGAGTATGTTTACATTTAGCAATATCAATATTTTACTTATTATTTTTCCCCTAATTTAATATGTTGCTATTATATGTACTAGGAAGCATTTAGCTGTAGGTGATTGAATTTGGTGGTGAAATTGGTATTTCTATTTTCTAAGATTTTTGAAAATTATATTGTTCCAGCAGCTAGTTTCAGTGCATTAAAAATATTGATATTTCTAGTGAACATTTTTTCTTCATCACCCTTAATTGAGAAACTCTATATTGGAAGAAACTCTCTGGGACAGTAAGAAGTAGATACAAATCTTAGAGTTACTAAATTATTCTTGAGTATTTACTTCTTTCTCAGAATGGATTATTATTCATTTATAAACAATGCTTCATAAGAGGAGAAATAAAAATGATGAGCTTCTAGTCTCACACATGTTAATAATAAATTATATGACCATTTGATCCCATTGAGAAATGCATTGACTCACACACCCTACTTCATGACTGAGTAAAAACTTTATTTGATTAAAAGGAAAGTTCTCCATGAAAAAAAAAAAATGCCTCCTAAACAATTTATAATTAAAATGTTTTTTCTACATCAACACAACCCTTTAGACTGTGTTTTACATCCTTATTTTTCACGTTTTTATTCAGGTGATTCTGTTATTTTGAATTGTATACAACTCTGCATCTAGTGCATTGAACATCTTTATGTGAACTTTCTGGAGGGGCAGATTCCAGGAAAGTCAGACAGCAGTTGAGTTACTTGGCAGAACTAAAGCTCAAGATTTCAGAATTGATATAAACCACAGATAACAGAACCATTTACTGGCCGATAAAAGATTTGGAAGAGATTAAGAGTTTGTGCCAGTAATCTGAAAAAATCATTACCTGCAAGCTATCCTGTTTTGTCAGTATCAATTCAGAGAGAAGCCAACAATGACTGCTCAAATGTCTAACTGGAAGTAAATTGCAAAAAAGACATTTTTAATCTCTTACTTTTTTCTTTCTGTATTTTAACTTTTATTCTTGCATTAATTGGCTAAATTGTGTCCCATAATTCTGTTTTATAAATTACTTTTATTCCTAACTACAAATTAAATGCATTGTAATCCCATAATTTCCTTCAGGTTTTGTTGTTCTCATGATAAATTTATAATATAATAAAATGTTTTAAGTTGAAGACTAACAAGCAGTTCTGAAGACAAATTTTACTTTACATATTTGCTAAAAGATGAGATAAATAGTAAAATTTAATTATTATAAGATATTATTTTTCAGATTGAAGGACAATTTAAAAATTCTTAAGTGCCTTTTTAAAAGCATATTTCTGAGTTTGGCCCCATATGAAACAGGAGGGAGAGTACTATTAGGGCGCCCTTAAAATCCTAACACTTCTGTAACAATTGGTTGATATCTTCCTCACTCAAAGTGGAGGATCATGTGATTTGCCATACATGTGGATCTATGAGAATTTTCTTTGTATGTGTTTGAAATAATAGTTTCTATAAAAAGTTTAATGCCTTCATTTATAAAAGTATGTTTATAATAAATTCAAAAAAGTAAAAATATCAGTTGAGTCCTTTCAACAGAAAATCTACGTTCTTCCTATAGAAGGCAAGCTGAGGCTACCAGTTAAAATTTCGTTTCTCACTAAGAAATCTGTGAATAAAGCCATACAACAGTCAGTCTTTCAGAAATATTTATCTCTTTTCTGGAACACTCTGGTTCCATAAATCATGCCACACCGTACTATCTTTGTTGCTGATCCTATCAGATGTTTCTTCCGCATCTTCCTGTTTTGAATTTGAATATATGGCATCACTGACAACCTTGATCCCCCCCTCCTTTTTTTTTTTTTTGAAAACATGTCCCATTAGCTCTTTCAGGCAGGACCTTCTCTGAATTTTCACACTGTTTCTTTGACAACTCTTTGTTTTTTTGAAAATGACTCTTCTTATATCCTGTAAATGCTACTGACATTTACATTTTGTTTTCTTAAGATGATTTGATATATTGCCTTTGGAATTGTCTTTGCCTTTTGCCAAAAATCAGTTTACCATATTTCTGTGGATATCTTTTCTGGACTCTATTTATTTAGTTTTATTATTTATTAATGCAGTTTGGTCATTCTACTTCATAACGTATGCCATTCTGGATTGTATGCCTTTCTGTATAAACAACAAAATGAGTTTCTCAACAAGCACGAAACAGTATTTATAAACATAGACCAACTTCTTTGCAAGTATTTTTCACTCATGTAAAACTGGGGGATTGAGGAGGGACAGGATGGATACGGGAAAAATGGAAAGAGAGAGAGAGAATATGAATGAATCTTCCATTGGTTCATTCCCCAAATGTCTGAAATAGTCAGGGGATGGGCCAGGACAAAACCAGGAGTTGAGAACTTAATTCAGTCCTCCCACCTTGGGGCAGGGTTCCAGTTACTTGAACTATCATGTGCTATTGCTTAGGTTGTGCATTAAAAGGAAGCTGCAATTGGGAGTGGAGTAAGAACTTGAACCCAGTTTCTCTGATGTGGGATTAAGGTGTCCCAAACCAGTGACTTACCCACCACACTAAACCCCTGTTTCCAAATTGAATCTCTATGGATCAAGTCAGAAAAAACTGCTATCTTGACAACATTACCTTCCTATAAACAAACATGGACAAACTTTCTTTTTTGGTTCTTTTCACTGTTGCTTTTTTTCCCCAGTATTTTTCAGTTTACTTCTTAGAGATCTTGCACATATTTTGTTTGCTTCTCATGTAAGTATTCTTGTAGCTAAATATGGTATTTGCACCTTCAAATTGTGATGAATTGCTGACATACAGAGAGTACTTGGGCTTTGTATATAATGAATTTCATATCTTGAACATTCATGATGTTGTTTATTAGTTCCAGGTATTTTTTTTTAAATTCCTTGCAGTTTCTATATGTAGAACCATATCATCTCTAGAAGGAGACATTTTACTTTTTCCTTCCCTATCCATATACCTTTTGTTTCCTTCACATTTTTAATGGCATTTTCTAGTTCTTCCAGTGTGGTGCTAAAGAGCAGTGGGGGAAAGAGACATTACTCCTCACTACTGGCTTGGGAGAAATCTGCTTTCTAACAGTAGATAGGCTGTTGGCTGTAGTTCCTACTTCCCTCCAACTCTCCCTCCCTGGCACTTTCTTCCTTCCGTTTTTGGTAGACATCCTTTATCAGATCCAGTCATGGTGTGAGATGCATTTTGCTAATATGTTGTCAATGATTATTTCAGCTATATTTATGAAACATGGAGATAAACAATCTCTGATTTATGATTTATTTATTTTTGCTCTTTATTGTAATAGTGGCTGCATAGAAAGAGTCAGTAAGTAGTTTCTCTGCTTTTATTTTCTAGAGGAGATTGTGGATAATGAATACCATTTCTTCCATACTTGTTTCATAGAATTTATCCATGAAACCAGCTAAGCTTTTTCCTTTCAGTTATGGAAGGCAATTGATAATTAATTAAATCTTTAATAAATGTAGACCAATTCAGGTTATCCTTTTGCGAGTTTCTATGTCCTGCTTCTTTGAAAAAATTGTCTATTTTGTCAAAGTTTCCATTTTTTTTTCCTTTTTTTTCTTTCCTTTTTCTTTTGCCTCTCTTTTAATCTTGATGTTATTATGTTCTCTGACCTTATCTTTCAGCTTACCCTGGCTACAAGTTTGTCAATTTAAAGATTTTTTTTAAGAATCAGCTTTCAGTTTATTGATTTTTATATTGATTTTTTGTTTTTAATTTCATTGATTTCTGCTCCAATATTTATTGTTTCTTTCTTTTTTATTTATTTATTTTTTTGCTTAGTTTGGATTTAATTGGCTCTTCTTTTTTCTGATGTGTACAGAATAAGGATAAATTGCAAGTTTTAAAAATTTTTCTTTTCTAAAACAATTCATTCAATGTTAGACATTCCCCAAAGTCACTGATTTTATTATATTGGACAAGTTTTTAAAATAGAGTCTTATTTATTCATTACACAAACAGCAGGAAAGAATGAGAGAACCAGAGTGAGAGTAAGAGAGAGGGAGATCACTCCAGTCCAATTATTCACTCTCCAAATACCCGCAAGATCAGGGAGCTGAAGTTGGAAGCCAGGATTGATCTAGTTTTTCTACATGGGTGTTAGGAATGCAACTTCTTGAGCTATTGTTGCTGTTCCCACTCCCAGGATCTGTATTAGCAAAAAGCTTGAGTCAGGTACCCAAGTCAGGTATCAAACACAAGCACTCTGATGTATGTTGTGAATATCCTATCCAACACCTTAACCACTAAGCCAAATGCCTACTCCATGGCCACATTCTGATAATTTTTATTTTCATTTTTGTTTAATTGAAAGGGTTTTAAATTTCTTTCATAGCTCATTTTTTCAAAAATTTGAATTTCTAATTAACTTATGATTGTCTATATTTATGGAGTACAGTGTGATAATTCAATTGGATGTGTAGAAATCAAATCAGAGTAATTAGCATTCCCATCTCTTGAGACATTTCTTTGACCCATGTCTTATTTAGCTGTACTTTTTTAGAATTTCCAAGTATCTAATGATTTTCCTGTTATGTTTCTGTTGTTGCTTTAGACTCTGATGCTGTGCTCTGAGCATAGCTTGTAAAACCTGGTGCCTTCTAGATTTCTCAGGTGAGTTTCATGGTCTGAATATGGTCTTGGTGAATGAAGCTCAGATTTTTTAGAAGAATGAAAGTTTTTCTGTTGTCATGTAAAGTATTCTATAAATTTCAAGTAGATTCATTTGACATGTTGCTGGCCATTTCAACCAAAAGCTCACTGATTTTTTTACTTAACATGATTTTTTTTCTTCGTATCTATTACTAATGAAGGAATGTGAACATTTCCAAAATACAGTAATAAATTCATCTATGTCTAAGTACAGTTCTTCAGCTTTTGCCTCAGACATTATGATACTCTGTTGTTATGTAGATAGCAATCACTTGTTATATTTTCCTAGAGAATTGATATCTTTATTATCACATCTACCCTCTCTTTATACCTGATAATTAAACTTGGTCTGACTGTTACAATAAATTAATATAGGTACCCTGAGATTCTTTCGATTAATGTTAATGTATCTTTCTTCTTCTCTTCCCACTTATCAGTGTTTTCAATTTAATGCTTATTTTTGTAGTCAATACATAGTTGCTAATTTTCTACTTAGACACTATGTAGCTCTTTTAAACATTTTTAGTGTTTTTTCTGAAGTTTATAGTATACATTTATAACCAGTCTATATCCATTTTCAAATAATGATGCACTGTTTGAGGAGTAGCACAGGTACCTTTTAGTAGAATATTCCCAATTCCTCCCTATCATTCTTCCTACAGTGCTGTCATTTATTTCACTAATTCAGAAGTTAGGTAACACTAATAGACAAGATAGGTAGGTTATAGATATAGATTTTTTGTTATTTCCTTATAACTTTATCTGTTAAATCGATTAAAAAGATGCAAACTAGAAAGATTGTATTGTATCTTCAAATGCTGCTTCTCAAAACTTCCTTTATTTAAATAGATCTAAATTCATTTTCCTTTTGCCTGAATAATTTATTCAGTAACACCATCTGCATGGTAGCTCTTTTGGTGACAAATTCCCTCAATTTTTATTTGAGAGAGTTTTTACTTCTTCATCTTTAAAGCAAAGTTAGCTTGGCTATCCAACTCTAGGGTGGTGATTTAAAAAAAAAAAAACTGTTTAATATTTTACACACATCTTCCCTTGATTGTGTGACTTACAATGAGAAATCCAATGTAATTGTGTTAATTAGGTTTCACCCTTCTCCTTTCCTTTTTAATTTCTATCTCTGTCTTTGATCCTATAGTGGGGTTATAATATGCCTAGGTAAATAATGGTAGTTATTTTTCATGCTTAGATTTCTTTGAACTTCCTGGAGGGACAGTTTAATGATTCATTAATTTAGGACAATTCTGAACCATTTTTACTTCAAATATTTCTTGGTCCTTTTACTCTCCTCTAGTCCTACATCCCCATTAAACGTATGTTACAGTTGTAATCCCTCATTCCTGGAAAATTTTTCTTTTTCTTTTAACTATGTTTTCAGTTTGGGAAGTTTTAACTGATGTATCTTCCCATTTGCTGATTCTTCCTTCAGCTGTATGTGGTACACTGATGATGTCTTCAAAGGCAGTATTCTTTCTGCCATGATTTCTAATGGTCCCTTATGATTCTTTGAGTTTTTCTTCTAGTAATTACATTGCCCATCTGCTATTTTCAGGGTTTTTTTCATTTTTATTTAGAGCTCTTAACATATCCATGTCTGATTGTGATGCTTGTTTTATCTCTTCAGACACTTTTTCTCCTTTTAGAATGCATTTTAAATATTTTGTTGAAAACTTCATACCGTCATGTAGTAAATGAAACTGAGATGGGATTTCTGTTTGAAGATTGGAGTTGTTTTTGCTGGGAGTTATTTTGTGTTTTCTGTATGGTGTTGAGGGTAAACTTTCCCCTGTGGATTTTATTTTAGCCTCTCCTATTGTCTTTGGGGTTCACTGGAGATGATTTTTTAAATTAGGACCAAGCAATGTAGTTCTTCTAGAATAATCCACTTTCATCATACCCAAGCATGATTGTCTTGGGTAACATGGGGAGAGAAGATGTATTCTCTTAAGATTTGTTGCACACACTTTGGTGGGTGTGTGCTCTTCAGCTGTGTCCTTCATGTGTGCTTCTTGGCTTCTTAAAGAATCTGGTGAGACAAAAAGACTAGAATGGGGCTGAAAATCAGGTTCTCAATTATTCCTAGATTGGTTAGGGAATTTTTCTTTTTTTTTTAAGATTTATTTTATTTATTTGAAAGACAGAGTTACAGAGAGGTAGAGCCAGAGAGAGAGGTCTTCCATGTGCTGGTTCACTACCCAGATGGTCACAACGCCTGGAGCTGCGCCTATCTGAAGCCAGGAGCCAGGAGCTTCTTCCAGGTCTCCCATGTGGGTGCAGGGGCCCAAGGACTCAGACTATCTTCTACTGTTTTCCCAGGCCATAGCAGAGAGCTGGAATTGGAAGAGGAGCAGCCAGAACTAGAACTGGCACCCATTTGGGATGCCAGCGCTTCAGCCAGGGTGTTAACTCACTGTGCCACAGCGCCGGCCCCGGAATTTTTCTAAATATTCACCCTGAGACCCTGTTGAGCTCCTACAGATAAAATACACAAAAGTACTGGAATATCTCTTAAGCTGGTTCACATTGATGCTCAGAAACCTGGCCAATCACAGTTTAAGTGTTACCAACAGTGGCTGTGATGGTGGGTTCCTGCTCCTCGCTTTTTACTCCTAGTGGACCGTCATTCTTCACATCTTCATTCTTGTTCCAGTTTGCAGTCAGTTTCAGCTGTTCCATTTTCTAATTGAGATGAATTGTTGATTATCAGTGTGCTTAATTTTTTCTTACCGTGAGAACTGTTGAGTTGGAATCAGAAGCTTTTTGTTGTTGCTTTGTGGATTTTAGATTTATTAATTTGAAAGGCAGAGTGAGAGAGAGAAAGGGAGAGGGAGATCTTCCTTCTGCTGGTTCAACCTCAAATCACCACCAGTGGCTGGGGCAGGGCCAGGCTGAAACCAGGAGCCAGGAACATCATCTGTATCACCCGTGTGGGTGGCAGGATCCCACCTGCTTGTGCCATCTTCCACTGCCTCCCATTCACATTAGCAGGAACCTGGAAATGCAGTGGAGTAGGCTGAACTCTAACTGTATGATGGTGGTGTCACAAACGGCAGCATAAGCCATCGTGCCATAGTATTGGCCCCTATTTTTTTCTTTAATAATAATTTTCTCCATTTCTGCTGTCTTTTATTCCCTCCATTAACCTAGTTAGTCCTGAATTATAAAAATATCAACCAAAGTCATTACCATTCTGATCCTGATTATTGTCTATACTCTTTGTTTCTTATTGATTTTTCACATTTTAAATGAAAAAGATCACATTGATGTCTTTTTGCAATTTTGAATTCTCAGCCTAATACATGTGCAGCTTTGGGGCACTTTTCCTTACATGGCTAAATCTTTGTTCACTAATACAAATATATTAAAATTTAAAAAACTATAATGTAACTTGTCAAAATATGCATTCTCATTAGTTGACGGAAATCATTATTGCCAATATTTATTTATTTAATTTAAAAGGCACAGTTACAGAGAGAAGGGGGATAGAGAGATCCTCCATTGGCTGGTTCACTCCCAAATGGCCACAATAGGCAGGGACTGGCCAGGCCAAGCCCAGGAGACAAGAGCTTCATCTTTGGGCCATCTTCCACTGCTTCTCCAAGCCCATTTGCAGGGAGTTGGATTGGAAGTGGAGATTCGGGGACTACAGCTGGCACCCATATGGGATTCTCCTCCTGTGCTACATAGCCTGCCCCCCCAAATACGCATTTTCATTAATTAATCATGAAAATCATTCTGTTTTATAGGTGGAGCCTTCTATACAGTAAGAACATGACTGTACATAGTTTCGCATTGTCCTGAAAATCCCAGTGATCAGTAAAACAGTTAGTAAACTAGATAGCCAAATACACAGTCCCTGTATAAGTCCCAGTTTAGAATATCATTGTGAAACACACTAAGAATTAAATGCTTACATTAAATGGGACCAAAGAATACCTTATGAGAAAACATATTTGTTTGAGTTATTATGGATACTGTATGGTACTGTATTGGTGACAATAAAATGAAATGATCACATGTGTTTGTTTCCATAAACCTAAGAGCGAGCAGTCCTGAGTAATCTGTGGTTATCCACATATTCCTGACTTTCCACTTTGCTGTAATGGCTCTGTCTTTCCCCAGGCACTCCAGGTCAGCCCTTATGTGATTTGCAAGTACTATTTAATGTAATGGTGTCTGCATTTTACCCACTTAGATGTTTTATATGTGAGATGCCTGATTTTTCTCTATTGCCTAAGAATAACACCGAATTACTGTGGTTCGCTGATATATGTGAGGGTCTGTATTCAGCCAAATTGCACTTACCCCTGCTTCAAAAGTTTGTTAACAGAGGACACTGGTTTTCCTAATTGTGATATCAAATCATATTTTCCTGGATTATTCAATTAATTTATGGAAGGAATCTGATGTCAGTGACTCTCCTAATCCAAACACGATATTCAAAGTGTCAAGATTTTCTTTCTGTGTCTACGTGAAGTATGAATGATAGAAAGTAAGAGCAAGCTTTTTCCTTTTGAATTCCAAAATGTTGGATTCATAATTTCATCACCAGAACACTTTTATTTATCCTGAATTCTGAAATCCTTTTATATCAACTTCAACTATATTAGAACACAGCTGCTTAGCAATTGGCAAAACTAAAAACAAACAAATAAACAAAAACCAGTCATTTTGATGTTTCTCTTCTCACTGCCAGTTCATCAAGGAGTAATTTCACTGTGCATGTTAATTCCCAGAGCTTCACAGGGGTATACTTGGGAGTTCCTCTATTTTGACATTCAGCACTAAATTATCCTGTATGAACTGTAGAAATCTCCAGACAGTTGTTAAGACATTCCTAACCTCTTTGTAAACTATAAATACTACAAATAAGAAAAATTTACATTTAAAAAACACAGAATTTCTCTTTTTCAGTATTTCATGATATTGAAATCTAATCCTTTTTTGTTATTTATACATATCTTTACTTTTGTTATTGCCTTATAGTTTGCCATTTTTACTTGTCAGTATACTAGATCCAGAAATATAGACTTATTAAATATAATTAACACTTGGCTACATAGTTTATTGTGCCACCAATTTCCAGTTACATAGCTGTTAATTATATCCCTATCTTGTATCCTACATGGAAAGATAACCTTTGGGCAGTGTATTTTAGAAAATAAAGGTAAAGAAGAGATTTATGAGCGAACAGTCTTAATCCACCACATCACTGAATGAAGACTCCCCGCTTTCTAAAGGCAATGCTTTAAATATGCTTTAGTGTTTAAACAGTGGGACAGATAATACCTTAAAACCCGGTTTGCCATTAGTTAACCTTGGCATTCAGATAAAAGGGGTTAAGTAAATGTCAGATTGAATTTGGTCATTTTCTTACAAAACATCAGTATTTTCTGCTCTGGATAGAGATTGAAATCTCTCTTCCCCTTTCTCTCCACTCTCCTCCCTCCCCCTCCTCCTCCACCTCCTCCTCCTCCTCCTCTTCCTTCTCTTCCTCTTCTTTTCTCTCTCTCTCTTTCTCTCTCTCTCTTTCTCCCTCCCACCCTCCCCCTGCCTGCCTGCCTGCCTAAAGATTGCTTTGTGTTGATCTAAAATTTCTGAGGAAGACAAAAGATTGTTTGATTTATTAAGGTTTCCCCCTGAAGTAAGATTTAAAAAATGGGCAATGTCTATTTTATCATTTTCCTCAGTTAATCCTAGGAGAAAAGTGACCGGTCTGCCAGAAGTTCTCCCTTCTGATGCATTAGCCTTGAGGAAGAAAGCGTGGCTGTACATGACTGGAACAGAGGGAGCATTATCATGGCTGCTATCCTGGCTACAGACTACTGCCACTGTGCACAGTGTAACACCACTCTTCTTGTTCTCCCTAGTGCAGGAATATGCTGAGCTGATTCCTTGCACCTAAGTTCAGGTTTATCTGGAGTCATTAAATGTAAATTCACTTCCAAGCGTGTCTGTCCCAGGGAGAAGGGTCTGCCTTCCGACGCGGGAGGCAGAACAGAAAGACCAAGGGAAGTTCTCACTTAAAAATTCCCAATGAGTTCTCTTTTGTTTTATTGTTATTTAAAATGTTCTTAATATAGTAAAAACATATATATTAGGAATAAAATAATAGGAATAACATAAGTACTCTCAGTTACTTGAGTCAGTTCAGAAAGCATTCCACAATTCTCTTCTTCATCCTCTGTGTATACCATAGAACTACCATTTCATTTGCTTTCTAGAGCTGCTAAACAGCATTCTTTCATTTCTTTGGTAGTCTATTGTGTCGTGGTGAGAAAGAAATGGACTGATGCAACTTGCAGGCCCAGGCCAGCTCTGAAACATAGCAAGCAATTACATTGCATAGTTTTTATTCTCTTACACTGTAATGAACTTGATTGAATACTGTATGGCAGGAATCAGAATATGTGACCAATAGTATATGAAAAGCCTAACTTCTGCAATAAGAAATATCAATTGATAAATATATAAAGATTGGAATAAGTTCTAAATAGGTTACTAATAGAGCAAAAAAGTGATATTTAACATGTGCTTTGCCTTGTTTATTTGTTCTGTGCCAGAAGAGTGATTATGATGTGCTGTTTTGTTATCCCCTCAACTGAATCATGCTGAAAATCTGATCAGTTCATCTAAGAGTCTGGCCTTTGGGTAAAAGGGACTTTTGCAATAGCTTCAATTCATGCACATTCATTTTGCAGGCTGTTGATAATGGTGCTCCTACTGCCCAAATGGCAATCCCCACTCCTGCGGGTTCTCCCGTTCCTCTTGAAGGCTCCGTATTGCCCACATCAATACTCAGATTCAGTCCCTGCCTTTCACCCTGCGTTCATCTGCAGAAATGTTAACACAAGCATTAGTTCTCATCTTCACCTTTTTCATACTGTTACGAATTGGTCTTTATCCTGTGCGTGATTCTTCTGCTCTCCATCTTTGTCTCCCATAGGTGATCTGAAGATGATATTATGAAGAGCTGTTTCATTGTGCTGTTTGTTATTATTGCTGAATTTCAATTGGAATGTAGCTAAGACTAATCCAAGCATTGTGGGTGTATCCCATTTAGTAGTAAAACATTTCTACAAAATAAATATAGGTTTTCTTCTAATACTACTGAGAAGAGGCTGAGCCTTAGGGAGAGATTAAAGTGTTTGACTTCAGGAATATAACTTTATTATTTAAAATATGTTATACATTTCACTATGTCAATCTACTGGGAAAACACGGAGGAATATTATATTTTCATAATAAGTGGAAAGTTAATTCAACAAATATTTTTGAGAACTTTTGTCATAATTATTTTTAAGAGTTCATAAAAATCAATTTAATTAAATTTTATCCTAATAAAATTTTGACAAACATACCATAAATTTATTAATTTCCACAGGTTAGTCAAAAATTAACTGGAATAAGAAAATGATTATTTGATTAGAACCAAAAGGGAGGAATAACATGGTTGAACTCAAAGTGAAAAGACTTTTCTTTGATATGAATTATAATGAGTAAAACTGGAATTTCTGTTCATTAATGACAGATAACTTTACCAGAGAATAAAAGAATATCTATGCCTACTTGAATTCTATCCTTCCAAACAAAGTCTTAAAGGAAGCTACTCTATAGAATTAAGGTTTTTCAGAAGATTCCATTCAGTTTTTCATTGGAGTTAAATTGTAGTCAATGATAGTAAGTAGAGAACAAATGAAAATTGAAAACAGGCTTTATCCCCTAGACTTTCTGTTAAAAGTAGGAGATATCTTCAAATAGTGTAGAATTATGAATTACTTACCAAAGATATTGGAACTAGTAAATGAATTGTGCTTATACTCCAATGAAAATAATATGGCATGCTTTTATCATTAAATTTTCAAATAATTTGCAAAGCTTCTTGTAAATAATTTAATGATGATATAGCTTTGTTGCTTAATTGAAAGCTATTATGCCAAGAATTAGTATTCAAAGTAGTAGCAGTCTATCTTCAGAGAAATTTTTTTAAATTAACTACTGAATTGACAAATTTTCAAATGTGCTACTAAATGAAAAAATACACATCCATATAGAAGTATGTGTACATATATTCATTTATATATTTTTGAGAATAACTCTAACTAGAAAGAAAATAGATATTAATAAAATGATACTGTTATGAATTTTTGTGTCAAGATGGGGTAGAAGTGGACACTGGTTAACTGAGAGATCAGTAGTGACATGATTCTGCTAAATGAGGTTCCAGTGTGTACCTATTTGATGCTTAGAAATATTACCAGTGGCATTAGGGGACAAATCATGTTGTTAGTTTCTAATCTGCTGCTAAATTATCTATTTTGTCTTATTTTTTAGCTCTAGAATGTTGTCATTTTTTCTCCTCAGTTTGAAGGGAAAAAAACCTTATCAAAATGCACATATGTAATGTGTGTGCTTGAACTATTGGTTCTAGATACATTTTCCTAACTTAGGATCATGTATTCACTTTAAGTTCCTAAGTAATCACTTGGAGGCATCTTAGATCTTCGTAATATGATCAGATGAGTCCTTAGGCATGATTGAATGTGTATTTTTCAAGCTACATAACTTAACCATTCTTGAATTTTGTTCTGAACAGGTCCTAGAGCAAAGCTTTCACGCTTTTAATGCAAAGTTGTAAAACTAAAGTGTGTTGAATAAAACAGCTAACTCACATAACCTGTGATTCACTTTAACACAGAAGTCTTATATATAACACAACTCGCAGTCAACTGTGCATTAAATTATATAGATTCCTAAAGCATTACAAATTAAAATATACAGCATTGCACAATGTATTTCGAATGTTGTAATTTCTGTAAGTATTGTTATTTTCTAGTCTTCCAAGCATATTAAATATTATTTCTACCTCTGGAATTTCCTGCCCTTAAAAGCATGTGTATTTTAGGTACCCAGCATAGAATGTGCTGAATCAATGAAAGAGAAATATATACTCTTCTCTAAACGCAGCACTTCGTGTCTTTATCAAAACTGTTCATTCTGTAATTTCATATGACTCAGTGATAAAAAAAAAAAGCGAGAATCACTGGTTCATTCAGATTACTCGGTGAATAACAGAACATATTAGAATAGGGAAAGTCAAATGTTCTTTTTTATTTTAGATGGGGGAGAGTAGAAAGTCCAGATTTTGGCAGTTATTTGGAGAGCTGGGACAGGGATATGGTTCAAAGAAATCAAGAGGCAGGAGTAGAAAGGACCTTGAGAATGCTTTTTTGCTTTCATTTTTACTTGGTTTTTAGAGACCTATTCTTTTGTTTTATGCACAATGTGTAAAATGCATGACTTCAGAGACCCCATGAGCCAGATCTTCCCCTGCATCATTGTTAACATTAAATATCTACTTGTTAGTGTATGAATGAACCCACTGACAAGCAGTTCAAACACTACAAATCTTCAATTACCTCTGACAGGTTACTATTTTCCTTAAAAGCTATGAAAACATTAGTAGAAATTTCCCCCAAGAAAGCATCTGTTCAAAAGTTGGTGAGAACAGGATAGATTTGGAGTCACCAAATCAAGACCCTCCCAGCCTGACCTGTATCCATCTTCATCTCCAAACCAGTCATCCAGACCTCAACCACAAAACACCCCCGATTGCCCTGTTAGAGACGTCTCCAATTTTCATGCCTTTACCGAATGGCTCCTGTGCAAAACTGTGAACTTCCTGGGTAGCGCCACTGAGCACCTGCAAGAAGAGGTAACCCAGTAAAAATTGCTGTGCTCTGTGCCCAGGAGAATGGACCACAATTTCAGGCTGGATCCAGATCAAAGTACCACGTGAGGGCCAGCTTTGTGTGTGGCAGGTAGAGCCACTACCTGCAACATCACCAGTTTAAGGCCTGGCTGTCGCTCCCCCTCTTCGTGGAGGAACGACACAGGACCCTGCGCTGTTCTTTTGTCTGCTCGGCCCTTCCTGGGTTTGCTGCTGGTTCTTCCCGGGTTGGCTGCCGTCCCTCCACCTCCGTGGAGGGGCGGGCCCCCTGCCACCTTCCCCACTTCCGCAGGGGAGCGGCACACCGCCGGCCGGCTCTCTCGGGGGCTGCTCAGATGTTCCTCAGATGTTCCTTCAGATAGATGTTCCCCTTAGATGTTCCTGGTGCATGTTGTCTCTCTCCTCCTTTATAGTCCTTTTCCACCAATCCCAACTCTGCTACCCACATGCCGAGTACGCTGCTCTCCTCCAATCAGGAGCAGGTCCTACAGTTTATTGGTTGAACTGGAGGCAGCTGAGTAGAAGCTGTTACTCCCTTCTCAGCGCCATATTGTGGGACAGCAGATGCATAGAATAAGTCTTAATTCCAGTAACTTAGTCTAGTCCGAGTTGCTCCCCACACCTGGCTGCTCCACTTCTGATCTAGCTTCCTGCTAATACATCCGAGAAAGCAGCAAAAGTTGCCCTAAAATTCTTGGGCCCTGCATCCATGTGGGAGACCCAGGAGAAGCTCCTGGTTTCAGCCTGGCCCGGTGCCAGCCATTGTGATAATTTGGGGAGTGAACCAATGGATTGAAGATAGCTCTCTCTCTTCCTTCCTCCTTCCCTCCTTCCCTCCCTCCATCCCTCCCTCCCTCTCTCCCTCTTATTCTCACTGCTTATTTCTCTCTCTAACTCTTTCAAATAAATGAAGTACCATGTGGCCACCCTATCTCCTCAACCTCATAATAGATCCTGTTCAGCTCCTGCACCATGCTGTTTCCATGAGTTCAGCATAATCCTCCAATAAACCTTGCCTGGATTGCATGTTGGCCTCTTGTCAATTTCTATTTGCAAGTGAGCCAAAGAACCTGTGATTGGTAACAGTTCTGTTTCCATTTGTTGTGTCATTTGTTTTCTCCTTGAAATGTATTATTCTTGATAATATTATTCTGTAAACTGACAGATATATACAGGCTTTTAAATATGTGCTGAATTTATATCTATTATTATCAGAAGACAATGTGTAATTATACAACTTCATTCCACAAAGCATTAAAAAGGTTTTGGAAAGATTGAGGTATAATCAAATTAGAGATTATATCAATAAAGATCAACTCTCTGTGCTTTTTCATTCTAGCCTAAAGCAAGCTGGCAGACCTAGCAGTTACCTTACTCTAAGTCAAAATGAACTTCATTACACATTATACAGAAAATCTCTACCAATAGAAAGCCCTACTGCAATGATTTGGCATGGTTGACTACACTTAGAATAGGAAATATGTACAAAAGTTTAAAGATTACATTGAAATGACTTTTTGATGCCAATTGAATTGGCTCATCACATGAAAATTGAGACACCATATAGTACTTCCATTTTAAACCAAGTGTATCACAGATACAAATAACATATCACAGGGTATTCACAGGCCAACATTCCTCTGAACACTGATCTGGGCTTAAATTCTTATTTCTTCTGTGAATTGTCAGTGCTCTGTCTACTGTACTATTTCTTAGTAAGAAATTTGCTAACAGTGATTTAGTTAGTTCTGAATTAAATCAATTAAACAGAATATAAATACTATATAAATAATATTTATAAAAATAAAGAGATGCACAGATAACTAATAGATTAGTTTAATATGATGTATTTGGGCTGTTTTAATGATCAATGTTTGGTTGATATTTGAGAAACAAGGAGTCTCTCTGAGCTTGTTTAACTATATGGAAAATTTACATAAGTAGACTTGCTGTTCCATGGTTCTTAGTATCAAATAATGTCACCATTATTTTGGCATTTGACTAAAAGCCAATATAATTTCCTCTGCCTCTGATTTACTGATTCAGATCTGCATTTGAAAAAAATGCCCACTGACATTTGGGAAAAATAAATCTTGCCTACAAATATTTGATCTCAACTATTTGTTTCATTCCTACCTATTTCACTTCTGTCTTTCTCTACTTATTGCTCTGATCTCAGATCTGATCTGAAGAGTATAAATATGAGCATAGTTTGGATTATTACTAATACAAACAAAATCATTCTTAAATTTGCATCTAAAAGTTGTTTTATTAAAAATTGTCCTTGGAAAATTATTAAAATATAAGTTAATAGATTTCTTTAATTTTTTTTATTTTTTAAACTTTATTTAATAAATATAAATTTCCAAAGTACAACTTTGGATTATAGTGGCTCTTTTCCCCCATAAACAACCTCCCACCTGAAACCATCTCATCTCCCACTCCCTCTCCCATCCCATTCTTCATCAAGATTTCATTTTCAATTATCTTTATATATAGAAGATCAATATAGTATATATTAAGTAAAGATTTCAACAGTTTGCACCCACACAGAAACACAAAGTATAAAGTACTGTTTGAGTACTAGTTACACTATTAATTTACATAGTACAACACATTAAGGACAGAAATCCTACATGAGGAGTAAGTGCACAGTGACTCCTGTTATTGATTTAACAATTGACACTCTTGTTTAAGGTGTCAGTAATCACCCATGGCTCTTGTCATGAGTTGCCAAGCCTATGAAAGCCTTTGGAATTAAAAAACTCCAATCTTATTTAGACAAGGCCATAGTCAAAGTGGAAGTTCTCTCCTCCTTTCATAGAAAGGTACCTTCTTTTTTGATGGCCCATTCTTTCCGCTGGTATCTCACAGAGATCTTTCATTTAGGTCATTTTTTTTTTTTTTTTTTTTTTTTTTTTTTTTTTGCCAGAGTGTCTTGGCTTTCCATGCCTGAAATACTCTCATGGGCTTTTTAGCCAGATCCGAATGCCTTAAGGGCTGATTCTGAGGCCAGAGTGCTGTTTAGGACATCTACTATTCTATGAGTCTGCTGTGTATCTCACTTACCATGTTGGATCATTCTCTCCCATTTTTGTTATATTGGTTAGTATTTTCAGACACTAGTCTTGTTTATGTGATCTCTTTGACACTTAATCCTATCATTATGATCAATTATGAACGTGGCTGATCATTTTTTTTTTTGACAGGCAGAGTGGACAGTGAGAGAGAGAGACAGAGGGAGAGAAAGGTCTTCCTTTGCCGTTGGTTCACCCTCCAATGGCCTCTGTGGCCAGCGCACCGCGCTGATCTGATGGCAGGAGCCAGGTGCTTTTCCTGGTCTCCCATGTGGGTGCAGGGCCCAAGCACTTGGGCCATCCTCCACTGCACTCCCTGGCCACAGCAGAGAGCTGGACTGGAAGAGGGGCAACCAGGACAGAATCTGGCGCCCCGACTGGGACTAGAACCTCGTGTGACAGTGCTGCAAGGAGGAGGATTAGCCTGTGAGCCGCGGCACCGGCCCGTAGCTGGTCATTTTGACTAGTGAGATGGCATTGGTACATGCCACCTTGATGGGATTGAATTGGAATCCCCTAGCACGTTTCTAACTCTATGGTTTGGGGCAAGTCCCATTGAGCATGTGCCGAACTGTACATCTCCTCCCTCTCTTATTCCCTCTCTTATATTTAATGGGGATCACTTTTCAGTTCAATTTAAGCACCTAAGAATAATTGTGTGTTAATTAAGGAGTTCAACCAATAGTATTAATAGAACAAAAAAATACTAAAGAGAATAAAGTATTAGGTTATTCCTCGACAGTCAGGACAAGGGCTGATCAAGTCACTGTTTCTCATAGTGTCCATTTCACTTCAACAGGTTTCCTTTTAGGTGCTCAGTTAGTTGTCTCTGATCAGGGAGAACAAACGATATTTGTCCTTTTGTGATGGGCTTATTTCACTAAGCATGATGTTTTCCAGATTCCTCCATTTTGTTGCAAATTCAAAAGAATTGAAGTCATATCAAGCATCTTCTCAGATCACCATGGAATGAAGCTTGAAATAAGTAGCTCAGGAATCTATAGAGCATATACAAACACATGGAGACTGAACAACATGCTCCTGAATGAACACTGTGTCATAGAAGACATCAAAAGAGAAATCGAAAACTTTCTGGAAGTAAATGAGGATAACAGCACAACATACCAAAACTTATGGGACGCAGCAAAATCAGTGTTAAGAGGAAAGTTTATATCAATAGGTGCCTACATCAAGAAATTGGAAAGGCACCAAATAGATGAGCTTTCAATTCACCTCAAGGATCTAGAAAACCTACAGCAAACCAGACCCAAATCTAGTAGAAGAAGAGAAATAATTAAAATTAGAGAAGAAATCAACAGAATTGAATCCAAAAAACCATTACAAAAGATCAGCTAAAGGAAGAGCTGATTTTTTGAAAAGATAAGCAAAATTGACACACCATTGGCCCAACTAACTAAAAAAGAAAAGACCCAAATCAATAAAATCAGAGATAAAAAGGAAATGTAACAACAGACACCACAGAAATAAAAAGAGTCATCAGAAATTACTACAAAGAATTGTATGCCAGCAAACACAAAAATCTATCAGAAATGGATAGATTCCTGGACACATGCAACCTAGCTATATTGACCCATGAAGACACAGAAAACCTAAAAAGACCCATAACTGAGACAGAAATTGAATCAGTAATAAAGTCCCTCCCAACAAAGAAAAGCCCAGGACCAGATGGATTCACTGCTGAATTCTACCAGACATTTAAAGAAGAACTAACTCCAATTCTTCTCAAACTATTCAGAACAATCAAAAAAGAGGGAATCCTCCCAAATTCTTTCTATGAAGCCAGAATCACCTTAATTCCTAAACCTGGAAAAGACAGAGCAGAGAAAGAGAATTACAAACCAATTTCCCTGATGAACACAGACGCAAAAATCCTCAATAAAATTCTGGCCAATAGAATTCAACAACACATCAGAAAGATCATCTACCCAGACCAAGTGGGATTTATCCCTGGTACGCAGGGATGGTTCAGCGTTCACAAATCAATCAATGTGATTCACCACATTAACAGACTGCAGAAGAAAAACCATATGATTATCTCGATAGATGCAGAGAAAGCATTTGATAAAATACAACACCCTTTCATGATGAAAAATGTAAGTAAACTGGGTATGGAAGGAACATTCCTCAATACAATCAAAGCAATTCATGAAAAACCCATGGCCAGCAACCTATTGAATGGGGAAAAGTTGGAAGCATTTCCACTGAGATCTGGTACCAGACAGGGATGACCTCTCTCACCATTGCTATCCAAAATAGTACTGGGAGTTTTAGCCAAAGCCATTAGGCAAGGAAAAGAAATTAAAGGGATACAAACTGGAAAAGAAGAAGTCAAACTATCCCTCTTTGCAGATGATAGGATTCTCTATTTAGGGGATCCAAAGAACTCTACTAAGAGACTATTGGAACTCATAGAAGAGTTTGGCAAAGTAGCAGGATATAAAATCAATGCACAAAAATCAACAGCCTTTGTATACACAGGCATCTTCCATCTGCTGTTTCACTCCCCAATTGGCTGCAATGGCCGGAGCTGCTTTGATCCGAAACCAGGAGCCAGGAGCTTCCTCCGGGTCTTCCCCACGGGTGCAGGGGCCCAATGACTTGGACCAGCTTCTACTGCTTTCCCAGGCTGTGGAAGAGAGCTGGATCAGAAGTGGAGCTGCCAGGATTAAAACCAGCACCCATATGGGATGCCAGACTGCAGGCGGCAGCTTTACCTGCTATGTCACAGTGCCAGCCCCTTATTAACTATTCTATAGTAATTCATTCTACCCAATAACTAAACATGTTGGTTAAATGCACACTCTTGGGGCTAACATTGTGGCAGAGTGAGTTAAGCCACCATTTCTGACACTGTTATCCCATGTGGCCAGGTTCCAATTTCAGCTACTGTTTCCACTTCAGATTGATGTTAATGTGTCTTGGAAAGTAGCCACAGGACTGTCACCTTTATGGGAGAAAAGGATGTAGTTTGTGGCTCTTGGCCTTTGTTTTGGCCCAGCGTGCCTTTTGCAGCTATTTGGAGAGTGAACTAGTGGATGGAAGATTTGTCTGTCTCTCCCTTTGTCTCTCCCACTCTGTCACCCTTTCAAGTAAATAAATCCTTAAAACATGCACACATTAAATCATTCCAATAGAATCTGATAGTGATATTGTCATGCTAATTTTTGCTTCTGTTTCTTTAAGTGCTTGATGATGAAATACACTTTTAGTTTTATGAATTTATATACACACGGACACACACACAGTCACTTAATGTTTCTCTAGCCAAATAAATTCACATTTATTTTTTTCTACTTCTCAATTCCATGTTATATCTTTTCTAGGGGTCTGTGGGGGATTGGTTATAGAACCCCCTGTGGATACCAAAGCCCTTGGAAGCCCAAGACCCTTATATAAAATGGAGTACCATTTGCATATAACCTAAGCAGTCTTCTCATATACTTTGAATAATCCCCAGATGACTTTTGAAACCAAATACAAAAGAAAAGCTATGTGCATGGCTGTTATATTATATTGTTTATGGAATAATGAGAAGAAAAACAAGTATACATGTGTTGAGTACAATACATTTATCTTCCTGAATATTGTTAGATCCCAGAGAGTTAAATCTGTGGATTCCAAAACTGTGGAACTTGAAGGGCCACTGTATTTGGACATGATACAAATCATACAAATTCTTCAGTGCATTTTATAAATCTGATATTAGTAACCAAGTTCTGTGTTTAATTTTAACTTGATGTGATGGTAATGTTCGTTTTTACTGTTTAAACCCATGTTTAGATATCAAGAAAACAATTTCCTATAACTGGCCGGTGCTGCAACTCACTTGGCTAATCCTCTGCCTATGGCACCAGCACCCCGGGTTCTAGTCCCAGCTGGGGTGCCGGATTCTGTCCTGGTTGCTCCTCTTCCATTCCAGCTCTCTGCTGTGGCTCAGGAAGGCAGTGGAGGATGGCCCAAGTGCTTGGGCCCTGCACCTGCATGGGAGACCAGGAGGAAGCACCTGGCTCCTGGCTTTGGATCAGCGCAGCGTGCCAGCCGTAGCGGCCATTTGGGGCGTGAACCAATGGAAGGAAGACCTTTCTCTCTGTCTCTCTCTCTCTCTCACTGTCTAACTCTGCCTTTCAAAAAAAAAAAAAAAAAAAAAAGAAAGAAAGAAAGAAAAGAAAATAAAATTTCCTATAGCTAATGTTGCAGGGAATTATTAGGCTGTTCTTAAAATAATTACAAGAACTGAGTATTAAAAGAGCTTTATTCTTGTTATAACACTTTAATAGGTTCATTTTTTAATACTAAAATGTCCTACAAAATGGTTAGTTTTGTCCACGTGGAGTACTACTTAGGAATAGAAAACATGGGGCATACTTAGTTTTAAATGGATGCATCTGATATTTGCAGCAGAAAGTATAAAATGAAGTAATTATATCTTGAATTACTCTGAATTATCAGTTATCTCCATCAGTTTGGTAATGGCTTCCTAATAAGGGTAATGAAAAATGAATATAAATCCTCATGAAAAAATAAAGACAATACTGATATACCAATTATTTAGGCATATGGGTATTATACTCCTTTAAAAAGGCAAAAGTGCTTACCTGAAGCCCGTGGCTAATAATAAAATAAATTCTACAGTCATGTTTGATAGACATAGTTAAAAAAAAGCAGCCTGGTTTCAGGAAAACAGTTTGGTCCTTAGACATTAAAGCTCTGAAGCAATGCTGCTGGCTCTAAAAGGTGGCCTTAACTGGTTGTGTTACGGAAAAATCATTCCATAGAACATACAGTTGGGAGCATTGGCTTCAGAAAATAAATGTCATCGTTCTCATATTCAAAACAGTTTCATGACAACAGGGAGGTAGGAATTATGATTTTGCCTCTCCCTTTGCCTGTTTTCTGTCCTCTTCATCCAGGTGTCTGGCTTTGCTTGGATTTTCTAGGCCCTGTTCCTCCTTCACATTCCTCATCAACTCCGCCTTTTCTTTTTCTTTCATGTTTACCAATATTTGCAAAAAAAAAAAAAATCAGCTGTTTTATCATTAAGTAAACATTACTATTGCTCCATATTTGTTTCAGTTATCTCTCACATGAGCTTGATGAACTTGTCTTTCTCTTTTAGTTTCAACTCAGTCCGCACCATGTCACAAAACTGCCCGCGTTTTCCCATATGAAACTAGTCTTTGGTGATAATGACTCTGTGGCCAAGTCTGCTGATTTTTCTCACCCACACTTCCTTCCATCACATTCAAAACCTTCCACAATCTGGAAGCAAGTTCCATTTTCAACAGAATTCGATGATGGACATGGAAATTTCCTCGGTTCTAATTGGAGCGAAAACTCATGATTTTCTTGAGTAAGAAATGCAAAAATAAATTTAAATGCATTACAACTCTCTTCCATAAGTTTCCTCTGCTTTTATTTCCACTCATCTAATTTATCCATGCCTTTCTACAGAGCATGTCAGACCATATGAATAACTCTATAAGTCACTGAATTTTACAGTATCATATAGCACCAAACATTCACCCTTCTCCCAAGGTTCGCTGGGGGAAGTATCTGTCAAGGCAAAAAGAATTACATCTACCCAGCGGAGAACCAGGACATTATAGAAAAGAGAAAGAACATGTATAGGAGGAAATTGTGAAAGAATCCAGCTTGGGGAGAATCAAAATTATCATTAGGGATTTAAGATAAAATGACCCTTTCACTCTGTAAGGAGAGACAAAAACACACATGCACTCTGTGGTACTTCCTATAGTGTAATTATACACCACTTTACATATTCATAGAAATATTCTGATTAGTGCTTACAGTCTGAATTGAGTGTTCTTGAAAGTGTACTTTATTTCTAAGTTATTATGTTTTAGTGATGATATGTAATCATATTGTATTTATATTTTCCAATACGAAGTTCCATCGTTTTTGCTTGTTAAGGAAGATATTAGATTAATTAGACTTTCTTGTATCTACATAGTTTTAATTAATCAGACTTTTAATATCCTAAGGTAATATTAATCTTCCTTAACTAAATATAAGGAAATAGACATGCATTGTGTATTTGCTGTAATACAAATATATAGGTAATTCTCAAAAGGTATTAATAATGTACATTGAGATCTTTTAAGTACTGCATATTTTAGCCAACATTATAGTTTGAAAATTTGCACATTCTGAATTTTATAAACATGTATGTTCACATAAGTTGATTTAAAATATTATTACTATTTAATATTTAGACTACTACATAATATTTAAGATCTTTTTGTAATTGAATTCTGTATTATGTACACTAAATATCCATATCTATACACAACATTATGCTTTACAATTCTGAGATAATTATTTTATTTTTTAAAAGATTTCTTTATTTCTTTATTTGAAAGTCAAAGTTACACAGAGAGGGAGGAGAGTCGAAGAGAGAGATAGAGGTCTTCCATCTGATGGTTCACTCCCCAGTTGGCTGTAACGGCCAAAGTTGTGCCAATCAGGAGCCAGGAGCTTCTTCCAGGTCTCCCACATGGGTGCAGGGGCCCAAAGACTTGGGCCATTTTCCACTGCTTTCCCAGGCCATAGCAGAGAGCTGGATCAGAAATGGAGCAGCTGGGTCTCGAACCGGTGCCCATATGGGATGCCAACACTTCAGGCCAGGGCATTAATCCGCTGCCCCACAGCGCCAGCCCCTGAGGTAATTATTTTAAATCTGGAGATGTCATCACTTCATTTTAATTAGGTTTATTTATCTTGGATTATTTTTAAATTTTAGGCATTGCATTTTCAAATATTTTTTTAAACATGGTTTCAGCCTGCCTATGTGATGTACTCAGTAAACTCCCAGGTTCATGGCTGTCATTTGCACTTATTTTGTAGTAAACCCACCTTTTATTACCCATTGTCAATTTTTTATTTTATATGAAAACCAACTTAATATTCTTTTTTATATTGGTATTAATATAAATATTCTATTCTTATTAAGAAAATAAAGACTTGTGCAAATGGTATAATACTGCAAATATCTTTTAGTAAACCTTTCTTCTATTAACTTAAAATTAATCCTGGAAGTAATTTCTTGCCAGAATGGAAAGGTTTATTTTTTGCGTTTTATGATATAATTCCTATTCAGAAGGTTGCTACAGTTTATTTAATCAGGCCTATAGTAATTAGCATTGGATTGGTTTTAATCTTTTGTGATTTCTATAAATACTATAATGGTCATACACTGTTTCAAGTTTATCAAATGTATTTTTCATGCATTCTTTGTACTGAGATTGTCAAAGGATAAAGACATTAATAAATCATTTTCTCTCATTTTTGCCTGTTTATCTACCAGAACTTTCCAATAGATAATGATATTATTGAAAGGCTCAAAGATAGGCATGTTAGTTCAATGTAATTCACTTTAGATGTTTATGAATTTTTAAAATTTCTTCACCTGTGAATGTTTTGTTGATCACATTTTGACAAACATTTTTTCATTGTGGTTTATTCTATTTATTTCTTCCTTTTCTTAAGTTTTGTTTAAGGCATACAAGTGATGCATTTCATATATACAGATTTAGGAACATATTGATTCTTCCCACCCCAACCCACAGTCTCACCCTTCATCCTCTTCCCTATCTTATTCTCATCTTATTTTTTATGAAGAGCTATTTTCATTTAACTTTTTTTTTTGACAGGCAGAGTTAAAGAGACAGAGAGAAAGGTCTTCCTTCCATTGGTTCACCCCCAAAATGGCTGCTACGGCCAGCGCTGCACCGATCTGAAGCCAGGAGCCAGGTTCATCCTTCTGGTCTCCCATGTGGGTGCAGGTGCCCAAGCACTTGGGACATCCTTCATTGCCTTCCCAGGCCACAGCAGAGAGCTAGACTGGAAGAGGAGCAACCAGGACAGAATCCAGTGCCCCGACCAGAGTGCTGGCGCCGCAGGCAGAGGATTAGCCTAGTGGGCCATGGTGCCAGCCTATTTTCATTTAACTTTATACTCATATACTTTGTAAGATTAATCCTACACAAAGTAAAGTGTTCAAAAAATAGTAAGAAGAAAAAATAAATAAACACCATTCCTCAACAAACAAAACAAGGGCTGTTTAACATCAATACATTTCAAAGTGTCAATTTCACTTCTATAAATTACCTTTTAGGTACTCTATTAGTTACCACAGATCAGTGAGAACATATGGTATTTGTCTTTTGGGGGCTGGCTTATTTCACTAAGTATAATGGTTTCCAGTTGCATCCATTTTGTTGCAAAAGACAGGAATTCATTTTTAACTGCTGTATAGTATTCCATAGTGTATATATACCATAATTTCTTTATGCAGTCAACAGTTGATGGACATCTGGGTTGATTCCATATCTTAGCCATTGTGAACTGAGCTGCAGTAAACATGGTAGTATAGATCACTATTTCATGTGCTGATTTCCTTGATTTGGATAAATTCCCAGGAGTCAGATGGCTGAGTCATATAGTAGGTGTGGGGAGCAACCCGGACTAGACTAAGTTACTGGAATTAAGACTTATTCTATGCATCTGCTCTCCCACAATATGGCACTGAGAAGGGAGAAACAGCTTCTACACAGCTGCCTCCAGTTCAACCAATAAACTGTAGGAACTGCTCCTGATTGGAGGAGAGCAGCGTACTCGGAGTGTGGGTAGCAGAGTTGGGATTGGTGGAAGAGGACTATAAAGGAGGAGAGAGACAACATGCACCGGGAACATCTATCTGAAGGAACACCTGAGCAGCCCCCGAGAGAGCCGGCCGGCGGTGTGCCGCTCCCCCGCGGAAGTGGGGAAAGTGGCTAGGGGGAACTGCCCTTCCACGGAGGTGGAAGGGTCGGTAGCCAACCCGGGAAGAACCAGCAGCAAACCCGGGGAGGGCCGAGCAGATGAAAGAACAGCGCAGGGTCCTGTGTCGTTCCTCCACGAAGAGGGAGAGCGACAGTAGGTATATATTGAGATTTGTGAGATACCTTCATACTGTCTTACACAATGGCTGTATCCAGTTTACATTCCCACCAACAGTGGATTAGGGTACCTTTTTCCCTACATTCTTACCAGCTGCTTTTGTTGATTTCTGTATAAAAGCCATTCTAACTGGGGTGAGGTGAAACCTCATTGCAGTTTTGATTGAATTTCCCTGTTGACTAGGGATCTGAGAATTTTTTCATGTGTCTATTGGGCATTTGAATATCCTCTCTTGAAAAATGTCTATTCAAGACCTTTGGCTGTTTCTTAACTGGATTGTTTGCTTTGTTGTTGAATATACCTACTATATGACTCAGCCATCTGACTCCTGGGAGTCTCTTGTACAACAAAAACAAAGCCGGAGGCATCACAATACCAGATTTCAGGACATACTACAGGGCAGTTGTAATCAAAACAGCATGGTACTGGTACAGAAACAGATGGATAGACCAATGGAACAGAATTGAAACACCAAAAATCAACCCAAACAACTACAGCCAACTTATATTTGATCAATCATCTAAAACCAATTCCTGGAGCAAGGACAGTCTATTCAAGCAATGGTGCTGGGAAAACTGGATTTCCACGTGCAGAATCATGAAGCAAGACCCCTACCTTACACCTTACACAAAAATCCACTCAACATGGATTAAAGACCTAAATGTACGAGCTGACACCATCAAGTTATTAGAGAACATTGGAGAAACCCTTCAAGATATTGGCACAGGCAAAGAATTTCTGGAAAAGACCCGGGAGGCACAGGCAGTCAAAGCCAAAATCAACTATTGGGATTGCATCAAATTGAGAAGGTTCTGTACTGCAAAAGAAACAGTCAGGAGAGTGAAGAGACAACCGACAGAATGGGAAAAAATATTTGCAAACTATGCAACAGATAAAGGGTTAATAACCAGAATCTACAAAGAGATCAAGAAACTCCACAAAAACAAAACCAACAACCCACGTAAGAGATGGGCCAAGGACCTCAATAGACATTTTTCAAAAGAGGAAATCCAAATGGCCAACAGGCACATGAAAAAATGTTCAAGGTCACTAGCAATCAGGGAAATGCAAATCAAAACCACAATGAGGTTTCACCTCACCCCGGTTAGAATGGCTCACATACAGAAATATACCAACAACAGATGCTGGCGAGGATGTGGGGAAAAAGGGACACTAACCCACTGTTGGTGGGAATGCAAACTGGTCAAGCCACTATGGAAGTCAGTCTGGAGATTCCTCAGAAACCTGAAGATAACCCTACCGTTCGACCCAGCCATCCCACTCCTTGGGATTTAACCAAAGGAATTTAAATTGGCAAACAAAAAAGTGGTCTGCACCCTAATGTTTATTGCAGCACAATTCACAATAGCCAAGACCTGGAACCAACCTAAATGCCCATCAACGGTAGACTGGATAAAGAAATTATGGGATATGTACTCTTTATAATACTATACCGCAGTAAGAAACAATGAAATCCAGTCATTGGCAACAAAATGGAGGAATCTGGAACACATCATGCTGAGTGAAATAAGCCAGTCCCAAAAGGACAAATACCATATGTTCTCCCTGATCGGTGACAACTAACTGAACACCGAAAAGGAAACCTGTTGAAGTGAAATGGACACTATGAGAAACGGTGACTTGATCAGCATAGCCCTGACTGTTAATGAACAACTTAATACATTCTCCCTCTTAGTAGTTTTTTTTTTGTATGTTCTACTTAATATGACTGGTTTAATTCTGTAATTAATACACAGTTATTCTTAAGTGTTGAAATTTAACTGAAATGTGAGCCCTGTTAAACATAAGAGTGGGAATAAGAGAGGGAAGAGATGTACAATTTGGGACATGCTCAAGCTGACTTGCCCCAAATGCTAGAGTTAGAAACATACCAGGGGACTCCAATTTAATCCCATCAAGGTGTCATGTACCAATGCCATCTCACTAGTCCAAGTGATCAGTTTCAGTTCACAATTGATCATAATGAAAGTTCTAAGAGTCAAAGGGAGCACATAAACAGTCTAGTACCTGCTAATACTAACCGATAGAATAAATAAAGGGGAGAGTGATCCAACATGGGAAGCTAGATACTCAGCAGACTCATAGAATGGTGGATGTCCTAAACAGCACTCTGTCCTCAGAATCAGCCCTAAAGGCACTCGGATCTGGCTGAAAAGCCCATGAGAGTATTTCAGGCATGGAAAGCCAAGACACTCTGGGAAAAAAAAAAAAAAAACCTAAATGAAAGATCTCTGTGGGTGAGATCCCAGTGGAAAGAACGGGTCTTCAGGGAGGGAGGTACCTTTCTCTGAAGGGAGGAGAGAACCTCCACTTTGACTATGATCTTGTCTAAACAAGATAAGAGTCGGAGAACTCAAGGGGCTTCCATAGCCTTGGAAACTCATGACTGGCGCATAGGGAGATTACTGATGCCATAAACAGGAGTGTCAATTTGTAAAGTCAACAACAGGAGTCACTGTGCACTTACTCCTCATGTAGGATCTCTGTCCTTAATGTGCTGTACATTGAGACTTAATGCTATAACGAGTACTCAAACAGTATATTTCACTTTGTGTTTCTATGGGGGTGCAAACTGTTGAAATCTTTACTTAATGTATACTAAACTGATCTTCTGTTAAAAAAAAAAAAAAAGAGAAGAAGAAATTAGCAATTCCCAAGTTGCCTCTCACTGGGATTAAACATGACAATAGGTCTGATCTGATTTCATCATCATTTAAAAAATCATCTATTATTTTTCACTTTATGTTTCTGTGTGCGAGCAAACTGTTGAAATCTTTACTTAGTGTATGCTAAACTGATCTTCTGTATATAAAGAGAATCAAAAATGAATCTTGATGTGAATGGAAGGGGAGAGGGAGGGGGAAAGGGGAGGGTTGCGGGTGGGAGTGACGTTACGGGTGGAAGCCATTGTAATTCATAAGCCGTACTTTGGAAATTTGTATTCATTAAATAAAAGTTAAAAAAAAGGAAAGAAAAATGAAAAAAAAAAGATTCTGGATATTAGTCTTTTATCAGTTGCTTAGTTTACAAATATTGTCTCCGATTTTGTCAGTTGCCTCTTTGCTGTTTCTTTTACAGTGCAGAAGCTTCTCATTTTGATGCCATCTCATTTGTCAATTTTGGCTTTGATTGACTATGCTTCTGGAGTCTTTTCAAAAATGTCTTTGCCTATGCCATTGTCTTGCAGGGTTTACCCAATGTTCTCTAATAAATTGATGGTATCAAATCATGGGTTTAGGTCTTGAATTCATTCTGAGTGGATTTTTGTGTAAGGTGTAAGGTAGGGGTCTTGTTTCATCCTTCTGCATGTAGAGATTCAGTTTTCCTATCCTCATTTGTTGAAGTGACTTTCCTTGTTGAAAGGATTGGGTTTCGCTTGTTTGTCAAATATAAATTGGTTATAGATGTGTGGATTGATTTCTGGAGTTTCTATTCTATTCCATTGGTCTATGCCTCTGTTTCTTGTGGAGCATGAGGTGAGATCAGAGTGCAGCAGCCTATTCCACTGACTGTATGGCTGGAGGGGGAGCCTGGCATGAGTCCATCCTAGAGCCCTGTGGTACCTGCTAACATAACAGGAAAAAAGAGCACTTTTCTCTCACCCTGTCCACTTCACGATGGCACCTAGCACCCGGCTGAGACAGGGGCACCATTTTAGACATAGGTAACAGCTGTGCCAGCTCTCATGTGCACACGCAGCTACTGGCTGAGAGGAGATGGATGTATCTCATCAGTAGCTGTGACAGTGGCTCAGGTCACACAAAGCAACTGGCGGCAGGAAAACATCACTGTGAGATGACAAGGGACTGCCACCTGCAGCTCTTGTGTATGCATGTGATCCAGGGATTTCAACAGAGGGAAAATGCACATTCCCCATTGAGTTGAATTCTGGCTAGGAGGACTGGCGGGGGCTGGGTGTCCACGTAGTATTCTGAGGTACCCATGGGCAGTTGGCTCTGGGCACATCTCTGCTGCTCTGTGGATGGGATTGTCTAGCAAGGCACAGCAGATGCTCTGTGCCCTGTGACTGTGGGAGCCTTATGTGCTAAGCTGAGAAAACTCTGACTGTGTGAGAGGATGCAGGAGGTAGCTGAGTCTGGGCAATCCCTGTGAGCCACTCCCCACATTCAGGGCTTCCTGATTACCTGAGGTGGGGCATTGCAGCAGATCTGTGCTCACACTGAGGATTGCATGGACCCTTTCTCTGGTTCTTATGGCAGCACAGATGAGTATTGCACCCCACTGTGGGCTAAAACCCAGGCATTGATCACCTTGAAAAAGAGAAGGTAAAAGTGTGATTCTGCCAACAAGGCGATCAAATCTTCCCTTCTGATAAAAAAAAGAGTATATTTACCAAGCCCATCTTGAGTGTCACCCTGGATACTTGCCCCATTTTGGAACACTGATCAGAGATCCCTGGACACACTCAGCACATGCCTCTAGGTATTCACTGAGAGTAGACATTGCACTAATCCACAGAGGAATAGTTCAAGATAAAAGACAACAGAGGAAAAAAGCTAATAAGTATCTCTACAAATTCCTGAAAATAAATAAAAATAAATAGAAATTTAAGAAACAAGAATAAAGAAGACAACATGACTACCCTAAAGGAACACAACCACACTTCAATATTAGAATTTAAAGATGAAGAGATTGATGAAATGGTTGAGATGGAATTCAAAAGATTAATCATAGGATTTCTCAGAAGCAATGAGAAGCAAATCCATGAATTAAAGAAATCCATACATGATGTGAATGAAAAAGTTTCCATGAAATTGAGATTTTTACACAGAAATCAAAATGAAATATTAGAAATGAAGAATTAAATAGACCAAAAAAAATTCATTGGAAACCCTTAACACCCGACTTGGTGAGGCAAAAGAAGGAATATCTGAGCTAGAAGACAAAATTTGGCAAATTTTCAATCAGACCACAAAAAGAAAAAAAAAAAAAACAAAACAAAACAAGAAATTAGAAAAAATAAAAACAGTGTTGGAGATTTGTAGGATACTATCAAATGACCCAACATACAGGTCTTAGGAGTTCGTGAAGGCATGGAAACAGAGAATGGGTTAGAAGGCCTATTTAGCAAAATAATTACAGAAAACTTCCCTAATTTGGAACAAGAAAGGGATGTCCAATTACAGGAAGCACATAGAACTCCTAGTAGATCTTCAACATGACACATTGTAGTCAAACTTTCAACAGTAAAACATAAAGAAAAATTCTAAAATATGCACGAGAGAAATGCCAGATTTCTTTCTGAGGATCTCCAATTAGACTCACAGCTGATTTCTCATCAGAAACCCTATAAGGCTATGAGAGATGGAGAGGCATAGCAGACATAGCCCAGTTTCTTTTTCAAGGTTTATTCATTTATTTGAAAGGCAAAATGGCAGAGAGAGAGAAACTTCTATCCACTAGTTTATTCCCCAGATGGGTGAAATAGCCAGGTCTGCGCCAAGCCGAATCCAGGTGCCAAACCACATCTAAGTCTCCCATGCGGGTGCAGGAGCCCAAAGACCTGAGCCATCCTCTGCTACCCTCCCAGGTGCATCATGTGCAGCAGCCAGGACCTAAGATGGGATGCCAGCATTGAAGGTGACAACTTAATCCATTATGCCACAACATGGGCCCCAACATTTCTTTCCAGTTTCAAAGAAACTGTTTATGTATTGTTTAGCTCCTAGTCTATTATGAACAACTTTTTTTTTAAAGATTTATTTATTTATTTGAAACAGGGAGAGGATTAGCAGAGGAAGAGGGAGGGAAGGGGAGTCTTCCATCTGATGATTTACTCCCCAGTTGGACACAAAGGCCGGAGATGTGCTGATCTGAAGCCAGAAGTCAGAAGATTCTTCTGAGTCTCCCACGTGGGTGCAGGGGCACAAGGACTTGGGCCATCTTCTACTGCTTTCCCAGGCCATAGCAGAGAGCTGGATTGGAAGTGGAGCAGCTGGGACTAGAACCAGTGCCCATATAGAATGCTGGCGCTTTAGGCCAGGGCATTAACATGCTGTGCCACAGCACCAGCCCCTGTGAACAACTTTTTAAGAGGAGTCAAGCTGAACAATCCTCATTCCTTCTTTTTAGTAGTTCTTTGTTTTGTTTTGTTTTTATTTGACAGGTAGAGCTATAGACAGAGAGAGACAGAGAGAAAGGTCTTCCTTCTGTTGGTTCACTCCCCAAATGGCTGCTACAGCTGGCGCTGCACTGATCCTAAGCCAGGAGCCAGGTGCTTCCTCCTGGTCTCCCATGTGGGTACAGGTGCCCAAGCACTTGGGACATCCTTCACTGCCCTCCCAGGCCACAGCAGAGAGCTGGACTGGAAGAGGAGCAACTGGGACTAGAGCCCAGTGCCTATATGGGATGCCAGCACCGCAGGCAGAGGATTAACCAAGTGAGCCACAGTGCCAGCCCCTTTAGTAGTTCTTCTGAAACATTTATTATTTCTTTCTGGTGAAACCATTCAAAATCCTTTCTTCTAGCTATGTTTTTAGATATATAGTACCTTATTATTATCTATAGTGACATTACTGTTTACTAGACCATCAGAAGTTATTTCTCCTAAGTATGATTCTCTTTTACTCATTAGCAAGTCTTTCCCCAACACTTCTCCCCTTTATTGTCTGTGTATGATTTGTCATGTATCAGTTACCATTTTTGCAGCTAAAAACTAAATACAACTTGTAGACATTTTAATTTTCCCGCATTATAGATAAAATGATCCTTCCTCTTCTCTATTCTTCCAATTCATCCACTGGTTTATAGCTATAATTAGAAATGTGTTACCCCATGCTTTATTTACTGTCCTGTCTCCTCCATGAAAGTAGCACTTGCTTAAAGATGTGAAATACACATGTACAATTTTCTGTCTCAGCACGGAATCAGATTCAGAAAGTACAGTAAGTTAATAGTAAATAAATAATGGATGATTGAATGAGTAAAATATTACATTTAAAGATTGGCTACGCAAAAACATCCTTCTGGAAGCTCAATAGAAAGATAAACCTTGCATATTAAAAGCCTACTGGAACTAAATAAACAGTACGGCAAATTTAGCTAGCACATATATATGTTAAATAAATTTGTATTGCTTCATGATTAGCCAGATCTGATGAGAACTTCATAGAAATATTTATGGCTTTTGTTCCTTTGTCCTTAGTGAATCGAGCATTTCTAGTGCCAGTTCTAAAGTGGAAAACCTTATTGGGGACCTCCATATCACTACCATAGAAATAATGATTGACATGTACTAAACTTTAAGTTGGGGAAAAGTGCAATGGAAATCAAGCAAAATACAAATACTGCATGAAGAAAAAACCCATTGAGAAGAAAAAAGAGGAGTGATTGACACTGAGTAAGGGCCTCAGAAGCCTCAGAAGCACAGGTTTTGAGTTTTTATACACAGTGATAGGTGACTGTAAATGAATAATGGAAAGGAAAACAGACATAATTGTAGCCATACATTATTGAAATTCAATCAAGGTCATCTACACAGAGAAATCAAAAGATTAGTAAAGGATTCTATAATCAAGATCTCCCCAAAATTATAATTTTGGGGTCAAGGCAAGTTTTCCTTTTATAGTTAATAAAACACAGCAACTACATAATACATATGTATGTGTGTGTGAATGTGTTTGTGTGTGTTCCTTAGCCCAAGCTTGTCTCAAATGAGAGTAAACATACAATGTATGATTTGGGTTCCAGTTTCAAACTTTAGAAGACTAGTTTTCTGGCCTATTTGTTGTTAGAATCACTTATCCTCCTTATAGAATTACACAGCTACTCTCAGCTGATTCTGCAGCTGTTACTATGCAGATTTGCATACTTTCTCTATTAGGGTTTTCTGAGTTGTTTGATGTTTTAAAATGTTATTTAACAATGAAATTATTAGTTTCAGTGATTTCTTAAAACTGTAATATAGTGTTTCTGTGATAGACTTTGAAAGTAAAAGAAACTTTGAAATCATTACTTTATCATTCACTGGCACTTGATCACAAAGACCCAATTTTGAAGAGACATATTTTTATCCTGTTCCACCTATTTCATGCCTCATATAAAGTGAGTCCTCAGTAAGTGTTATCAAATTTTAATTACATACAGTTATCATTTTTACAACATATATTTGAATATATAACATATATGCTATAGAGTTCATAAAAAATAAATGCACATACACACAAAATTTAAATTTTGCATAAATGTATAAATAGGGATTAAGCTTATAGTACATGCACACATTAAAATCCCTTAAAAATGCCTCAAAGGAATATAAAGATAATTTCTGCTTGATTATCTTTATAACCCAACTGATTGTACACATGGGACCTTTAAAGCATGCTTCAACTCAGTTTGATATATTATACTCTCCTTGGAGATCATTTAACATAACTGGCTTAGCAGAAATGAAAATTTCTATAAAATATATCATTAATTAAAAAGGAAATCAAATTGCATTGTAGTATTCTTATTAATGGCAATGGGTAGTAATTAGTATTGTTGTGCTCTAGATGACAAATTAAACATTCCCATAAATAAAAGAGAGAGCATGGCAATTATTGATTGATTGATTATATTGGAGAAAGTTCAAACCAGCAGAAAAGAGGGGTCCTTGTCCAGTGGAACACCCGCGGTGGGGAGGTCTGTTTGTAGCTTTCATCTCCTCAGATCAGACATGATGCGAACTAAAGCGGATAGTGTGCCAAGCACCTACAGAAAAGTGGTGGCTTCTCGGGCCCCCAGGGAGGTGCTGGGTTCTTCCAACTCTGCCACTAATTCTGCATCGCTGTCACCGAGGAAAGCTGAAAATAAGTATGCAGGAGGGAATCCAGTTTGTGTGTGCCCAAATGCCAAGTGGCAAAAAGGAATTGGAGAATTCTTCAGGCTGTCCCCTAAAGATTCTGAAAAAGAGAATCGGATTGCTGAAGAGGCTGGAACCAGTGGCCTAGGGAAGGCAAAGAGAAAACCATGTCCTTTGCAATCCGATGACACAGATGATGAAAACGAATAGAACTTCCTTGTTCATCTTTGAATAATGTCTCTGGTTTACTCTGGTATTCTAGGATGTAAATTTGCATAGAAGTGTTTGTTCCAATTATCTTTGTTGAATAGGCATTTAATTTAAAAAATGAGGCTAAAATTTAGTTGTTCAAAAGCAAATAGTTCTGAAATTGGAGAATCTGTAAGGTTATCTTAGCTTAATATTCAATAGACTGCAGTATTTTGTTCCTCCTGTTATTAAGCTTATTGTTTTTTAAAAAATCAAATCACTGTACGATGTTCAAATTACTAATTTGCTATATTTGAGATTTGCTTAGATCTTTGTACCAATGCCATTTTTATTGCCATTTGATTATTGGGATGGTGCCATATCTTATTCCTTTTATTTGCTTAAAAAGCAGAGTTAGATTTTTGCACATTTAAAAAATTCAGTATTAATTAAACTTGATCTCTACCTTTTTTCAGAAAGGATGCCAAAGATGCAATGTTGAAAAATTTGGATGAATATCTTCTCCCTAGAAAAATTTAAGGACAGTTTGTTTTTGACAGTTTAAACAGTTGGTCATGAAAGCTCTTATTACAACATCAAAATAAAATACTAGACTAGAATCAGGAGGAAGATTCCACAGACTACACTAATAGAGAGGAATTTTTGTAGTACATACATTTTACTCAATATCATAAAATGATATACTTTAGGCCTGTAGTTTTAAAGTTGGAAATTAATAAAACGTGAAAAGCATACCCAGAATTTTGTATTCTATACCCAGAATTTTGTTTCTCTAAAGTCCTTTAGAAATACAGTTTTTCAAGATAACTAGTCATATAATTGAAGAGGTGGGTATAATATTACTTGGTAGCTGATATTTGCAAGGTGTCTGGGGTGTAACAAATCTTCCCAGGCAGACGAATCAATTAATTCACAAACCTTTATTGGGTTCGCTCCCGGGCGAGGTTCTCGGGTCCCCACAGAGCAGGGACCGGGGAAGTCGCGTGTCAGAGATTGGGAGGGCTCCTTGTATAGATTCAGGGCATGCGGGTTAAATGTTGAGGCGGGTCTGATCCTCATTGGTTGACCTTTAGGCACCAGCAGGGACCTTGACAAGGACTTTTCTTCCCTGGAAGTACAGGTAGGGACTCTCCATTCCCAGAAGTATAGGCCTTCCCTCCTTGCAGATCCCAAAGCTACCATCCTGACCTTTTGATGATAGGAAAGGGGGCGACGATGAGTCTGTCTGGCTACTTCCTGCTGACTGGGGACGTTGTCTACAGGGGCCTGCTGGGGGTATATTGGGGCTCCGCAGGGACAGGCATGTATGGATGGAGAAGCATCTGGTTGACTGCCTGGTTGCTGAAGGCCTTGGTTCATTCCATTATCACCTGCTGTAAACACTTAAACAGACACTGTAGTATACAAGGCAGGGTGAGAATAGCAACCAATGATCCTAAGAGTGGCATTAACCATGTAATGAAAGGATTTCATAGAGGAGAGTAAATGGGGGGGAGGGGTCTCTGGACCCTTGTGAGGATTGTTTGATGAACGTGGTTTAAATCTGATCCCAGCCAAGACCAGGAGAAAGGCCACTCAACTTTTGCAGGAGAAAGGCCACTCAACTTTTGTTTGTCTGTAGAGAAATTCTGAATAATCATACAACATTAAGTGGGGGAAAGGATCATCAGTACACACAGGTTGGGAGCAGAGCCATTGATGTTAGAGTAGAGGTTCTGATTACAAAGGAGTGAGACCCAAGTGGGCTAGACAGGGTCTAGAACAAAGGGCAGAGTCATTACTAAAGGGCGCAAGAAAGGTGCTGTCTAAGCCACAAATCAGTTCTCCGATTCAGGGACAAATAGAACTTGACAGAAGGGGCTTGATAATAATCTGGTGGGCTTTAGGCCTTGTAAGTTAAGAGGCCCAGACTTATCTATCTCTTCACATAGAGTACATCCTAAGTGAGGTGTGAACCTCCTTGGGGAAGGCACCCTGTTGACTTCCATTACCTACCTGGCCTGGGAGGAGAGCTGTTCAGGTAAAGCAGGTGGCAACTCTAACAGGAAATTTACAGTTCTGCCTGCAATGTTGCTGACCCTGGTTGGCTATCTCCTCAGCTGCAGTGGTCACTTTGGAAGCTGGGCTGAGTGAAGGGCTTTTCAGCTTGGAGCCAATAAGATCTGTGGCTCTGACCTGAAGTCCTTTGACTCCAGGGCAGGTCCATTTCCAGAATCCAACTCTTGGCTGGCAGAGCTGCAGGGCTCTTCATAAGCTGACTTCTGCTGAAGCCCAGGCTTACCACAATGCAAGCCACTACAGTGGACTGACCTGTTGGGTTTCCCTGATGGCAGATCACTGTACAGAGCAGCCTTTAATAGGCCTGCCACCTATCTTTACATTTCTGATGCCTAGCTTTTTTTACTCCTGGGTTTTGTTAAAGCAGACCAGAAGATGCAAGTCAAGGGGGTGCTCAAGTCCCATCTCTAATCTTTGTGGCCTAAACTAGAAGCCTGTATTCAAAGGCATGTTCTGGTAGTAGTAGTTTTTCTGAGGTAGACAATGCCCATGAGGAAAGCTATGTCTTTGCTTTAAAACTTTCTTACCCTTTGTTTGGTCTGAAAGGGAGGTCTTGCCTGTTTACTGTGCCCAAGGTGAAGTAAATCTAGTTGTGAAATTATAATTTAAGCTCTTATTTTGGCTATGCTATTATAGGAAATGTTAGCCATCCCTTTTATAAGATCTAAAAATCAAATTGTGCATCTTGGAGAGTCCTTCAGAATAGAATTAGTTTCCTACCTCGAAGAGAATAGAGAAATGAGAGAACAAGTTAGACTTAGAACAGAGAAATGGGGGTGCCAGTCCCAGATCACTTACAATAAAATAATTGCAAAATAAGTTCAGCAAGTTACAAAGTGATATTTTCTTTTTTTATTTTTATTTTTATTTTTTGACAAGCAGAGTGGACAGTGAGAGAGAGAGACAGAGAAAAAGGTCTTCCTTTGCCGTTGGTTCACCCTACAATGGCCACCGTGGCCGGCGTGCTGCGGCCGGTGCACCGCGCTGATCCGATGGCAGGAGCCAGGTGCTTCTCCTGGTCTCCCACGGGGTGCAGGGCCCAAGCACTTGGGCCATCCTCCATCTGCAAGGTGTCCGGCGCATAACAAATCTTCCCAGGCAGACAAATCAATTAATTCACAAGCTTTTATTGGGGTTCCGCTCCCGGGCAAGGTTCCCCAGTCCCCACAGAGCGGAGGGCCTGGGAAGTCCCTCATCAGAGATTGGGAGGGCTCCTTTTATAGATTCAGGGCATGCAAGTTAAAGGTTGAGGCGGGTCTGATCCTCAGTGGTTGACCTTTAGGCATCCGTGGGGACCTTGACAAGGACTTTTCTTCCCTGGTGCGGGTAGGGACTCTCCAATCCCGGAAGTATAGGTCTTCCCTCCTTGAGGATCCAAAGCTACCAATATTCTTGCTTCCTTATCACATATTCTGCTTCCTGACAGTCTGTTGTCAAAACTAATTGTGTTTTAACAGGCGTGTTTTTCTGAAATTTGTTTCATAAATAATGCTTACTTCAAAAAAAAAAAAAAAAGAAAGAAAAAGAAAAAAGAAAGTTCAAACCAGCAGAAAAGAGACACTTAGACCTGAGCAGTTTTCATCTCTCTGAGCACAGATCTCTGGTTCTGTTTTTGTTATTGATAAGAGAATATCTAATCTCCATAGCCAGAGAGCGACATCAGAGAAAGCCATTTGAAACCTTCAGGTAAAACATTTGTTGTTTCTAGTTCCAGTCATACCCATGTAGATACTAAATCTGTTCTACCAAATTCCTGCAAATCCTATGGCAAAAATAAGAAAGGAATAAGTAATTGTCTCTGTAGTGATATTGAAAAATCACCCTTTGTAAAATACTTGCTTCCTTCCCCAAAACTTTATCTTTAGCAAGAACAAACAGGCTGTCCTCCTTCCTGTGGAATCTCCAAATTTACCAAGAGAATAGCAAGGAATCTCCTCCTGAGCTCACACTTATTGTGAAAACAAGTTATCTACCCCACCCTTAGCAAGCCAGACAGGATGGAGAATTGTGAATGAGGTTTTCTGGTTTTTGTTTTTGTTTTTTGGCCCCACCTGGTAACTGAATGTCAATCTAATCATCAAGGTTTTTTCCTTGGAAAATATACTTAAAACTGAGTGCCACCAGTCCCTATTATCGGAGAATAGCAGGGTCCTTGTCTTCACGCAAGAAAAAATTCAGGCATGAGACAGAGAGTAAGTGGAAAGCAAAATAGCAAGGTTTACTAGGGTAGGGACATCCATAAGAATGGATGGGCACCTCTCCGGAACCTGAGAGAGAGTGCCCAGTCACTCAGACTGGGGGCGAGCAGGGTTACATGGTTGAGTGGAATACACCTGGCCAGGCCAGGCGGGCAGCTCAGCATGGAGGCAGAGGACTGAGCGTGCAGTCTGGTTGAGGCCAGGGGTTTTAAAGGGGATGGGTCTTGCCTGGACACCTCTGCTCCTCCTTGAACAAAGGACTTCTTGGATGTAAATAGAAAAATTCCTATCTGAGTTTCCCCCCTGAAGTTATTGTTATGCTCAGTTCAGTCATCCCCAAAGACCACCAAGGAGCCGATACCACTGTAAAGCACTTGAGAGTTTTATTGCAGGTCCACACCTGGTCTCTCAATCAACACCAACACAGCGGGTCTGAATTGAGAGCCCCGACCCTTCAGTTAACAGGGTTTTTATAGGGTTTTTAGAGACATTCTATACATTATGGTACCATTTAGCAAATCATCTCATCCCATGGGAAATTCAAAGGACATCTCCTAGATTTGATTAGTGCACCCAGTGGCGGGAATGGACCTACTAAAGGTGGTTGGATGGCTTTGGGGTTGATGCCTTTTGAATTGATTGGCCGAAGCATAGGGTCCGAGCTGCTGGGGTGTACGTGCCAAACTGCAGGGTCTCGGGTAGCTATTAGTCACCTTATCTTCCCTGAGAAGACACCAGAAACTCTAGGTATTTCTCTGTTATCTGTTAATCAGCTGTTGCTAGGAGAGTTTATCACAAGGGGAATTCATTTATTTACTTTTAGGAGCTTCTGGCTCAGGGTTCAGGGCCTGGTCAGGCCCAAGTTACGAGATGGAGGCCTAATTTAAAATAGTTGCACCTTGATCCAGGCTCAGGTCTCACATTATCATACAGGAGGAAGCCTGGCTGGTGCCACTGGGGTTGGAGGATCAGGATCCAGAGCAGGATATTTGAAATGCAGATACTGGGCTGCATCTGGAAGATTATCAGGCAGAAGGGGCGGGGACCCCCACCTGGCAGGTAGAAGGGGCAGGGCAGAATGCAGATACTGGGCTGCCCCTGGAAGGTTATCAGGATGACTCTGAGATGCAGATGCTGGACCTAAATATGACCTTTGTCACACACATGTAAGCTCATATCTGACTTCCTACCTAACATTCCCCCACTCAAGAGGGAATACTCAAAATTCTTTTGGGATAATGGATGGAGTTCTGTTTTCTGTAGCTTCTTCAAAGCTGACATAAGGTCGTTGAAAAGGATTTGGGTATATCATCTTGCTATCTGTCCTATAATGTGCAACAGTGGCCTTGGAAAGACTGTCCTGTTCGGTCCAGAGGGCTCCTCAAGTCGTCCAGTGGAATGGGCTGGAAGCCTGGTCTGATGACCATTTGAAGTTCGATAGCTTTTATTCTGTTAGAGACAAAATGAACAAGGGCATTAAAAACACACGGTCCAAAGAAAAGCAGCAAGATTACAGAAGTTATTGGGCCAAGGAGAGGAAATAGCCAGGATTTCCATGACCAGATGTCAGGCCAGAAATCCCAGCCCTGCTTGGCCTGGTTCTGGAGCTGTTTGGCTTTGTCCAGGAAAGTATGAATTTGGGTTTGTACCTGTCCAGTCTGATTGACCCAGAGCCAACATTCTTCCTGGAACATGGCACAGATACCTCCTGGAACAGCAGTTAGCACATCCAATATTTTTTATAACCTTTTGTGACTTCCACACACCCTCTTCAACTTACTTAAAACATTCCATCATTTCCATTCCAGTCTAGAGTAAACTAGCCATCAGAAAGAAGTCATGCTTACAATCATGTCCTTTCTTTATTCTAAAGTACTCTTTCCTTCTTAATCTTCCTTACCAAGAACACTCTTTCCTTCTTAACCTTTCTTACCAAGCACACATTTCTATACTTGTGATGTTTTCCATAGAGCCTGGTTGGCTCTTTCTACCTTACTGGATTCTTGAGGTCTCCATGCAGAGTGAAGGTGCCAGGTTATTCCTAGGGCCTTACAAATCCCTTGCATAATCTGGGAGAGGAAGGAAGGCCCATTGTAGCTTTGTAAAGATTTTGGGAGACCAAAGCATGGAATTACTTCCTTCAGGAGAGTTTTGGCCACTTCCTGAGCTCTTTCAGTTCTGGTTGGCAAGGCTTCTACCCATCCAGTAAAGGTGTCTATAAGTACAAGCAAGTGCCTATAGCTTTGGCAGAGTTGCATCTGTGTAAAACCTATTTGCCAGCCTTCCCTGGGGTAAGTTCCCTTTTGCTGCATAGGTTTAAATAAAGGTGGAAGTCGAGACCCCTGGGAGTTACTTTCTCTTGTCCTTACCTAGTTCTAGAGCTCTGGTTAAGGTGATGAGTTCTGCTAACTGAGCAGAAGTTCCTGGGGGCAGAGCACAAGCTAAAATAGCGTGCTGTGCTGTGACTATCGCATACCCTGAGAAGCGGGTCCCGTCTCAGACGAAGCTGCTTCTGTCTGTGAACCAAACCTCATCTGCGTTAGTCAGGGGGCTGTCTTTTGAGTCCCTTCTGCTAGCATAGATCAAGTCTCTAGTCTCAGTAGGAGTGGAAGGGACCACTTTCCCCTGGAACTGACATTAAGGTAGCTGGGTTTAAAGTGGAGCAATGCATTATTTTTCCCTGAGGGTTTTCCAGAAGGAGGACTGTCGCTCCCCCTCTTCGTGGAGGAACGACACAGGACCCTGCTCTGTTCTTTTGTCTGCTCGGCCCTTCCCGGGTTTGCTGCTGGTTCTTCCTGGGTTGGCTGCCGTCCTTCCACCTCTGTGGAAGGGTGGTCCCCCCTGCCACTTTCCCCACTTCCGCAGGGAAGCGGCACACCGCCGGCCGGCTCTCTCGGGGGCTGCTCAGATGTTCCTCAGGTGTTCCCTTTAGATGTTCGTGGTGCATGTTGTCTCTCTCCTCCTTTATAGTCCTCTTCCACCAATCCCAACTCTGCTACCCACACGCCGAGTACGCTGCTCTCCTCCAATCAGGAGCAGGATCAGCTCCTGCAGGTCATCACTCAAGTTGGCGAGAGGCAGCTGTGTAGAAGTTGTTTACTCCCTTCTCAGCGCCATATTGTGGGAGAGCAGATGCATAGAATAAGTCTTAATTCCAGTAACTTAGTCTAGTCCGAGTTGCTCCCCACAGAGGACCTGATATTTTAGTATTCTACTATCTGTGAGCCAGTGACAGCCCTTTTGCTCTAATAGAGAATTTATTTGATGTGGGTTATAAAGGGCAATATCTTGTCCCAATGTCATTTTAGACGCCTCCTCTGTCAGCAAGGCAGCTGCTGCTATTATCCTAAGGCAGTGAGGCCATCCTTGTGCAACCATGTCGAAGGTTTTAGAAAAGTAGCCCACAGGTTGCTTAACAGGTCCCAGATCCTGAGTTAACCCTCCTAAGGTGACTCCCTGCCTCCCAGTGACATACAGCTGGGAGGGTTTCTCTGGATTTGGCAGTCCTAGCACAGGGGCTTTAGTCATAGTGTGCTTTATCTGAGCAAAGGCTGTGGTTTGCTTTCTCCCAAAGCAGGGGGCTCTGCTTTGGCTCCCTGTTGAGAGCCTGGTCTAGGAACTGTGCTGTTTCCCTGTATCTAGGAACCTGTGACCTGATAGAGGAAAGCTGGGACTGCCTGAAGTTTGCAGACTAGGAATTTGCTGCATGGCCCATATCCTCTCTGGGGCAGGTTTTCTCTCCCCAGGGGTGAAGATAAGGGTTAAATAATTAACACTCTAATGAACTGGCTATGCTTTTTTTCCCTCTGGATATCTACTATGTAGCTTTGCTAGAAAGTTAAGCTAATGTACAAGACTAGAGTCTCAGGCTGGGAAAGGAGACAGACTAACAAGTCACTTACATTTAACCATCTACATTTTAGATTATTGTGCACCCCCCTCAAGAGATAGGCCCTTTAAGTCCTCAGTGAAGACCACTCCAAATAGGTGCAGGACTATCTAAGTTAGCTGTTACTGAAAGCCCTGTTTTTTTTTAGGAACTGGCAGGAAGGGCTTTCTAAGCTGATTACTATTTGGATAGACTTTTAAGGCCTGGCTGGGTTTGTGAGGCCCAGACCTATCCATGGGGTGCTGGGAGAGAATTACAAGAGATGCAAATCTCCTTTAAGGGAGGCACCCTGTTGACTTGCATCGTGTGGCTGGACTAGGAGGAGAGCTGAATAGGAGGCTGGTACAAATAGGCAACTTACTTTCACTGACCCTAGGCCATCCCCTCAGTAGCAGTGGGTAGAGTTGGAAGCTGGGCAGAGGCTGGGCAGAACCAAAGGCTTTTAGCTTGGGGCCCAGGGTCTGCGGTTCTGAACCAGGAATCCTTCAACACCCAGGACAGTTCCATGTCCAGTGGCCTTGCTCTTGGCAGAGCTGACAGAAGCCAGTTTCTGTCACAACAGCTGCTTGCCCAATGCCCTGGCTCCTTATATCGGAAATAGGTACCGTTTGGGGTACACTGGGTCTCCTTGATGACATCACCATGCAAAGCAGACGTTGATTGGCCTGTTGCCTATCCTTACATTGCTCCTGCTGCTAGCATGCTCCTCATTCTTCTGGTCTCTGATAAAGTGGACCATGGAGGCAGCCTCTATGATGTCAGTCAAGGGGCTGCTCAATCCAACCCTGATTTCTGAACGTTTCTTTAATATTAAAACTATGGTCATGGGCAAATTCTGACACTTAGTAAAAGTTAAAAGTTAAAAAAAACCATGTTGAGACCATGCCCATGAGGAGAACTGTGACCTTTTAGGTAAGATTAACTGTGATGACCTGCTTGTATACTTTGAGGTCACCAGTACAACTTCCTATCTTTCCCTCAATTTGGTTTAAAAGGGGAGTTCTGCCCATTTACTATGTACATCAAAAAAGGCAATCTAGCTGTAACGGTATTTTATAGTTTAACCTCTCATTTTCTGGCTATGCTGTTTGGTCCTCTATATTGTGGCCAGACATTATTACTGAAAAGGTTAGTCATCCCTTATATAAAGTCTGGGGATCAAACCATACATCACAGAGGAGAGTCCTGCAGAACAGTAGTAACTTCCCTTCTGGAAGAGAAAAGAGGAGAAGTGAGGCAGAGAGTACTGCATAGCCTGGCTTAGAGGAGAAATTGTGGCAAACATCACTGCCATCCTTTGGCTTCCGGATATTTACCGTGTGGCCAGTGGGTTATGGGCCTGGGTTTCCGGGTTTAACTAGTCTTACCATGTAACCCATAAGTTTAGGTTTTTGGGTTTATAGTTTTCACCTGAAAAGGCTTTGTCTGTCCCTCTTTAAAGAATCTGGCCTCTGAGTCAGAGACTGGAGCAGCTAGAAAGAAACACGTTTATAACTGAAGTTTAACATCATTTCATATCTTGGGAGCACTTTTAATCTAAACACCCTGATTGGTTATTATCTCTGCAAGATGAGAGATATACCTTTTGTCATCTCCAGGGGCCCTCTGGAGATATCAAAAGTCCAGAGAATTTAGAACTTCAATTTTCAGAAAGTCTGGTAAAGGTGACAAGAGTATCTGGTCAAAATAAAATTCCTTAATATCCTGAAATGATAGCCATTCATTTAGTCAAGGCGATTTTAACAGTTTTAGACCATATCTAATCATAATGATATTTAAGATAACTTAAACTTTTTAAGACTTAATGCTTTTCATCAATCTGAACTTAACAGAGACAGTAGAGTACAAAATAGGTACTACTACTTTAGCAGAACATGAATTCTGTCTCTTGATGGCGAATAAATCAGAAATAAAAACCTTGAACATAAGTGTTAGCACATTAAATCATCACATAGCTTGGAACTATTTAACAGAGTCAAAAAGAGCTTACAGGACCCAACTCTAGAAATGGCAGAGTAACCAACTAAGCAGAAACTGTTAAAAAGAGACATTACAGTTTTGTAAAAACAGATTTTAAGATTTATGATTGAGACCATTTCCAGATATCTACTAACATATTAATACATATTTTAAAACCCCATTGTAGTAACAGAAAATCAGACTTCAACTTTAGGTCAGTGTAATTTCGGCAGTAACACCCAACTTATGGAAAACCCTGTAAACAATATTTTAAAGTCGTAAACTTTTAAAAAACTTTTGTGACTTGCTCACACCTTCTGAAGCTTATACCCATAGTTGCTTTTACATAGTCTTGAATTGTCATGTATGGACAACCTATGAGAATACATGCTAACAAACTCAAACAGTTTCTCTAATCGAATTTAAGATGTTAAAAATACACATAATACATTTTCCCAAGTTTTACTTAGCACTGATACCTAGATGACTTAAGACACTGAGTTATTAATGAATACCACACCATTATCTGAATTAAAAGTCAAAATTACTTTTCCATGCTTTTAAGTAACTAATAAGGATAACACCTGAACAGCAAACACAGACACTAGTGCATGTTTGCAACTTTGAAAAAATCTTCATCTTTAAAAGAAACAAGTTTAAAGCATATCAAAGACATGTAAAACTGAGCAAGTGAACCAAGCAAACCGAAGGGCGTTTGGATTAACCCAATTTTCTGAACCGTCCCCTTTGGGTGTTCCTCTCTTTGATGCCCCCCTGCATGCCGCTCTGGCTGGAGGTCCCTGATTCTAATACATACTTTTAATATTAAAAAAACCACCCTGGATTTCTAAATCCAGGTGATTTAGAAGATCTTTTTGTTTAAAAAATTCTGCCCTGTGATAATTTATTTCCATATCAAATCAAAGCATAATAATGTTCAAGTAGTAAAGTTCCAGTGTTTCTGTAACCATCAATAACTTCTAAAATTTAGCATTTGAATGTTTAAATGAAAACTGAAAACCTTGTAGCAGCAATTATTGTGTTTAAAATATTATTTCTATTGTCAGATTCAATGCAAACATTGATTATTCTTAGTTTCACATGTAACTTAATAGATTTTAAATGCATTAAGAGAGAAACCTTTATAGTTTCTAACAATAAAAATTTATTTTAAAGGCTATGAGTAAGTTCAGTTTTGGGGCAGACGTTATGGCACAGCAGCTTAAGCTACCACTTGAGATGTCCAAGTCCCATATGGAAGTACCTGGAATTGAGTCCATCTCTGGACTCTCATTGATGTATTCCCTGGGAGGCTGCAGATGATGGCTCAAATACTTGAATCGCTGGCACCCATGTATTAAACCCAGAAGGAGTTCCTGACTTATGACTTCAGCGTGGTCCAGTTCTGGCTGTTGGGAAGTGAACCATGAATGGAAAATCTTTCTTTCTCTATCTCTCTCTTTCACTCTTTCAAATAAAAAGTAAAATCATAAAAAATTCACTTCTAAGAATGAAATCTGTACATAAAATGATGGAAGGAACAACTTGTATCCTAAGTATCTTAATTGAAGTCCACTACTCTGGAAAATAAACATTTCTGTGTGTGCACTAATTATTTGTACACCCACACACATACTCATGTGTACATGCACATACCTTTCATTCATTGAAAATCTATTTCTAATAATGATTGCAATACATTTTATTAATGGGATTTTTGATGTATGGGAAAAAAGGTTATGATATCGAGAATGAGCCCTTATAATATATATCAAAATGTGGCCCTTAAAGTTCCCCCAGAAGTGTCATCTGGGATGCCACATATGTTACTGGAATTTGGGGTGCCATACGATATCAACATATGCCTATTAATAAATCCCCCATATTAATAAGCCTGAGAGGGTTCTTGCCTAATATTTAGCAAAGAATTCTAAATACCGGCACAGATAAATGAGGCAGCATTGTACATTTTAAGCTTTTATTTAGTGCGAAATATGCATAGGAGAGTGAGAGCTTTATCTAAGAGACAGGGATAAATCTGGGTTCATACCCAGCACCAGGAACCAGCCACAAGGAGGAACATCTAGGCCAGGAAGCCTAGGTGCAGGAGCTGGGCACATCATGTCCCAGGCTTTAACCCTCTTCCAAAGGGGAGTGGTTAATTAACCTGATTGGCTGCTGGGCACCCAGGTGTGGCCAGGTAGGGGCATCAGGTCACACAGGGGTGTGGCGAAGGCTTAGTCTTCCAGCTCACAAACCTAATCGATTTTAACCCTAAATGTCTGCCTACTTCAGTTAGACATCAAGAAGATATTGATTGGCTGGCGCCGCGGCTCATTAGGCTAATCCTCCACCTAGTGGCGCCAGCACACCGGGTTCTAGTCCCGGTCAGGGCGCCAGATTCTTTCCCAGTTGCCCCTCTTCCAGGCCAGCTCTCTGCTGTGGCCAGGGAGTGCAGTGGAGGATGGCCCAAGTGCTTGGGCCCTGCACCTCATGGGAGACCAGGAGAAGCACCTGGCTCCTGCCATCGGATTAGCGCGGTGCGCCGGCTGCAGTGCGCCAGCTGTGGCAGCCATTGGAGGGTGAACCAATGGCAAAGGAAGACCTTTCTCTCTGTCTCTCTCTCACTATCCACTCCGCCTGTCAAAAAAAAAAAAAGATATTGATTTTAATTCTAATTTTTGATATCCCAACCTGTCAGAGTAATCTTCAACATTTAGATCTCTACTGGAAATAAAATGATATACATGACAAATTTTATTTCCTAATAATATGAAAAGAACACATAATTCTTAAATACTCATTCATTTCTTGGGTTTTCCTATTATACAGTCTCTATTATTTCATATGATCTTCTGATAGATCTTTGAAAAGACAAATGTTTTATGCACAACCTGTGATGACATATGCTCTCCCTTACAGCACTATGTACACGTCAAAAAAAATGTATCCAAGAAAGAATTTGTGTCTCTGTGTGTGAAAGTACTCATTATTAGTGATCCAATACTAACAACTTATAAATTCCTCAAAACATTTCTACTGTATTGAATGGATCTAGGTAGAGTTAAACAATAGAGTCGTTAATACTAATTTTTTTAACCTGTTGTTGTTTTTGTATTTTTCAACATAACTAACTGTCATGAGATACCAATTCGTTCTCCTTAGACATGTTTGTTTCCAGGTAGCACATTTATATGGATCTGAAGTGTATATGAGTTTAGAGTGTGTCAGAAGTAGGATAATTTAAATGTTTTGCAACAGTTAACTCATGCAGGTGGCAGGTTGTTGTTTTCTTTCTCTGTGGCAATAAAATGTGAGCTGATTTGACTCAAAGGTGTTACTTTGCTACGTATGTGTATGTTCTGTCACTACGGAGGCAGTGCTGAAAATAGGATTTTTAATATTTTTGTTTTGTGGCCTTCTTTAGTAATATGATCAAAATATGGATTGCTGTGGTTTGAAAAGGAAATAAGGTGTCTATATTTATAGTAAAAATATTGGATATTGGTAAATTTGAATCATGCATTGTAGATTTTTGTTTTCATTTCAAGAATAAAAATTGAATATAAAGGGATTTTCAGAAAGGTAACATTTCACTCCATGACTCATGTAGTAAAAGACCAACAGAATCAGTCTTCTGAGGAAATTATTAGTAGATATATTTCAGCTGCATTTCCTTTTTAGTCATTCTTGAATCAGGCAGTTAAGGCGTTTATATTATAGACACAGTTCACAGCTATGATCTTCGGATGCATGACCAAGGGCAGATTCATCGCAGGAGTCCCTGCTGCTCCTCGTCTTGTCTGCCAGTAGACTCTGAGAATGCTTATCTCGTCCTACAAAACAACCAGACTCTTGCAGCTCGGAGGACTGTTTCACTCCCTTAAAGCATTAACTCTTTGAAGGAGACAGAAAAATGGATGACTCAAAAAATTTTTTCAATCTCTGTTTGTAAAAAAAAAAAAGTGATTTTCTATATTCTTTTAAGTTAGGTTAGATAACTGAGGAATATAAAACATTATGTTTGAAGACAGTTTCAGCCCGGTGGTTTTAAGTTTGCTGCTGTGACTTTTTTTTTTTTTTTTTGAGTATGTATGTGTGAGAGAGAGATTTCTCATCTGCTGGTTCACTCCTTACATGTGTACAAGGGTCATGGTTGGTCCAGGATGATGTTGGAAATCAGGAATTCAATCCATTACTCCCGCTTCAGTGACAGGAGCTCACTTACATGAGCCATCATGGCTGCCTCCTAGCATCTGTACTAGGAGGAAGCTGGGGTCAAAGCCACAGTTGGGTATGGAACCCTAGAGCTTTGAAAAGGGAGGCAGATACCTTAACTGCCATGTTAAATGTCCAAACTTGGTACAGCATTTAAAAAATAAATTATAAACACTCAGCCCATAGAGTCAGAAATTGCATGTATATTGGCATGTGGTTAGAAAGAAAATATATGATTGCTTTTTGTATTAAGGTCAACCATTTTAGGGACTAGTGTGTGTCATAACGGGTTAAGTCTCTGACACTGGCATCCCATATCCAAATGCCAGTTCAAGTCCTGACTTTTCTGCATCTATTACAGCTTCCTACTAATTCATGTGAAAAGGAAATGAATGATGGCCCAAGTGTTTGGGACTCTGGTACCCATGGCAGAGGCCTGGATGGCACAGCCTGGTCCAGACTTGGCTGTTGCAGGCATTTGGTGTGTGAACCAGTGGATGGAAGATCCACCTCCCTCTCTCCCTCTCTCTTTGTGCCTTGCAAATTAATAAATCTATACATCTTTAATAAGAGGTTAACCAGTTTGAAGCTTATTATCTGGTACTGCCTAACAAAAAAATTTAGACATCAGAAGAATTTCCATTAGCCATTGAATGGAAAATCAGTTATTATGCAGCCATGCAATGAAATGCTTCCAAGAGACTTAACAGGGAGAATAGTTAGGGCAAAACGTTCCTAATGATCTGAATTCATTCTCTTCAAACCTCAGGCTTGCTAGACCAGAGCCAAGGACACTTAGAACCTAATGTCAGTCACCTGTTCCCATGAACAGGCTCAGCTGAAGCTCCAAAGGAGGATATGTGCTGTAGTTTTTTATGGGCAGCCACACAAAAAGCCTGGATAGCAAACCTAGAGCTGCTTATCAGAATGTCGGGTTCTCTTTCTACATACCTGGTGTAGGGTTGCCAGATCACACACAGGAGAAACAGTTAAATTTGAAACTCAGATAAACAATGATCGATAGTTTAGTAGAAGTCTTTATCAAAATATATTTATATATTACAAATTATTTATAATTGGGCTGGCATTGTGGCGTAATGCGTTAAGCCACTGCCTGTGACACTGGCATCCCATTTGGGCTCCAGTTCATGTCCTGGCTGCTCTACTTTCAATCTGTCTCCCTACTAATGGCCTGAGAAAGCAGTAGAAGATGGCACAAGTGCTGGGATTCCTGCCATCCACATAGGAGACCTGGACGAAACTCCTGGCTTCTGGCTTCAAACTGGCCTTGTGTTCATTCTTGGAGTGAACTAGCCAATGGAAAATCCATCTCTCTTTCTCTGTCTCTGTCTCTGTCTGTCTGTCTGTCTGTCTCTCTCTCTCTCTCTGTGTCTCTTCCTTTCTCTCCCTCTATCCCCCTACTCCCATCAGTCTCTCCCTCCATGTAACTCTGGCTTTCAAATAAATAAAATCTTTCAAAGTTATTCATATTTTCTCTGAACTGTGAATTTACATAGTAGTCACATATTCTTATTTGTGTTATATGTTACTCACTAGGCAGTAACTTCACTTTTTTTTTTTTTTACTAATTGGCAATTTAAATGCATTTCAATTTTCTGAGAAGTCTGTTTCTAGCATTCATTTATGTTTCAGGGAAACAATTGATTGCCTGGAACAGATCTGCCAGAATTCTCCCCTTGACCCTGCTCCCATGCTGCTGTGGGGTGGCTACTGGACCTTCATTCACAGGACAGCTGCTGAATGATGTAAACATGTGCACCCAACAGCATGCATTGTACCCAGATTTACCTATGGAGAAGTGAACTAAGCCTCAGTCAGGATTCCTGTTGTGGAGCCTGATGGAAGACATGCAATACTTTGGATGGGTGATAACACAGTTTAATGAAATTATACAAGGGGTGAAGTTGTTTAAGAAGCAAAGCAGTATTTGAGGCAGGGAAATGAGGGTAGAAATCACAGAACTGATGTCTTGGGTAAGGTCACAAAGAGAAAGGGAGTTTATGACATAATCCTCAATCTACTAGAATTTCTAGAATTTGTTATATTCTGGAGAAAATGTGAGTCTTAGGTACAAATAACCTCCTGTGTGCGTTTATTTGAAATAGCCATATACAAACAGAAATTTGAGAGAAAGAAGAAATAGGACATGCTATTTTATGATAACAGAATGACTAAAGTGTCTCTTAAAATAAAGGTGCACTCTGGATAGTTTTAGAGAAGAGTGGGGGCTTGTTCAGGAGTATATCTGATCCAACTCCAGAGGAGCCATGGTTATTTGGCAGACCTCCTCTATGTCTCCCCGTTCAATCAGTGGCCTTTCCAATCATCACCCTCCTCAGCACCAGCCTTTGGAGCTTTCACCTTCATGCTAGCATTCTCTTAAGGATTCTCCTTTCTAACTCTACCTACTCAACTCAGTGCACATGAAATTTAGATTCTACTTTTGAACCCATCAACCTTTGTTATTTTTTATAAAGCATACCTGGTATTAAGATAAAATTTTATGAAATATTTAAATTTTCACCAAAAGTAGCTAAGCCATCACGACAAGGTTCCTAAAGACTCATAGAAACAATGTACTTGAGGAGATAATAGAACAGAAAATACCTCAGGGTGGCAGCATGGATAAAGGCCTTAGGGTTCTGTATTTTATTAGTTGAGCAAGACTAAAAATAGCCAAGAAACAGAGCCAAAAGTTAGGAACCCTATTTGGGAAGCAAATGTTGGGAAGAGAAGACAAAGCAAGCAGAGAGGCAGAGCTTGGGAAGGTGAGAAACTGGAAATGATTACCTGTTGGAAATAGGGGTAGTGGGGTGGTAGTGGGATAGATAACATTTTGGACACAGTCTTGTGTTTTGATAATCTTGTCTTCATCTCACTGCTGAGGGAAGGAACGCTGACCTAGGCTTATGGAGATGGATGAAAACTAAAGCTGAGACACTGCAGAGATGAGATCAGCAGTGGCTGATTCTGTGGTGGGACACTGCACAGTGCAGAGTTGCATGCAGGGCCAGGTATGGTTTCATTCCGGAGCAAAACAAGCAAGCAGGAGCAATGGAGAGGTCAGCTTTAGAATAAAATGTGACTGTGAACCCTGAGTCCCACAACAGGGTGTGGTTATCTTGCTTGGATGGTTGCATGATCTGGCAGGAAACCCATGCTTGTTTCTCAGGGAGAAGCAGGCACTGAGCCTGGTCTTCATAATAAGAAGTTTGGGTCTGTAGGAACCCCAATGCGTGGGAGAAAAACAAGGTGGGAAATTGATGCTTAGTCCATTTGCAGCCTCATTCCAACTGCCAGCAAAGTACGTAACATTTAATCTTAATTACAGAATTTACACTGTAGAAAAACTAACTTACAGAAAAGTTGCCAAGATAGCACAGTGTTCCCACACTCCCCACATGTTTTCCTTCCCATATTATCAACTTCTCACATTAATGTGGTAAAATTCTGACAGTTAATGAATTGATACTGATGCAAAATGGTAACCTTATTCATGTTCTTACTTTTTTATTGTTTTTCGAGATTTCTTTTATTTATTTGAAAGGAAATGTTACAGAGAGAGACAGAAGGAGAGGGAGATAAAAAAAAAGACCTTCCATCCTTTGGTTCACTCCCCAAATGGCCACAACAGCCAGAGCCAGAATGAAGCCAAGAACCCAGAGCACCATACACATCTCCCATGTGGGTGGCAAGGACTCAAGTACTTTTGGCCATCTTCTGCTGCTTTCTCAGGCACGTTAACGGGAAGCTGAATCCATAGAGCATCTGGGACCCCAGACTGGTGCTCATATTGGATGTTGGCATTGTACGTCGCAACTTAACATACTGCACCACAGCACCAGCCCCAGTATTCATTTCACATAATCTTTCCCTGATCCAGGACCTATAGAAGACTGTATTACATTAACTCATTATGTCTTTTTAGGCTATTACTGGCTGTATAATTATCTTAGGTTTTCTTGGTTGTGATAAGCTTGGTTTTCATATTTATGAACCTCTCATTAATATTTAATGTTGTAAATGTTACCTGTTTACTTAGCTTCAATAGGATAACATATTCCTGGACACATACAAGTCTTAAAATTGCCTGCCATTTCCACGGCTTCATTCACAATCCATATTCTCATAGGCCTGTTTCTGACCCAACTTTCTTTTCTGATATGGTAACTTTGAAATTCTTTTCACTACCTCTGGTAGAACCCATGTTTGTTTGTTTTTTTGGCTAATGAAACATCTTATGATAGCCAATAATATATACAATCCTTATTCATCTGTTAAGCTTTATTTAAAATCTTTAAAAACCAATTTTATACAGTTTCATAGCACTATATATTTTTATATCTGTACAATACTAGAAACTTAATGGAAGTAGGGTCATATTACACTTATTAACCTTGCCATCTGCAGAAACTAGCACAGTGAATCACATTGCCAATTCTCCATATTTTATGAATTAGTTGTTTTTAGATATATGTGTATAAGAAAATGAGCAAAGCATCTGTTACTATTATTACTTGAATATACTGTAATAGAAATGGATTGAGTTCTCACACATATTCAAAGCTGGAATTCAGTGTTTTCAAACTATGCTAAAGTAGCATCTCTTTTTTTAAAAAAAAAGATTTACTTACTTATTTGAAAGGCAGAATGGAAGAGAGAGATAAAGAGACAGATACATAGGGGGAGAGACAGAGATACAGAGATACACACACACACACACAGAGGGAGAGATGAGGAGAGGGGGGAGGGGGGAGAAGGGGGGGGAGAGGGGGAGAGGGGGAGAGGGGGAGAGGGGGAGAGGGGGAGAGGGGGAGAGGGGGAGAGGGAGAGGGATCTTCATTCCAAAGCTTTACTCTACAAAAGGCTGCAACAGCTGGGGCTAGGTCAGGCCTAAGCCAGGAACCTGGACCTCCATCTGGGTTTCCCATGTGGGTAGCAGGTGCCCAAGTACGTGGGCCATCATCTGCCATTTCTCCAGGTGCATTAACAGAGAACTGGATCAGAATCAGAGGAGCCAGGTTGAACTGGCAACCTGACACATGAGATGCCAGCATCACAAAGGTGGCTTAACTTGTTTCACCACAATGCCAGACCCTAAAATTGAATTTTTTTTTTTTTTAATTTGACAGATAGAGTTAGACAGTGGGAGAGAGAGACAGAGAGAAAGGTCTTCCTTCCGATGGTTCACCCCTCAAATGGCCACTATGGCCAGAGCTATGCAGATCCAAAGCAGGGACCAGGTGCTTCCTCCTGGTCTCCTGTGCAGGTGCAGGGGCCCAAGCACTTGGGCCATCCTCCACTGCACTCCTGGGGCCACAGCAGAGAGCTGGCCTGGAAGAGTAAAATAGAATCTTGACTTAAATTATGAAAGCTGTTTAAGAAGAATATCTTTCATTTTAATGTTAATTTCTATCAATACAATAGTTGAAATCTCTGTGTGGATTAGATAGATCCATTCTTTCTTACAGTTCCAGTTTTCATTGTATTTATAATTGAAAATGTACATGGTGATGTAAATGCAATTTGGCTAATTAGTTGCCAAAATTTCCTTTGTATAATGGAGTTAAAAATAAGTAACAGTGAAGTCAAAATTCTTATTGATATTTGTCCCATCAGTGCTAACTTGTGCACTGCTCTAAGCTTCCTTTCTTCATCACTGATAACCAACCTTAATGACTTCTCAGAAGAACTCTTAAGTAGTCCAATCTACAGTTAGTCTTTCCATTAACTCCAGAAAATATTAATAAAAATAGTTTTTTAAATGAAACGCAGAAATGACATCTCATCACCAACCCTATAAAAATCCAAGAATGGATCATATTTTACAAGTCTGATTCAACATGGGTTAAAATGTATGAAGTGAAAGTAAAATCTTTACAGCCTCCTTTGTCTGACAGGCTTCAATTGTGGAGATAACAAGTCTACAGTTTAAGCTAATTGGAAACGGAAAAGAACCTTTCAGCACCATCAGTGTCTTTGAACTTTCCATCAACTGACATTTTTGGCTATTTATGCTTAAGGTGAAGCTCTTCTATGGAAATCTACAGACATTCAAACAAAAACAGCAACCTTATTTTCCCCTGTTCTCCTGCCTTTTGAAACCCTGCTGTTACCCACAATTTCCTCTTTTCTTTCCTTTTCCCTCCTGTGGAGCATTCCATGGTATTGCATTTTACCACTTAGTTTATGTGAGAAATAGATGAAACCACTTAGAATGATTTATTTGTAATGACTTAATCTAATTCCTTTATTTTACCATTTGTCATTGTATTTGTGGCTTAAATCGGTGAACCACAGTGAAATAATTTAATTAAGAAATGGATAAGTTTTTCACTTCATTAAAAATAATGACAAAATTCAAGTGATAAGATGAATCGATGTAGGCTGTTTTTCTCCATACAGTGTGTTAACCTAACCAATCACTGTTTGTAAATGGAATCTGGATTTGATGAAACATAAAAATGAAAAGTGAAAATTTACATTAATGATGGAAAAAATCAGGGAAACTAAATTATGGATATATATATAAATATTGACAAAAATATTATTCCCAATACTTGGTTATATCCTTGTTTACTCTTCCCATAAAAGTCTTGTTTTTAAAGTATTTATTTATTTATTGAAAGGTAGACTGACAGAGACAGAATGAGAAAGTTAAAAAGAGATCTGCCATTTGCTGGTTTAGTCTCAATTGGATTCATTGGCCTGGGCCCAGGCCAGGCTGAAGCAAGCAGTCCTGAACTCCAGCTAGATGTCTTGGGCAGTGGTCCAAGTACTTACCTCATCTGCTGCTTTACCAGGCAACTTAGCAGGAAGCTGGATCAGAAATGGAGTAGCCAGCACCTGAACAGGTGCTCTGATAAGGGATGCCAGCCCCATAACAGTCTTCTTTTTTTTTTTTTTTTTTTTGACAGACAGAGTGGATAGAGAGACAGAGAGAAAGGTCTTCCTTTGCCGTTGGTTCACCCTCCAATGGCCGCCACAGCTGGTGCACCGCGCTGATCCTATGGCAGGAGCCAGGTGCTTCTCCTGGTCTCCCATGGGGTGCAGGGCTCAAGCACTTGGGCCATCCTCCACTGCCTTCCCAGGCCACAGCAGAGAGCTGGCCTGGAAAAGGAGCAACCGGGAAAGAATCCGGCGCCCCGACCGGGACTAGAACCTGGTGTGCCAGCGCCGCTAGGTGGAGGATTAGCCTAGTGAGCCACGGCACCGGCCCAGTCTTCTTTCTAAAATCATGATCATTTTGGGGCTGGCGCTGTGGCTCACTTGGTTAATCCTCCACTTGCGACGCCATCATCCCATATGGGCTCCGGGTTCTAGTACTGGTTGCTCCTCTTCCAGACCAGCTCTCTGCTGTGGCCCAGGAGGGCAGTGGAGGATGGCCCAAGTGCTTGGGCCCCTGCACCTGCATGGAAGACCAGGAAGAAGTACCTGGCACCTGGCTTCGGATCGGCACAGCGCCGGCTGTAGCAGCCATTTGTGGAGTGTACCAACAGATGGAAGACCTTTCTCTCTCTCTCTCACTCTCTGTAACTCTGCCTGTCAAATAAAAATAAATAAATAAGTAAAATCATGAACATTTTAATTTTCAAAGGCATTTTTCAAATGTGATATGGTAAAAATCATCTTTCCTAAAGATGCATAAAATTTGTTGGCAATTTTGTGCTGTTTTACCTCTGATACATAGGAAAACTAAGAACAAGACACATGGAGAACTCCATATGATCCTGTGTTATAGAGTTGACAGGTTTATATAGCATGATATTTAGTAATTTCACTTTGCAGGTATTATTTATCCAACTTCTGATATTTTACTTTTATTTTATTTATTTTAATGATCTCAAAGGCAGACAGAAAGAGCGACAGGGTGAAAAAGATCTCCCATTTACTTGATTACTCCTCAAATGACTGCAGAATCAATGGTTTGGCAAGGCTGACATGAGGAGCTGAAAACTTAAGTCTCCAATGTGGACTGCAAGGACACAACTACTTGAGCCATTAATGGCTGCCTCTCAGAGTGCACATTAACAGGACTCTGGAAGTGCAAGTGGAGCCAGAACTCATAGGTAGTCACTTAGATAACAGGATACAGACATCCCAAGCAGCATCTACACCACTAAGTCAAATGCCTTCCCTCTTAATCGGAACTACTGTTGGAAACATCATGCAAAATTGAGATATTTTACAGATTTAATCAATTAATCATGTAAATGGAGCTTTGTTAAAAATATATTCAGTAAACACTTGACATTTTCTTTTTTTTCTTTTTTTTTTTTTTTTGACAGGCAGAGTGGACAGTGAGAGAGAGAGAGACAGAGAGAAAGGTCTTCCTTTGCCGTTGGTTCACCCTCCAATGGCAGCCGCGGCCGGCGCACTGAGGCCGGTGCACTGCACTGATCCGAAGCCAGAAGCCAGGTGCTTCTCTTGGTCTCCCATGGGGTGCAGGGCCCAAGCACTTGGGCCATAGCAGAGAGCTGGCATGGAAAAGGGGCAACCGGGACAGAATCCGGTGACCCGACCGGGACTAGAACCCCTTGTGCCGGCGCCACAAGGCGGAGGATTAGCCTAGTGAGCCGCGGCGCCGGCTTCATTTTCTAATATCAGAAGAAAAAGCAATGGTTCACTTCACCTGGAAAACAAAGCACACCGAACCAGCCAATTTGATGTCAGTGGAAGAAAAGGGCATTATTGCCACAAGTAGTGTATATGAATATCACATAAATGGTACTGAAACCAATAGCACTGAGAGAAGGAAGGGTGCATTGTGTCAGAAGGAACTCCTAGGCAGAAACGTTGATACCAGGGAGTCTCCAGGAAGGGAGAAAGAAGTAGGCTGTGGATCAGAGTGCGTCTTCCCAGTGAGGACGAGGAAGTCAAAACGAGAAAGATGGTTACAAAACTGCTTCCTAAACACCAGCAGAAGAAAACCTGGACGCGTTCTGTTCAGCAGCCCCTGAAAACTGTTGAGAAGGTTTGTGAATTTCTTAACCTCAGAAAGAAAAGAATGACATAAGATGTGCTAAGCAGATGAGGAGAGGGAGTAGGTGCTTGGCATGGCGGTCTGGGCGCTGCTCAGGACTCACGTCCCGCATCTGAGCGCCTGGTCTGAGTCTTGACTGCACCACTTCCAGTCCAGCTTCCTGCTCACGAGCAGGTGATGTAGCAAGTACATGGGCCTTTTCCACCCACGTGGGAAAGCTTGATTTAGTTCCCTGACACGGCTTTGGCCTGGTCCCCCTAGCCCTCCTTGTTGCAGGCATTTGGTGAATAAACCAGTGCATGGAATCTCTCTCTCTCTCTCTCTCTCTCTCTCAGTATATCTATGTGTGTGGCCTTCAAATAAATAAATACATACACGTTTTTAAAAAAATGAACTTTGCTCCTATACATGCCACTGATAGAATGACTACTCAGATAAATAACATGCAAGAGGGAGAGTCAAGGCAGAAAGCAAAGCATGAGTTCAGTAATAGATATGTAGTGTTTATGATAATACTGAAATACTCTAAGCCCATACAATTTCCAATCTAGGACTTTATCACTATATAAACAAATATCTTTTTTTTTACAACAACAAATCAAATTTATAATGTTGGGTGGTGATTCATGCTTCCCTTAAAAAATATAAATAAAAGAGGGGATGAGGGTGTAGCTAATGAAGTCGCCTCCCTGCTCCCTGAGCTTTGTCTCCTCTGCTCAGCACAGCGCTGTGCTCAGGTTCCCTTCCCTGAGCCAGGTTCCAGTAAAGGCCTCCAGTAAGCAAGCTGGGTCTCTTATTGATCTCACCTCTTACGGTTGAACAGTTTCGGTGCTGACACGGCCAGTTGTCGAATGTGTGATGTTGATTCCCATATGTGGGCCAGGTTTCTTGTGGTTGACGGTGGAATGGCTGGGATGGTACTAGTCATTCATGATTCGAAGTGGAGGCCTCTGGCCTCAGCGTTGGAGTGCGACCCTGCCTGTTGCTTCCCCTCCCTGCTGGGTTCTGCTCTTACTGCTCTACTTGCATTGCTCTGATCATGCACTGGCTCCAAATCCAGGGGACTCATCTTGGTGCTGCTACTTCTGGATGTCCCATTAAGCACTGGATCAGGTGTCACCCTTTCCTTCCTGAAACTCCTTTCACTGGCTGTTCTATATTTAGGATTTGGGGGGAATAGGGTTGTTTCTTAAAAATTATACTTTGTGTGTACTCATTGTAGTATCTACCATAGAGTGCCCATCTTTGCATACCAATGATTGGCATAGTGCTTTTTTTTTTTCTCAAATAAACTGTTTGTTTAGTGAGTACAAATTTCATAAGTATAGCTAGGCCGGCGCCGCGGCTCACTAGGCTAATCCTCCACCTTGCGGCGCCGGCACACCGGGTTCTAGTCCCGGTCGGGGCGCCGGATTCTGTCCCAGTTGCCCCTCTTCCAGGCCAGCTCTCTGCTGTGGCCCGGGAAGGCAGTGGAGGATGGCCCTGCACCTCATGGGAGACCAGGAGAAGCACCTGGCTCCTGCCTTCGGATCAGCGCGGTGCGCCGGCCACAGCGTGCCTGCCACGGCGGCCATTGGAGGGTGAACCAACGGCAAAGGAAGACCTTTCTCTCTGTCTCTCTCTCTCTCACTGTCCACTCTGCCTGTCAAAAAAAAAAAAAAAATACAGCTTTAGGAATATAGTGATTCTTCCCAAGCCCTCCCACCCCACCTCTTCCTTTCTCTCCCATTCCCAATCCAACTCTCAACTAAGAAAAAAAAAAAAAAAAAAAAAAACTACTTCCACTAAATATAGCAGAAGCTATTGTTTTTAAAGTGGTGGTGTTATTGCTAAAATTGGGGGTGGTAGGTGTTACAGGCACACTCTTTTGAATAAAAGAGCATAAAATTCAGTTATGTAAAATGGTGAAGTGAAATATATGAAATGACTTGTATTTTGAGGGATGCAATTTCTGAGAAGAAACTGAAAAATCCTAAGAGAAGTAGCAGACAGGCAATTCAATAAACCATCCTTGGAAAAACTTTCTGTCACAAAGTGAAAAAACAACCCATTGACTGTGTAGTATCCAATTTTAATTGATTTCCTTTTTAAAATATTTTTCCTAAGACTACTTCATTTTCTTTATTGGGTTCTGTCAGATTATGAGCCTTCCCACACTAGATTTTAATCTTTTCAATGTTTGTCGGAAAATTGAGAAGAAAACATTTTCAGAATTACAGATAAAAGTTACAAAGGGGAATATTCATAATAACCAGAAAATATATCTGTTCAAGCGTGTTTCTCTTTCCCACACTTTGCTGCAAAATCAGAAACTTTTAGGAAGTATTGCCCTGTGATAGAGAGACTTCTGTGAGCAAAACATTTCATATTCCTGTATTCCTGGTATCTTGTTGCTCAAGACAGTCGTTTTCTTGACTGTTTATTTATTTGAAAGGCAGAGTTAAAGAAAGAGAGAGGGGTAGGGGCAAGAGAGAGAGAAAGAGGAAAAGAGTGAAAGAGAGAGAGACACTTCCATCCATTAGTTCACTTCCCAAATTGCTAAAACAGCCATCTGCTGCTGGTTTCCAAGCCGTGTAGAAAGAAAAAAAAAACTATTTCCGTGGAGTTAGAATTGGCATGTACTCTTTCTGTTAGAGACTTTCCTGCAGAAATGTGTTCCGTATATTTGGATTTGGATGAGGATCTGGATTTTTTAAAGAGCTAGCCTTGAGTTCCTTTCACTGAAGCAGCTAGGCAGATAGATATGATAGTTACTAGTCTTTCTTTGTTGCTGTGAAAGATTTTCTTTAAATATATTTCCCAAAGAAACCTTTTATTTAAAGAATATGAATTTCCTAAGTATAGCTTTAGGAATATAGTTATTCTTCCACCATACCTGCCCTCCCATCCACACTCCTACATCTCCTCCTCTTCCCTCTCCCCTTCCCAGTCCCATTCTGCATGAAGATTCATTTTCAGTTAACTTTTTATACAGAAGACCAGCTCTGTACTAAGTAGAGATTTCAACAATTTGCACACACACACACATACACACAAAACCCTGTTTGAGAACACGTTTTACAGTTAATTCTCATAATACAACTCATTAAGGACAGAGGTCCTGCATGGGAAATTAGTGCGCAGTGACTCATGTCATTAATTTAACAATTAAGACTCTTATATATGATGTCAGTGACCACCTGAGGCTCTTTACATGAGCTGCCTTGGCTATGGAAGACTTTTGAGTCCACAAACTCTGTCAGTATTTGGAAAAGGCCATAAGCAAAGTGGAAGTTGTCCCCTCCCTTCAGAGAAAAGTACCTCCTTCTTAGTTGACCACTTCTTTCCACTGCAGTCTCACTCACAGAGATCCTTCATGTAGAACATTTTTTGCCACAGTGTTTTGGCTATCCATGCCTGAAATGCTCTCACAGGCTTATTATCCAGACTAGGATGCCATAAGGATTAATTTTGAGATCAGAGTGCTACTTAAAACAATTGTCATTCTATAAGTCTGCTGTGTGGACTGCTTCCCATGTTGGAATATTCTCTCCTTTTTAATTCTATCTATTATTATTATCAGACACTTGAACTATTTATATGATTAATTTAACACTTAATCCTATCTATATGTTCACTTTTACACTTTATATAATCACTTTAACAATAAGGTCACATTTTTATGACCCATCATAATGGGATTTAGTGTCCCATGGCAAGTTTTTAAACTGTGCCCTTAGAAATAAGTGTATAGGAAAGTATGCAGAACTATACAGTTTTATAGTTACAAACTTCCTCCTCCTCTTATTCCCACTCTTATATTTTAATGAGATCCATCCTAAATTGACTTTATACACATATGATAAACTCTATGGTAAGTAAAGAGTTCAACAAATATTATGAAGAAAAAAAAAACTGTTCCTCAGCATTCAAGACGAAGGCCACTCAAATCATCCTTCTTGAAGTGTCAATTTCACTTCTATAGGTTTTGATTTAGGTGTTCTATTAGTTCTCACAGATCAGGAGAACATATGGTATTTGTCACTTTGGAACCGACTTATTTCACTAAGTATGATGTTTTCCAGATTAATCCATTTTGTTTCAAATGACCAGATTTCTTTTTTTTTTTTTTTTTTACTGCTGTGTAGTATTCCATAGTGTACATATCCCATAATTTCTTTATCCAGTCTTTGGTTGACAGGCTTTAATGCTGATGCCATGTCTTAGCTATTGCAAATTGAGGTGCAGATAACTCCTTTATTTATTGATTTAATTTCCCTTGGATAAATTCCCAGTAGTCGGATGGCTGGGTCATATGATGGGTCTCTAGTCATTTTCTAAGCTATCTCCACACCAACAGCCTCCAGTTAAACCCACTATGCCTCAGTGGTGTGTCATCAGGTGACATTATTAACAATGGGAAAAATGTTATGAGTTCTAATAGGTGACAGCATATTTTTTTTTTTTTTGACAGACAGAGTAGACAGTGAGTGAGAGAGAGAGAGAGAAACGTCTTCCTTTGCCGTTGGTTCACCCTCCAATGGCCAGCGCGCTGTAGCCGGCGCGCTGTGGCCGCCACAGCACCGCACCCATCTGAAGGCAGGAGCCAGGTGCTTCTCCTGGTCTCCCATGGGGTGCAGGGCCCAAGCACCTGGGCCATCCTCCACTGCACTCCCTGGCCACAGCAGAGAGCTGGCCTGGAAGAGGGGCAACCGGGACAGAATCCGGCGCCCCGACCGGGACTAGAACCCAGTGTGCCAGTGCCGCAAGGCGGAGGATTAGCCTAGTGAGCTGCGGCGCCGGCCAACAGCATAAGTTTTTTGGCTGTATTTTCCATTTGCTAAAATTAGTTTACCTCTAAATATATAATCATAATTTGTTTTAAAAATTTGATATCCTTAGGTTGCAATTAGATCTGCATTTATTCTTATTTTCTGATAAAAGAAAAATAATAAATAATTCTGTACTTTTTAAATGGAGACATGAAATTATAGTACAAATAATTAATTTTATGACTAGCTTTTTTCCTGGACTGAAACATTGACAGAGAAAATATTATAGTATGCATTAATCAATTTTATTAATATACCTAATTAATACTGAATTAGTAAGTCTTAATCTTGGAATGTAAAAGAGTACTTTCTGACCACCTTGAAATTAGAACAGAGAAAGTGAATTTAGATAAATATTTTCTATTCAAGTTATACATAAAAACAAGAATTATCTACCTCAGAAAAATTCTGAGTTTCATAGTTAATAGTTAAATTACAGAAAATTGCTGCTTACTAGAGGAAGATAATTATTAGCATCTTAAGACTTAGATATATTATCTGTGGATTCTGATTCTTGTTTTCCAGCCAATTTTTCTAATTACATATCTTTCCCATGAGTCATGTTTTCTTATTGCTAACACATAGTTTTGCCATTACTTTCACAATACAAATCACTTATTTATTTCCAAACCAAGTATTAAAGAGAAATAAAGTAGAAATTCTTTGTTAAGACAAAATTTAATAATATCTTAAAGAGCAGGAAAAAAAAACTATTGAACTGTTTGTAAGATATTTACAGACAACAATATTGTACATAGTTAAGCAAAGAGAGAAGTATGTGAAGTCTATCTGTATGATATAAATGAGAAAAAATGATCATAAACATGAGTTTGTTTCATAACAAATTTTAAAAAGTAAAAGAATCGTATTTGTTCAATACTTTGTTAAATTTCTAATCGTCGTAATTATGCTTTATCTTTTGAAAACATACCAGGTAGAGGTGTTAATTATCCTATTAATATGATAGTAACAACAAATCTTCTTTTACTTTATATTGAGATATTTAGGTAAGAGTCTAATTCAGCATGATTGTCCCCTGAAGTCACCATCGGAGACAATCATTATTCCTCTTGATATTCTCATATGTGGATGACATAATGAATTCAAGTATAAATAATGGTCATGGAACAATTTTTATTATAATTTGAATGCTCTAATATTTTCTTTCTCTTTCTTAAGTATTTTGACTGTTAAGACCTCACCTTATCTAAGTATGTTAGACTGGTTATTTCTCCATCTTTCTCCTGTGAAGTTGGATGAAAATAGGAAAACTCTATCTTCAATGGAATTAGAAATGTAGAAACACTGTAATTCTAAATCCAGTGCATGAAGGATTCTTTCAAAGGGCACAGAAAATTGAATTAGAGCAACAAAAGATGCTGAAAGAAGATGCGTATCTCCATGTCTTACCTGTTTTAAGTACAAAATAGATTCTCAAAGGTAGAAGTCAAAAAATCAATAATTCCTTACTTTGAAGCAACACCTGGTCTTCAGAGCTGCCACTAATTAATGGTGTAGGGAGGTAGATTCAACAACAAAACACACAGAAATGCTGTGTTTACAAGAAGTACACAGAAATGCTGTGTTTACAAGAAGCACAGTGTTAACGTGCATGTTTGGGAGAACAAAATTGTAGCCTGCACGTAGCACTGTGAGTGCGATAATGTGTCCCCAGGATAGGGATACTGGATAAGTACTGACTTCATGGGCACAGAAAAGATAAATGGCTCTGTGAGTACCAATGGAAATACTTGATACAAGGACAATGCTTGCAAAACTATGGTGTGATTGGAGTACAAAGAACACAATTAAGGGAGGGGTGGACAAAGGAATGCAAAGTAGAGTCAGCTTACTGGTTTCTTCCATGCTTTTGACAGAACTCATGCAATAGTTACAATTTGCAAGGCTTAAAATAAAGCTATAGGAAAAATAAAATAAATCATCAGTCATCCATATTTTTGAAGCAAAAAAAAAAAAAAACAATTTTAAAAATAATGAAGTTGGGATTCTCCAGAGAACAGAGCCGATTTTTTATGTGTGTGCATACCCTCTTGGAGGGACACAGGAACATTTATTTTAAGGAATTGATTCTTGTGATTCTTGAGTATGGTGACTAAAATCTGCAGTGGATGCTGGCTGGCTGACACATAAATTAGCTATCACACATCTTAGCCCAACTTGGCAGCTGACTGAACATACCTAGAGAGCCTTGCTCAGGCCATAAGTAGCACTCAGGAGGGGCCAGCATCATGGCATAACATATAAAGCCACCACCTGTGACACCGACATCCCATATGGGTGCTGGTTGGTGTCTTGGCTGCTTCACTTCTCATCTAGCTCTCTACTAACGGCCTGGGAAAAGCAGAGGAAGATGACCCTGCACCCACATGGGACACCTGGCTGAAGCTCTTGGCTCTTGGCTTTGCACTGGTCCAGCCCTGGCTGTTGCAGCCGCTTGGAGAGTGAACCAGCACATGGAAAGTCTCTTTCTCTCACCTTTTCTCTCTCTCTCTCTTTCTTTATTTTTTTCTTTTTTTAACTTTTATTTAATGAATATAAATTTCCGAAGTACAGCTTCCCCCCCATAACGTCCCTCCCACCCACAACCCGCCCTTTTCCCACTCCCTCTCCCCTTCCATTCACATCAAGATTCATTTTCGATTCACTTTATATACAGAAGACCAGTTTAGCATACATTAAGTAAAGATTTCAACAGTTTGCTCCCACACAGAAACATAAAGTGAAAAATACTGTTTGAGTACTAGTTATTGTCGCGTCCCTCGACCAGCAAGGAAGACACGACCCGAACTCTTCTTCAAGCAGTTTATTCAGGAACCTTGAACAAGCTTCTTCTTTCGCCTCCTTCCCTCTCCCATCCCTCTTATAGCCATCAGCACACCAATCAAAAGCAGCCAAGTGGCAAGGATTGATAGGTACAGCAATGCGGAAGCCGGAAGGGAGCTCAGCCATCTCCTTATTAGGAGTTGTTTGTTTCTCGCCAGTCCTTCCGGGAGAAAGGAGCCGGCGCCATCTTTAGGGCGCGGTGCAATGGCTCCCCACAAGTTATAGTATTAAATCTCAATGTACAGCACACTAAGGACAAAGATCCTACATGAGGAGTAAGTGCACAGTGACTCCTGTTGTTGACTTAACAAATTGACACTCTCGTTTATGGCCTCAGTAATCACCCTAGGCTCTTGTCATGAGCTGCCAAGGCTATAGAAGCCCCCTGAGTTCACTGACTCTGATCATATTTAGACAAGGCCATGGTCAAAGTGGAAGTTCTCTCCTCCCTTCAGAGAAAGGTACCTCCTTCTTTGATGACCCGTTCTTTCCACTGGGATCTCACTCTCGGAGATCTTTCATTTAGGTTTTTTTTTTCCCCCAGAGTGTCTTAGCTTTCCATGCCTGAAATACTCTCATGGGCTTTTCAGCCAGATCCGCATGCCTTAAGGGCTGATTCTGAGACCAGAGTGTTGTTTAGGACATCTGCCATTCTATGGGTCTGCTGTGTATCTCACTTCCCATGTTGGATCATTCTCTCCCTTTTTTATTCTATCAGCTAGTATTTGCAGACACTATTCTTGTTTATGTGATCCCTTTGGTTCTTAGTCCTATTATTATGATCAATTGTGAACAGAAATTGATCACTGGGACTAGTGAGATGGCATTGGTACATGCCACCTTGATGGGATTGAATTGGAATCCCCTGGTATGTTTCTAACTCTACCGTTTGAGATAAGTCAGCTTGAGCATGTCCCGAATTGCACATCTCTTCCCTCTCTTATTCCCACTCTTATATTTAACAGTGATCACTTTTCAGTTAAGTTTCAGCACTTAAGAAGAATTGTGTATTGATTACAGTATTCAACCAAAAGTATTAAGTAGAACAAACAAAAAAAAATACTAAGAGGGATAACATATTAAGTAGCTCATCAACAGTCAGGGTGAGGGCTGATCAAGTCACCGTTTCTCATAGTGTTCATTTCACTTTAACAGGTTTCCTTTTTGGTGCTCAGTTAGTTGTCACCTATCAGGGAGAACAAGTGGTATTTGTCCCTTTGGGATTGGCTTATTTCATTCAGCATGATGTGTTCCATTTTCCTAACAGGGATCACTTTTCAGTTAAAATTTAAACACCTAAGAATAATTGTGTGTTAATTACAGAGTTCAACCAATGGTACTAGAACGCTCTCTCTCTTTCTCTCTCTCTCCTCTCTCTTCCCTCCTTACTTCTCTCCCTACCCTCCTTTCTACTTCCTTCCCTCCCTCTTCCCCCCCAGCTCTTTCAAATAAACAAATAATTTTTTTAAAATAAAAAAAGATACAGTTTTATTTAGTAGAACCCAGTCCACATTGCCAATCTATAATTTGGAGTGAAATACTAAAATGTGGTAATTGTGGGAGGTTTTTTAACGAACAAAAGCAATCTAGTTTTGAAATACAGGATATACACACATGTCATTTCATACTAACTTCACCTATGCAGTTATTTCTAATTCAGTGAAATAAATTGCATCTGGTTGATTTTGTGGTGCCCCAAGTCAAGTCCACCACTTAGGACTTCCAGTTCCATATCAGAGTAAAGCCTGAGTCCTGGCTCCTCTGCTTCTGATTCAGCTCCCTGCTAATGCACCTAGGAAAACCGCAGGTGTACTTGGGTACTTGATATCCATATGGAAGACGAAGATGGAATTCCTAGATCCTGGCCTCAGCCTTAATCAGCTCTAGAGTTTATGTCCATTTGGGGACTGAACTAGTGTTTCTCTCTCACATCTCATTCTCTGTGTCACTCTGCCTTTGCAATACACAAATATATTTCATAGATACAATTCTAAGAAGACAACCATACTTCCCTCCCTCAACCCCCCTTCCTTCCTTCCTTCCTTCCTTCCTTCCTTCCTTCCTTCCTTCCTTTTTTTTTCCTTTAATCTTTGAGATAATATACTTTAAATTTACTTTATAATCCACAGGCTTAATGCACCAGTAACCATAATGCTCAACAAGTAAAAAGTAGAATGCCCACTGTTTGTTCTCTTTATAAAAAAAAAAAGTCACTAGTGAGTCAAAGAAGTAAACAAAATCATTTAAAAAACAGAAGTTTCTCTTCTAAAAACTTGAAAAGGTAACTCTCATAACTGAAAAAAACATTAAATATATTATCAAACAAAATACTTAAAGCAACTTAATTTGATTTTCAATTATGAAATTTATCTAACTTACAAAAAAGTCAAAATTATCAAAATAACAGAAAAAGTCATAATAAAGTAGCCAAAAACATCAAAAAGACTCCTAAATACCCTCAATTTCTTGATATATAAGATATATACTTAAAATCAGGAGAAAAACTGAGTCAGCCAACAAAGAATGTAGATATCTAGTGGAAATTATGTGTGGGAGTGGAGAACAGATTAGATTCTTGTTTGCCAATACCTAAGAATATATATATATATATATATAATATATATATAATATATAATATAGATAAAAATTGCAAAATTAATGAGAAAAACACTAATGAATATATACATTTACCAGAAGGAAGCAATGAAATGATTTTATCATGTTAGGAGTTGTTAAACATAGAAATTAAAAGTATTGGATTTTGATAAATTAAATGTTTTACCATGGCAAATATACAATCATAGGTTCAAGTGAAGCTATTCCTGTAATTTAATGCTCATTTTTGTTAATATGGAGATAGGATTTTATAAACATCTAACTGTGCTAGAAAAAAAAGACATGGAAGGTAATTCATAGGGAAAGGCAACTTACCTTTAATATTTCACATGTGTAAGCCCACGTACATCAAAAATGAATAACGATTAAGATACCTTAACCACAAAACCTGAAAAAGGCCAAAAAATTGAATTACTGATAATATATAAGTTGAGTGAAGAGAAATAGATATTCATACATTTTGGGTGGAACTGCAGATTGATATGATCTCTTTAGATGTATTCAACATCTTAAAAACTTACAGTACATATAGCCTGTGACATAGTATTCTTGCTGGTAGTAAATTATCTTGGTGCAAAACCCTGAGAGGAACACAATCATGCATAGAACAGGTGACTGGGAAATTTTATAATGATTAAAACCTGCAAATGAAGAAAGAACTGACTAAATTAGTCTTGCTGCCTCTGCAAATATATTGTAGGTCAACATATTTAGTATAGATTTCCAAAGTTGAGGTATAAGAGACCATGAATGATGTGATTAACATTTGTAGATGGATACCGTTTAGCGGGTAGATGATAGTGCAAGGGACTCACAAGTATGACAGAAGACAGCCATCCAGATCTATATCTGTCTATTTAGAGATATATCAGATACCAACATATCTATCTTTATGCTTCTGTGTACCTACATTTAAAATGTTTAAAATATGCATGTATATTTGTATATGAAAAATAAAGTATTTGAAAAAAGATACAAAATGCTCAGAAGAGCTATTAAATGTATCTAGCTCTACAGAAATTGTCAACCTAGGAGGAAAAAGCAACTAATGCTGTATTTAGGCTGAAGCATTTATATAGGAATGGGTATTTGGCCGTGTGGTTAAGCCATTCAAATCCCACATTAAAATACCTGAGTTTGATTCCCATCTCTGGTCATGACTCCAACTTCCTGGAAGTTAACAGGTGATGGATCAAGTAGTTGAGTTACTCTTACCCACTTGAGAGACCTAGAAACAGTTGACCACCACTTTTGGCCTGACCCAGCCCCAGCCAGCTTGGGCGTTTTGAAGCTCTATGTCTTTGTCTTCTCTGCCTCTGTCTATTTGTCTCTCTGCTTGTCAGACTAAAAAAAAAATATATTTCATACTGTGTGTACTATTTCTTGAACATAAAATATTTGAAGAAACTATATAATTTCATTTTTTACCTAATATTTGATTTCCGTCTTTACTCACTGAAGCCTAATGACAGGGATATGAAGTTGCTCTTATCTTCCCTAAGTGTTTCTTTTCCTCTTGGTGCGATTGCCAGATAAAATACTGAAATATGGTACAAAGTTAATGTAAAATATCCTGTAAGGAAGATTTTTTTCATTACAGATGTATGGCAGATATCGTGTAGAATATGTAATTTTCTAAATCTGGGTGTTCTCACAGTTGGTATAGAATGCAAAAAAAAACATGACTCTGTAAGTGAGGTGAACATGTAATTTATGAGGCAAGTCAGAAAACTTCTGAGTGAAAGTGTTGCCATCTATATTTACATCAGATCAACTGACAAAAGCAAGGGCTGTGTTACCAAATTGTGTCATATGCAATTCCCGAATATAATCCTTTACTAGAAGAGGTAATAAGAAAATGTTGAAAAGCTCTCTTGGAGGTGAAATCATCACTGATAAAGAACAGTTATCAGGCCGGCGCCGCGGCTCACTAGGCTAATCCTCCACCTTGCGGCGCCGGCACACTGGGTTCTAGTCCCGGTCGGGGCGCCGGATTCTGTCCCGGTTGCCCCTCTTCCAGGCCAGCCCTCTGCTGTGGCCAGGGAGTGCAGTGGAGGATGGCCCAAGTACTTGGGCCCTGCACCCCATGGGAGACCAGGAGAAGCACCTGACTCCTGGCTTTGGATCAGAGCGGTGCGCCGGCCGCGGCGGCCATTGGAGGGTGAACCAATGGCAAAGGAAGACCTTTCTCTCTGTCTCTCTCTCTCTCTCACTGTCCACTCTGCCTGTCAAAAAAATAAAATAAAATAAAGAACAGTTATCAATCTCTTCCTGGGTAAACCACTAGTGAATTTTTCCCCACTGCACCCTCACCTAACTCTGAAAGACTAGTTCATCTCTGTGGATGAAGCTACTATTTAATCACTGTGGAGAGAATGAGAAGAAAACAAATGAATAATAGCAAGTATATGTGCAGTCGCTCCCTTGGAACATAAGAGAAATAAGGAAACAAAACTATCATTACCTCATTCATGTTTTCACTCTCAAAAAATGTGGTTCTTCCATAATGCACCTGTCACTCAAGCATGCTGCACACCCGGGAGCAGCTCCCGAATCGGCACTGGCACTTCCTGTGCCATGGCCTGCACAGCCATTTCAAAGTATTATAGCTTGCAGTCTACAAGTATTTGAAGTCTATTTAAGAGAATACTTTAAAAAGGCAGTTTCCTGGGGGGAGTTACACTTTAAATGCAGTGACCTGTGAAGAAATCTCCTCTCTTTAAGCCTTGTCCGCTTCAAAGGTTTATCGATTGCAAGAAGAAAGTGTAAAATTTTGTGTTTATTTTGTTTTATTTTTTGATACCTTCCTTAAAGGCTTAGTGAAAAATAGAATATCATGTGCTCTCTGCTGTCTTTTTATTCTGTGCATCACACAGATGAACAGGAAGAAGGAAGTCAAGTGGGACGGTTATATTAACAAGGCAAAAAGCATGTAACTAGTGTTTATGCTTTGTTTACTGGTAGGAAGTTAACCTTCACATACCATTCAACTGTATAAATGCCACCAGTTTATAAATCAGAACGTGCATGTAAGTGGCATTCACGTGCAAATGAGGACAGTGTTATGGTTGTTTATAAAGGAGCTTTGTAAGCATGTGTGGCAACACTAAGAGCACATGAAGCTCTAGTAGTAGTGATTGAACACGAAAGACAAAGACCTGGAAAAGGTCTGGCCTTAAGATGACCATGACACTCATTGAGGGCAGTGCCAGTCTGATAACTCTGCAGAGAGAAAGGTCATAAAACAAACATGCCAACATCACCCTCCTGCCTCCTGCTAGGGCTTCAAACTGTATGAGCCAAGAGGCCTCAAGCTGTCATTACAGCGAGTAATACAGACACCTCAGTCAGTATCCTAGGATAAAGCAGAAGATGGAGAAAAGCAAAAAGGAGATCTGGGGGTGGGAGGAGATACATGGCATATTAAGTCAAACAATAAATATTAAGGACTTATTAAGTACAGGACATTCTGTTGGGAGTGGGAAAAATGAACAGCACAGGGCTTAATCTTTCAAAGAAGAAAACTTCATTATAGAAATGTGATCATTTATGAAATATTGAAAAGAAGGAGGAGAAGCCACAGTTGCCATTCATCATTCCCTCCATCCTGACTCACCACAGTGGCTTTGTAAAAATATATTCAATTAAATAGAAATTTTAGTTTGGGGATCACTAAGGGTTATATGTTCTAGTATTCTTCCATTATAATTTTTATTATTTGTTACCATATGAAGACTCTGTGTTATCTCAAGGTAGCATTCATTTTCTGCCAAATCACTGTATCATAATTTAGCAGCAGGCACATGCAAATTTAAATATTTGAATAAACTCTAGCATTTTGATAATGAACTACCCTCATAACATTTCAATTAACCCATGACACAAGTGGCTTTTCCTATGATTTTTTCTAAAAAACCCTTTTCCTCTCCCTTATTTTCATAACCTGAATCTCGGTTTTGCTTTCTTGATCCACCCCACTCTCCTTTCGCAGAAAATGAAGTCAAATTCTGTTCCTGTCATACAAAGAGATTGAAAAATGAAAAGGTAAAAATATTACTCACTTTAAAAATCACCTAAGTCTGATACGATGTGACGTTTTCAAGTCTTCAGGGACAAGGGGCATCAAGAATTTTAAATTTAGAGTGTGGAGACGGTGGGCAGAGGGCAGGTCAAGTGCAAGTCCGTAGCACATCATTTGTCACTTAAGAAGATCCCTTGAGAACTGGGAAACTTTCCCAGCCAATGCCCACACCTGGCAGAAGGAGTCCCAGCACACACAGAAGTTCTGTGGACCTTCTCAGCAATAGGCAGGTTTTCCAAAGAAGGCTTCCTTTCATTTCTCTGTGGTTTCTTCAACACTTATAAAATGATGTTAACATTCAAAAATCAGTTGTGTATATTTACAATAGTATAGGTGAATATTTCATATATTTTGTATTTCTAGATTTAAGGGCCTAGTGGCACTTCCCACCCTGCACTAACTCCCTCACATAGCCCCACTCTACGTCCTCATTCCTTGCTTATTCTTTTAATTTTTACATTGACATACTTTCAATTTATTTTATAATCATAAGCTTAACCCTCCATAAAGAATTCAATGAATAGTAAGAAGAAAATAAACATTGTTTTGAAACAATAGAGACAAGAACTGTAAATAATAATCAAAGTTCAAAATGTCAGTTTTGCTAACATACTTTACTTAGCATTCACTCTGTGTTACCACAAATCAGGGAAAATATATGGTATTTGTCTTTTGGGGATTGGCTTATTTCACTAAGTATAATGGTTTCCAGTTGTATCCATTTTGTTGCAAAAGACAGGAATTCAGTCTTTTTTTATAGTTGAGTAGTATTCCATATTGTGTAAATATTAAATATTTAAAGCACTGAAAGACGTTCTGTGTCTATGGATAGAAAAGCAGAATTTTTAAGATGTTAATATTATTTTTAAAATATTTATTTATCTGAAAGAAAGAGAGAGACAGAGTGAATGAGGGAAACATCCAGTGAGGATAGACTGGTATGTATAGCAGATGTGCTGGGGAAACTAGATTTCCACAAGCAAAAGAAAGAAACTGATCTCCTACCTCACAGTACCTATGAAAAGTAACTCAAAATGGAACAGCAGCGATAATACAAGAGGGAAATTCATAAAATTCTTATAAGTGAACAGAGAACTTATGCATGACTATGGACTTGATGATTAATTTTTAGACATGACATCAAAATAGAAATGACAAAAGAAAAATAAGTGCATTTATCTTCATTCACCTGTGAAAACAAACAAAAAAAAGTCCATTCCTGATGGCTACATTTGTGTGTTGCCTTGGCTAAGACACAGTTCCCAGATATCTTTTCAAATATTACTGTCAACATTTCTGTAAACTTTTTTTGAATAGCAATAACATTTAAATGAGCAGCATTTGTGTTGAGCAGATTACTCTCCATATAGTTGGTGGTTCTCATACAATCTGTTAAGTCCTTAATAGGAAAAGTAAAAAGACTGAGCTCTCCAGAACAAGAGGGAGTGTTGCCAGCAGGATGCATTTGTAATGAATTTGGCCTTGAATCTCCAATTTTTCCCTGGGTCTCACAACTACAGGCCAACCCTATGAATTTTGGATTTGTCAGCTTCCATAATTGTGTGAACAATTTCAATTCCTTAAAACAAATCTCCCTCTTTCCCTCCCTGCATCTCTCAGAATGTATTTTGTGTTATACACACACACACATATATGTGTGTGTACTTATACTTCTGTGTATATGTCTGCATATTTGTTTATGTACATACATTTATTCATATATATATATATATATATATGTTTCTCTGGAGAATGGAGAAACCTGGCTAATATACTATCAAAGGACGTTATTAAAGAAGTGAAAGACAACCACCAGAATGGGGAAAAACTGTGTAAGTCACATATCTGACAATCATTCAGTATCCATAATATATATATAAAAAAATAGAGTTCAACAAGAAAACAACACATTTTAAAAAATGGGAAAAATGTTTGAATAGACATTTATCACAAAAAAGATATATAAAGGGCAAATAAACACATGAAAAGATGTTCAGTGTTAATAGTCATTAGTAAGATGTAAAGCAAACCCATAATAATATACCACTTCACATCCATTTACAGAAAAGAAAAAACATCCAATTCCATTTATATGAAATAGTTAGTGTACATAAAATCAGTGACTAAAAGTACATTAATACTGCTGCAGCCTGGGGAGATGGAAATAGAGAGCTATAGCTTAATGGTTACACAGTTTGTGTTTCATCTGATGAACAAATTGTGAGAAATAGTGTTGACAGCTGCATAGTATTTTAAATGCAAATACAGTATATGAGTTGTACACATAAAACTTCTTAAAATTACTCATTGTGTGTATGCAAAATCAAATATGAAAAATAATGATTCTTGTATTGGAGGAGGGGTTTGACATTATAATACATTGTTCCCTAAACCTTATTGAGAATATTATTGCTGACTAGGCGTCAACAAGATGGAGAGATTATCCTGGCAGAGAGGTTTCTGGTACAGTGTTCCTAATATGGGGAGCCCAAGGGAGCAGTGTCCTGGAATCTTATGTGATTGAAGTAGACGGACGTTGGAAAGGTAAAAACTGAAGTCAGACTTCAGCAAGAGTGTAAAAACAGCAATCCGTGTAATAAGAGAATATCATATAGAAAAGCATGGCACGTGCAAGGCTGCTCAGTATAGCTCATACAAGAACAGAAGAACCTGGCTGTGTTAAATGAGAAGCAAAGTTTTTCTTAATAGTTCACCAAAATACAATCAAAACATTGCAGCCCTTCTTTTTGGGAAGGGTTCAGAATTGTTTTGCAAACAAAGTAGCTGTAATTCAATTATTATAGTTTCTCATTTACCACAATAAAGGAGTGAGTAAGACCAAATATTTCCAGTATTTCTTCTTGGTTCTCCAAAGTGTTTTTAAACAAGTGTGTGTACCTATAAGTTGACTCATGCAGTCAAGCACCAAACACTCACACACTCCCCCAAACAATGAACATAGCACACTTACAGTGGAATTCTGCTTTCATCCTTTATTATCCGTTGCTTCTTTAGGTTCCTCTATACACATTTAGGAATTAAGATTGGAAAAAAAAAAAAAAAACCTCTTGAGCACCTACAAGTCCAGGCAATCAGAGAAACATGTTTTTCCCTCAGGGATGTTTTCCTTGTAAGCAGTATTTTCTTTTCTCTTGTAAACATTTGTGCAGCAGGAATGTTTAAGGCTTTTACTTTTATAGGCAATCAGGCATTTCTTTATACATTAAACTCTGTAAGAGAACTCTTAACAGAATATAAAAAGAGAAAAACTATTTTATTATTGTTAGGATCCATGTTTCCTATAGAAAGTTCATTATTCAGAAAAAACAACCATACACCCACCCTATTAAAAAAAAACATAAAAAATGATAGTAATACCATACTTCTATATGGCTTTAGGCTAAAGGAAATAATACTTATAAATCTACAAGAGTCTGATTGTGGCAGTCAGTACAAGGCCACTGTTTTAGTCTTACTTACACACTAATAAGAAAAATGTTCATTTTTCCCTCATCTGTTGTACAGTTTTTCATGTTATGAGGGTGAATCATCTTTAAAAAGGTAAAGATGTGTGTTAAGTGTAAAATACAGACAATGATTTCCACTTCCTTCTGATTTAGGAGTCTGTCGAGGTTCAATGAAGGTCATTGATTGCATGTTAGATCAGAGCAACTAACGTTCTAACCAGTGTAGAGATGAAAAATAACAACATTTGCCATCCCCACTGAACTCTGCACTTTTTGTTATTTTGATACATAGTAATAAATACAATAAAGACCTTAGATAATGTCCAGGACAACTTGCCCAGTATATAGATGAAAACATAAAATCCACTGAGATATAATGCTTCTTCCAAGGTAAAGGCTTGTATCTAACAAATGTAGACCTGAAAAATTATATTGTTCTTCCCAATATTCCCAATATAGAATGTTCCTTCTGACTTTTTTAAATTAACTCTACATGCAAGGACAAATAGCAATTAAAATAAGACAATCATCTTTACTGAAAATAAAATATTTCCTCATCTCCTTTGGACAGCATTTACTTCATTTTTTTTTTTTTTTGCATGCCAAGTGTTGTTTTATTTTTTAATTTTATTTGTTATATTAGTTTCAAGTATTTCATATGCACAAAGTAGAAACACAGTGTTAAAGTCTATTTTGGCTGATATTATGATGGGTGCTCCAGCCCCCTTTTGTTTTCCATTAGCATTGAATATATTTTTCCATACTTTTACTTTCAGTTCATTGGTATCTTTGTTGGTGAGATGTGGTTCTTGTAGGCTGCAAATAGATTTTTTTTTTTTTTTTTTTTTTTTTTTTTTTTTTTTTTTTTTTTTGGCAGGTAGAGTTATAGACAGAGAGAAAGACAGACAGAAAGGTCTTCCTTCCATTGGTTCACTCCCCAAATGGCTGCTACAGCCAACACTGTGCCGATCCAAAGCCAGGTGCCAGGTACTTCTTCCTGGTCTCCCATGCAGGTGCAGGGGCCCAAGCACTTGGGCCATCCTCCACTGCCCTCCCGGGCCACAGCAGAGTGCTAGACTGGAAGAGGAGCAACTTGGACTAGAACCCGGCACCCATATGATGCAGGTGCTGCAGGCGGAGGATTAACCAAGCGAGCCATGGCACGGGCTCAGTGGCTCTTGTTTTTTAATCCCTTCGGCCAGTCTGTATCTTTTAACTGGAGAGTTGATTCCATTTACATTCAAAGTTACTGATAAGTAACGACTTGGCCATGTCATTTTCCTTAAATATTCCTTTTTTGTTTCCTTTGGATTTCCTTTATACTTTTACTGTTAGATTTTCTGCCTTCATATTCTTTTATAATGATGACTTTCTTTCTGTGTTTCTGTGTATAGCACATCCTTAATAATTTTTTTTAGGGTTGTATGAAAGCAACAAATTCTTTCAATTTCTGTTTGGTATGGACGATCTTTATTTCACCTTCATTCACAAGTGAGAACTTTGCAGGATACAGTTTTGGTTTTTTTCTTTTTCTTTTTTTTTTTTTCCTCTTAAGACTTTCCTGGCCTGGAGAGTATCTAAAGAGAAGTCTAATTGGAGATCCTCTGAAGGTAATCTTGCATTTCTGTCATAAACATTTCAGAATCTTTTTCTTATTTTTTTCTGTTGAAAGTTTGACTGCAATGTGTGATGGTGAAGATCTTTTCTGGTCATGTTTACTGGGAGTTCTATGTGCTTCCTGTACTTGGAAATCTTTCTTTCTCCAAATCTGAAAGTTGTCTGTAATTATTTCACTAAATAGGCCTATTAGTCTAGTCCATTCCGCTTTCCACATCTTCAGGAAATTCTAAGACCCATTTGTTGGTTTATTTGATAGTATCCCATAAATCTATGTTTTTAATACCTTTTTTTGTTTGTTTGACTAAAGGATTTCCAAAGATTTGTCTTCTAGCTTGGATATTCCTTCTTCTTCCTCATCAAGTTTGTTGTTATGATTTTCCACTGCATGTTTGTTTATTTGATCTATTGACTTCTTTTCTAACATCTCATATTTATTTCTTTTTAAAAATCTCAATTTCTTGAAAATAATTTTATTCATGTCATGTATGAATTTCTGTCATTCATGGATTTGCTTCTGATTTATTTTGGATAATCCTATGATTAATATTTGAATTTTATTTCCAGATTTAATCTCTTCATATTCACATTCTAATATTGAAATGCTGTTGTGTTCCTTTGGGGGGCTCATGTTGTCTTTCTTATCCTTTTTTCTTGAGTTTCTGCATTTATTTTTATGTATTTATGGAGATACTTGGTTATTTCCATTGATAGCTTTTATCTTAGCTATCTTATGCCTCTGTGGCTTAGTGGAATATCTGTGTTTTCGGTGAATACCTAGAGGTGTGTGCTGGGTGTGGCCAGGGAGATCTGGTCAGTGTTAGCCTGTCCCGTTCACAGAGAGGCAGACGTTACCCAAGCCAGCTGACTGTGAGTTCTCTACTTCAGTGGCTTGAGCTCCAGAGCCAGTGGTACGTTAGGAGGATGGGAGTGCCTCACAGTCCTACATGGGTATCCTGCTCCCTGAGAATGTGGTATCCTGTCTCAGTCAGTGGACGTGTGTGTGCACATGGGCCTCCACAGCTGCAGCTTTTGTCCACAGTGGCACCCACCCTCTCACAGCCGAGTGCCAGGCACCATTGTGGGAAGAAAGCTGCCCCTTTTACTTTTTCTAGGTCCATGGGCATTCTTTAGTAGCGAGGGCTTTAGGGCAGACCCATGCCACACTCTTAATCCATCTATCTCTCTATAGTCTGCTGTACTCTGACCTCACCTCAGTCTCCAAGCTGGTGCCCAATCCTGTCTCAGCTGCTTCAGTCATGAGTTGTTTCCCTGTTTGTGCTGTGCGTCTCTACCATCCCCACAGGTCCAAAGTGTTCCTCTTCCTTCCAGAGAATTTCCAGTGCAGTTTTCTAATTCCCCACTGAGAGTGTACTTCCTGTCTTTTGTTTTTTGTTTTTTTGTTTTTTGTTTTGCTTTGTTTTTTTTTTTTTTTTTTTTTTTTTTTTTGACTGTTCATCCCTGGCCTAACACAGTACATCGTGCCATATTCCACCATCTTGGAATCTCAGGCGGCATTTACTTTATTTATTTATTTTTTTGAAAGATTAAACACAGAGAGAGGAAGAGAAGCAGAGAGGTCTTCCATCTGCTGGTTCACTCCCCAATTGGTCACAACGGCCAGAGCCACGCTGATCTGAATCTAGGAGCTTTTTCCAGATCTCCTACATGGGTGCAGAGGCACAAAGACCTAGGCCGTATTGCACTGCTTTTCCGGCCAAAGCAGAGAGCTGGTTTGCAAGTGGAGCAGCCGGGCTTGAACTGGTGCCCATAGGGGATGCAGACACTGCAGGTGGTGGCTTTGCCTGCTATGCCACAGGGATGGCCCCCAACATTTACATCAGAATAACCGTAGGCCTCTCCTCCTTTTGAAATGCATAGGAATCCTTAGGAAGAGCATATTGGCATTTTGCCATCTATGGTCTCAGTACACATTTTCTTTAGAACACTGAGATTTTTTCATGAAACATAAACAGTTCCTGGGGAAGGGTAGCAGCCTAACTTTTCTGTGTACCTTTCTCCAAGTAGCAAAACTTCCTCCTGTCACAAACCTCAGAGAATTGGTTGCTCTTCTGGATAAATTTAATTAAATTAGTCATTCCAATTAGCAGGTAATGTTGAGATTTGCTATGTGTGACAGACAAGTCGCGCTATCATGTCCCCCTGAGAACCACCAGTTTATCTAGAAAATGTGTGTCTGATGGATTTCCAAGTTCTTGGCTAAATACAAGGGTGGGATTCATCCTTTTCTTTCTTGACAGTCTCATAGTAGATTGCTGTGATGGACATTTCATTCTGGATTAATGTTTATTCAGTAATAAAAAGTGTTTTCTTTCTTACTATCTCTCTGGAAAGAATTTCTACACTGTGAGTTTTAGTGTTTATTTTTTTAGTAAGTTTATTCAAAGGCACAGAATCTTCTGCTGGGTAGGTCACTGAATGATAGCCAACATACTTCTGCTAGACGAAAAGTTGACAGATATATCTCTTCGTGCTGTCAAGAAAAGATCTCCTTAATACACAAGGTATACATGATTCTGTAGTATGTATTGAAACCACTTAGGTTTGCATTACATATTCTTATTTATTTTCTTATTTATTTTACTTGAAAGGCAGAGTTACAAAGAGAGTGAAAAAGAGAGAGAATCTTCCATTTGCTTGTTCTCTTTCCAGACAGCCTAAACAGCCAAGACTGGGCCAGGCAGAAGCCAGAAGCCAGGCGCTTGATCCGGGTCTCCCATTGTGGGACTTGAGCCATTTTCCTCTGCTTTTCCCAGGCCAGGAGCTGGATCAGAAGTGGAGGAGCTGGGACATGAACCAGCGCCCACAGGGGATGTCAGCACTGCAGGCAGCAGCTTTCGCAGATCCCTCATAACCAATTCTTAACTGCATTTTCCCAGAACAATTAGTTTTCTTTTCTTCCCCTCTTCCCTCTTCCTTTCTTCTTACCCTTTGTTCTTTTACTTATCCCTTAGCTTAGCAGTTGAAACATTGGTTACGATACTTTCATCCCACATCTGTGTCACTTGGTTCAATCCCCTGCTCTGGCTCCTGATAGCAGTTTCCTGCTAATGCAGACCCTGAGAGGCATCTGTATCATTCAATTAATGTGGTCCCTACTGCTCATGGGAGACATCTGTGTTGTGTTTCCACGCCCCACCTGTGGCTGCAACCCAGCCACATCTATTGTGGTATCTGGGGAGTAAACCAGCAAATGGGAGTTCTATCCATCTCTCTGCCTCTCAAATAAATAAATACAATTCAAAAAATACAATTGAAGTAATGTTTGTGTTGCACTTAATAAGAAGTAGCCACTAGTGTGAGTATTTATTTGCACCAAGATGAATTAGGTCAAACCTTGTTCTGAAGACATCAAAAAAGAAAGACAATGCAGAAATAATTGTAGTACAATAGGGTTAGTGGAATGATAGTGGTGTGCACTAGCATTTGCAATGCAGTGGTTAAGCTGAAGAGTCCTGACCTAGGCTTTCTAAGCTCAACACAGCTTTACCACTTACACAGCTAATAGCTTTTGCCAAACTTCCCTGTGCCTCATTCATTATATATAAGTAGGATAATATTACCTAATATGTATGGATGTTATGAGGATTAATGTGTTTATGTACATGCAGTGCTTTGAGAATGTCTGACATCAAATAAGCCCTTGTGATTAAAGCCATTTATAGGACTCTGTAGTAAGAATGCTAATAGCCTATCCTGGGCACTGATTCCAAGCGTTCTTCAGATAGAAGAAATAGAGACGTAAGTCTGTTGCTATGCGGATACACCTTTGCAGCTCAGGGTTTTGGTGAGTTAAATTGTAAGGCAGAGTGAGGTCATCATGGGGACTCATTTGGCCGTATTTGAGGAGCTCTTCGGTCTGGAGCCAGAAGAGGTGAAACAGGCAAGCAAAATGGCCAGATTTGCAGTGTGATATAATACTAATTTTTGGAAAGTTTATTTTGAACTATTTGGAAATGAAGAAAAATAATAAGATAGAATAAAAAATCCAATTGCCTGATAACTTTTTGCACTCAAAATCCTGAAAATACATTTAAATTAGGCTAATTAATAATGCAGTTTTTAAATTTAATTTCCACTAGTTCAGGCCTTTACCTGCTGTTATTAAGAAAAGTATATTTCTCTCGTTTTTTGTGTCTAACTTTCAAATAAAATGTTTTTCTCACCTCTTAAAATGAAAGGTAATTTTGGACTAAGGAATTGAATTTCTATTGAGAATTTCATTCAGTGTCACTATATACATATAGTGGTATATATATAATTTATCTTCTATTAAAATGAATATTTTTGCAATGTAAAATATTTCTAATGTTAGAATCTTCCTTCTGATTATGGTCAGGATGACAAAAAATGTATCTGAAATTTTAAGAATGGATATCACTATAAATAGTGAACACCATTTGATCAAATTCATCTTTAAGTAACCAGATTGATATCGGGGATGACCCCCTAAAATATATACGAAAATGTGGCCCTTTAAGGTTCCTCAGAAGTGCCATCTGGGGTGCCACATAAGCTACCAGAGTTTGGGGTGCCATATGATATCACTATATGCTTATTAATAAGTCCCCAATATTAATAAGCATGAGAGGGTTCGTGCCTGATAGTTAGAGAAGAATTCTAAATACCGGCACAGATAAACAAGGCAGCATGGCACATTTATGCTTTTATTTAGTGTGAAAGGTTCATAGGAGAGTGAGAGCTTTATTTAAGAGAGAGAGATAAATCTGGGTTCTTACCGAGCACCAGGAACCAGCCACAAGGAGGAGTCTAGGCCAGGAAGCCTAGGGCAGGTGGCCCAAAGGCCACGCCCCCTGGGGGTGCAGGAGCGGGGCACTTCATGTCCCAGGCTTTTAACCCTCTTCCAAAGGGGAGTGGTTAATTAACCTGATTGGCTGGTGGGCACCCAGGTGTGGCCAGGTAGGGGCATCAGGTCACACAGGTGCATGGTGAAGGTATCAGGGTGTGAGGTCACACAGGGGCGTGGCGACGGTGTGGTCTTCCAGCTCACAAACCTGATCGATTTCAACCGTATGCCTGCCTGCTTCAAGATGACTTAGTCATTTAGAATAACATAAAGCCCTGCAGAAGAACTTGAAAACAGTAAACTGCTAGGTTCATACTTTCGCATTGACATGCTCGATAACACGTCTGTGTTTCATAACCAAGTAACTCCTTGTCTTTAATCTGTTGAGAATTAACAAGAGATGTATTCCTGTTATACATCATAGTCAAATAAGAATATTCTCTGTGGTCATACTGTGGATGCAATGTGATACGTGTGACACATGTGGGAGCATCCTCAATCCCTGGGTTCTGTGTGGACAGTCACATCTCCATGTGTATTTGGTTATAACATCTTCGCAGAGCAACTTTTTCTCTTAAGACATTATATACACACACGCACACACACACACACACACTATAAACACACAATTTAAATCACAGACAAGGATCACCCCAGAACAGATTACACACATTCAGATGCCTGTGTCTGTATCTGATTGCCATCAGAACACATCCACTTTTGACTGTTGAATTTAAATTTATATTTGACTGAATTTATATTTTTAGTCTGGAAAACAGTGAATAAATAATATAATTGAAATCTTTTCTGTATGAAAAATTAACTGAATTTCCCCTCATCATCTTTGCATCTTGTCAGTTTCTGCCAATTAAAAAGTCTTTCATATATATATATGAAATTTTAAAAGCCTTTCATATATATATGTGTGTGTGTGTGTATATATATATATATATATATAAGACTTTCTCAGAGAGAGAGAGAGAGGGAGAGAGAGGGAGAGAGAGAGAGAGAGAGAATGTGTTTTCCTTAAAAGGAAAGTAAGAAATATAAGTGAAATTTTAACTATAAGGAGTGAAATAAATATATAATAGCTTATAGAACCAAAAAAAACAATGAGAAGTTAGAAGGAAATGAAAATAAGCAAGGAAAGAAAAACAAACGTTTGAAGAATATTATATAAATACTGCAATATCAGAGAAAGAGAAAGTAAACATTTGAAGAATATTGTACAAATGTTGAGAAATCAAAGAAGCAAATAGGTTCCTTACAAAATGACTATGTTACCAGTAAACAAAACTGAATTAACCCACTGTGTGCATTCCGGAAATGATGATTTCTTATCAGTTGAATTCCTGATATGCTTCTCAAATCTTCTTCATCTTTGACAGTAGTAACAGCAAATAGCTATTTCATAAACCCTGATACCTTACATATCAATTCAAAATCCACCACTCCCCATCCGTCCTCCCAGCATAACACAAACCATTATCACGTGATTACAAAGGTCTTGCAGGAGGAGAAGGATGGAATAATTGTTCACTTAATGAATGAATCGGAGAATAGGAGCTTTGTATCCAAATGACAGTCTGAGATAGAATGTTCTAGACTAGTTTACAATGAATATGAAAGTATTTAGGATTCACATGTATACCATTCTAGCACAAGAAGGCACCATTTCTCCAGGCGGCAGCTACTCTGATTCAACAGTGCTGCTAATGATGATGCTGGGTTTCTGTGTCGTGGTTGACATTAGTTAAAGCTGACAGCAAATTAAATATCTCCTTATCACTGGTTGAATTGAACCTGCAGGATAATTAAAAGCCTGCAAATTCACTTTCCATCAAACATGAGTAAGGAAGCAAGGAGCAAACCACAAAAGATATTCTATTTTTTTCCAGCAAATTTTGAGGATTATTCCTACATCCCTTTGCAACAGGATTTATTTTCTCAAGAATACATGATTATAGATGGTGCCAACTGTATTCATGAGATCTGCTAGCTTGATTGTTAGAAGTATTAGTAGGTTTTATCCTAGGTAAACTGTTTTAAATTGTGTTGTATGCTATATTTGAGATCATTTATGAACAATTTTCATTAAATAATTAGCTTTTAAAGATACCAAACAATCCTGAATGAGCTTGGTGAAAGATATATCTATCTATCTATCTATCTATCTATCTATCTATCTCTCTATCTATAGAGAGAGAGAGAGACTCCAACCTTGCTAATATTTTGTATTAGAAAATTTTGAAAACTAAGCAAAAAAAGTCAAGGAACATGAGAGCAGAAAGTGACATTCAGATATTGTGAAATATGGCTTTATTATTTTATGTTTTAAATGTTTAGAGAGACAGAGAAAGGTGCTATCCCCTGGCTCACTGATTAAAATCCAGTGATGGGGGCTGGCATGGTGGCACACTAGGATAATCTTCTGCCTGAGGTGCTAGCATCCCATATAGGTGCCAGTTCTAGTTCAGGTTGCTCCTCTTCCAGTCCAGCTCTCTGCTGTGGCCTGGGAAGGCAGTGGAGGATTACCCAAGTGTTGGTCCCCTGTACCTGCATGGGAAAATGGGAGGAGGCACCTGGCTGCTGGCTTCAGATTGGCATAGCTCTGGCCGTTGTGGCCTTTTGGAGAGTGAACCAACAGAAGGAAGACCTTTCTCCCTGTCTCTCTCTCTCTCTCTCTCACTATCTATAATTCTACCTGTCAAATAAATAAATAAATAAAAATCTTAAAAAAAATCCAGTGCTGGGAGCCAGCACTGAGGTGTGGTAGGTTAAGGCTTGATCTGCAGTATCAGCATCCCTTATGGGTGCCTGTTCATATCCCGGCTACTCCTCTTCCAATCCAGCTCTCTGCTTATGGTCTGGGAAAGCAGTAGAAGATGGCCCATGTCCTTGGGTCCCTGAACTCATATGGGAGAACTGGAATAAGCTCCTGACTCCCGGCTTCAGATGGGCCCAGCTCCATTGCAGCCATTTGGGGAGTGAAACAGTGGCTATCTTTTTCTCTGTCCCTCTCTCTGTCTGTAACTCTGCCTTTCAAATAAATAAATAAAATCTTTAAAAATAAAATCCAGCTATTGTTGAGGCTAGGGTGAGCTAAAGCCAGAGCTTGAACTCAATGCAGGTCATCCATGTGAGTGTCAGAAACTCAATTACTTTACTCATTTCTACTGCCTCACAGGGTCTGCATAAGCAGGAAGCAGGAGTCAGCTGTCAAACAAGGTACTGCTATATGGGGCATGGACATTTAACTGCTAGATCAACACCCTCTCTTGGCCTTGTTTTATAGATCTGGGAGAGTCTTTTGTTGATATAATGTCAGTTTTGATTGCATTCTGTGCTAGCTTTCCCCTATGTGGATGGAGAGTATGATTTGCTATCCATATTCCTTGCAAAAAAGGAGGGTATTATTTACCCAGCTGTCAGAAAATGACCTTCACCTTCCTGCTCTTTCATGGACAGTCTGATTCCAGAACCGATTGCTGTAGAAATGCTGTCTCATTACTACAAGACACAGCCATGGAGCCTCCTGCAGCTCCAGACACCCTCACTGGATGAGTAAGGGTTGCATCAGACTTCGTGTTTGCTCTACCAGTCCTTCCTTCCCTTCTCCCGATGCTGATCCCAAGAACACTCCCAGTTCATCTCCATGTAAAGATCTACTTGGAATAAGATCCAAAATGCGTTATACAGAATACCTAAAGTGGGATTCTACTCACACTAGCCTCATCATGAGGCAATTGAGGAACTGAACTGTAGATCCGAAAGGAACTGCGTAATGTGGATATTTGAGGGATGAGTAAAAGCTATCTAAATGTGGGAATATGTGGGATTATTACAGCAGAATATGGGGCATTCTACAAAGTGACAGGCATATAACATTTGTTCAGTAATAAGCCTGAATCAGCAGAAGCTCAGGAGTTGGGCTTACCTATCTAGTCTATCACCAATTCATTTCTTTCTGGAAGTTTTCAGGAAAATAGAGGGATTTTTTTTTCTGTTTTTCTTTTTTAATATCCCCTGACTTATGCCCTTCTACTTGAGTTTCCAAAGCCAGGAATGATGGATTCAGTCATTTTAACAACATATCTCTAATCTTCTCTTCCAACTTCATCTTCTTTTAAAGATTTTGGTAATTAAATTAGAGCAAGTTGGATATTAACATGGTTAGCAACTTTAGTTATACCTTCAATCTTTTAATAAAAGGAAAAGGATTTCTTTATTTACTTGAAAAGCAGAGTTACAGAGAAAGAGGAGGAGATACATACAGAGATACCTTCCATTTGCTGATTTACTCCCCACATGACAGCAAAGACTGAGGCTATCCTGGGCCACAGCCAGGGGCCCAGAACTCCACTTGTGTCTCCAACTTGGGTGTCTAGCACCCAAGCACTGGGGCCACTTACGCTGCTTCCCGAGGTGCAGTAGCAGGGAGCCAGACTGGAGGTGGAGCAGCGGGGACTCAAACCCCACTCACATGAGATGTTACCATTGCAGGCAGTGGCTTAAGCTGCTGTGCCAGAATGCTGGCCACTGCACCTGCAGCTTTAATTACATTTTGCCATGTGATATGCTATATTCATGGTTTTAGGAAGCAGGGCATGGATTTCCTTGGGGTACCGTTATTTTGCCTACCACATGGCACTACTACTAAGCATACCTGCTGGGTCAGGTAGAACTCTGACACACTTCTGCACATCTTCCCTACTAAATTTTATTATGACTTAAGGCCGTCCTGCTTCTGTTAGCCCTGTGCCTACCTCCATACCCCCTGTGTGGCACCTTGGAACTTCCCAGGGGCAAAGATGCTGTTCACACCTGCCCAAGGTTCCCTTTGTTTTTCTCACACTGGTTTCCCCATGATCAATCCAGAATGGAAGTCGGTTTAGAATACTTGTTATTTGAACCAACTGATATGTGACTCAATGACCTTAACTAAAAGCAGAGTATCTGAAATATTTCCCTTTAATCCTTTGATGTTTACTTTCCTCTGTTACTTTATCAAATTCAACCTTATGTTGATATCATTTGTAATTTTATATTTCTATTCCTGCTATAAAATTAGTGGGATATTTTCGTTTATCCTTAAACATCTTCTACAAAGCGCATATTCAATACATAGTTTTTCGATGGAAATGCCATAAAATGTTAAAACAAAATCATGTTGAACATTTCTCTTGTATTTTGGGTGAGCATTTATTGAATTCAGGGTCACATTCCCACTTTTGAAACTGTACCTCTCATTAGGATACAGATCTTAAAAACAGGAAACTGCACCCCACAACCTGAATCACTGAGCCTGCCAACCATGACCTATACAGAGTTTGAACATCAACACTGGGGCTGGACTCCTACAGGGGGTCAGTGATTGGGTTGCTCAGAGGATTTTCACATTCTGCATTATTTCCCTTGGCTGAAGTTTATAGGCATTGCCCTTTTCCGTTCCCTCTCCAGCCATATATCACACTCAATTAATTTTCGTGTGCGTATAAAAGCTCAAAGAAACAGTATTGTCCTTGTCCTCAAAGTAATCAGCGTTGCAAATTTCTCAAATAGCCTGATAATTTAACAAAATTATACATGCCACAAGAAAATGTACAATGGTTTTGGAATTGCACTGGCAATATAATAAGGATTAATGGTAGTAAGTCTGTAGATCAAGTTATGCAAACGTGAAGCTTAAACAAAATCTTTTTCAGATGCAATCTCAATTTAACATGGTAAACAAAATTATAAGAAAATTGTATTAAAAGCCACTTGTAATATACTGGAAATTTACATTGGGGGCCATTTTTACCCAAAATAATATTATTTGACTCCAGAAATGAGGTTAATTGTCTAATGAGAGTAAATGGTTATAACACAGCACTAAAATAGTAGAAACTGCTATTTATTTATTGTCACAGATCTTTATGCCTTTCTAAGACTTACCACAGGGACTACAATTCCTGTCCTAGGCAATTCTTTCTGGTAGTGATCTAGAAGTTTCTGTTTAACCTTTCTCATGAAAGGAAAGTAAATAATATGAGGGTACCTCAACAAGTTTATGCAAAAATAAACAAAGAAGATGAGAATTTTATTGGAAATGGTTTTGAAATTTATGCAAAGTTCCTTTATCACATGCATTTTATATAAACTTTTTGAAGACTCCTTGAATGAATGGATTTCAAAAAATTTTTGTACCAAAATAAACTGATCTGAAGCCACCATGAGCTTTTATGTAATAAATGCGCAGTGGGTGCTGTGAATAGAGATCATCAAACAATTACTGTGCTCCTGAGGAACCATGGAGTGAGGGAGAGGTGTTTGTTTAAATTGCCTTTAGCACACCTAAGCCACCCCGATGAACTCAAGTAAATTGTGGTGTGTGACTGTAGACAGAAAGCTTCCTGACCAGTAACCCAAGGCCCCCATATTGTGTCCTTTGATCCACCTGCCATATCCTATCCAATCAAAGCATCTGAGGCCTATATTACTGGAGTTATCCCTTTTTTTTAAGTTATCCCTTTTATTCCAACAAAATAAACCTAATTATCCTTCATTCCAGATCCTAAAAAGAACCTAAAAGTGTGATGCAATACATAAACGTTCTTCAGCAACATGCCGTGCCCTGAGGACAGCAGCCCACAGAAGAAGCACTGATGGGGCGGGCTTTGACACAGTGGCTACGGTGCTGCTGGGGACACTTGCCTGTCTGTGGCAGTTCCTGGGTTTGAGTTGTGCCCCCACTAATGATTTCAGTTTCCTAGGCCCTGCACATCCTGGATATGGCAAGTAATAACTCAAGTACTTGGTCCCTACCACTCCTGTGAGAAACCAGGCTTGACCTCCAGGCTCCTGACGTCCATCTAGTCAGCCTTGCGTATCATGGGCATTTGGAGAATGAACTAGCAGATGGAATAACCCTGTTTTTCTGCCTGTGTCTGTCTTTCTGCCTTTCAAATAAAATAAATACGTAATATGTAACAGTAAAAAGACCCTCAAAATCTAGTTTAAAAAAGGAAAACCATGATAATACAGCCAGGTAAAACTTGATAAATATGAAACTATGAAATGATGAGACAGGGAAGTTGTGCTTACAGAGTTGTCTTAAATAATTATACTAATGTTTAGGATGAAATTCTCATGGTGAAAGAAACAATGTAAAGTATTACCTATAGCATTCTTTTCACTGAATTCCACTGTTTACACAATTAAGGAACAAGAGAGACACAATAACAGAATTTTATCTGCATAAAATGCTGGCCCTCTTCCACCAAATCGATGCTATTTACATAAGAGGGGGTGAGTTCATAAAAAAATGTGCCTTTGGAAAGTGAGTGACTTCAGATTTTCTCAAAAAAATGCCTGATAAAGCTGACTTGTTGAAGTTTTTCTTATTTCTGATCTGTTCCACTGGTCCAAGAGGCAGGTCTGTAAAATTACCATTATTTCCAGCTGTTAAGGAAAAGAAACAAAAAGCTGCCACCCACACAAATCAAATCTCAACATCCAGTCAAAAACAGGGTTTATCAAAAGGCAATTGTGAGTTTAATAGTTTGAGATTGCCTGTTTCTTTAATGTATAGTACCAGAGACTTGCTGGAAGAAAACCTGTGGAAGTTAACCATATGGAAGCCCATATGTTAACGCATGTAAAATCACCATCGGTTACTAATTTTTGGACAGAAGATCAGTGTACACCTTCAAATAAAAGCTGATTCAACATGGGATTTATTGCCTTGAGCACTGAAAGCCGGTGTGAATAGGGTATGCAACACACAAGTTTGCTGAAAGTCTTATCTGTGGCTTTTTTCCCTTTCGTGCTAAATATCCACTTAAACTTCCATCAAATTAGAACGAATGAAAATCCAGAGTTCTCATAAGAACTAAGATAATGCACCCTGTATTGAGCAAAGACTAGTGAAAAGGATCCCTGAGGAGTGGAATGGATGTTTCTGATCCCTAATTTGGGTGGAGGTAAGATGCAATGTTGATAGTTAATTTTCAGAGACCTCTTGCATTACAAGGAAACTTCAAAAAGTTTTTGTAAAATGGAGTGAAAAGTTAAGTTCATTTGTGTCAAAGGTGTTTAAATATAGACATAGTGTTTCCTGGATCCTGGATTTGACCTTGCCCAACCCTGGCAGTTGCAGCCAATTGGGGAGTGAACCAGCAGATGAAAGATCTCCCTCTCTGTCTCTTCTTTGTCTCCATCTTTTCTGTAGCTCTGACTTTCAAATAAAACAAAATGAATCCTTTACAAAAAGATGTCACAATTTTAGCTTTTTGCTCTATTCACTTCATATGTAGACATTGTATAGATACACATTTTTACTGTTTTCCTAGGAAACATGGCTATTAAATTCACATAAGGTGAGATTCATGACAATGATCATGAAGTGAGGAAAGACGCATGTTTTGTCATGTGGATTATATAATTCAATGAAAACAATGTTCATAGCAATATACATACAAACCAGTGTGGCATCCATTCTTTCTATTGGTGTAACATGGATCAGCTTACCGAACAGTCTTGTGCCTTAATTTTCTCATTTCTAAAATGGGAATAATGGTATCTCACTTAATTCAGGGAAGAATTGATTACCCAAATAAGATTGAGTAATTTATTTCTTGTTTGTTACTTTCATTAGGATTGCATCCTACATAGATCTAATTAATCTAATTATTAAAATTTTTGCCTCCATGAAATATGAACATGGCCTTAAAGTCAGTTTTTGCAACATGCATAAAGATTATTGCCATCCTCGCACATAGTAATTTCTCTCAGGGGTTTTTGTAGTGATGAAAAGCTGACTAATTAGTTCCAGAGATATATTTCCATATGAACAAAGTTAATCATGCCAAAAAGTGTGGGGTGTAGGGTAAGTTGTTATAAGTGTCTTCCTTTTTCACAAAAAGAAGTGCAGTATGGAAAGGAATCAAAGAAAAGATTTTATTAACTTATTGTCATCACAGGCTGTTACTTGCCATGATAATTTACTTGGCGTTAGAGCTAATAGTGACTATCTATTCTCTGAAACATAAATTTAGTCCAGAATTCATAAATCTGAGCATTCTGTAAACGCCTAAGCTTATAAACTTGCCTTAACTAAAACGTATTTGATGATGTGCTGTTTCCCTCTTCTCCACCTTCGTGTCCCACACCACAGGTAGATACTCACCTGCTTACTTTGTGCAGAATAATCCCCTTGCACCCCATTGTGGGATTTTCATGAATAATCCAGAATTGATTTTACTGGTTATTGAAAAATAATATGATTTCAATACAAATCATTATAATAAATTCTGATAAAAATATACTTTGTCAGTTTTATACTTAAAACATTTCATTCTTTAATATGTCAGAACATGTGTATATTCTTTATATCTTGCATCTTATTTAGATTTAAACTTGTTGGTGCATGTTCCATTTATTTATTTGATAGGCAGAGTGGACAGTGAGAGAGAGAGAGACAGAGAGAAAGGTCTTCCTTTACCTTTGGTTCACCCTCCAATGGCCGCTGTGGCTGGCGCGCTGCGGCCAGCGTACTGCGCCCATCCAAAGCCAAGAGCCGGGTGTTTCTCCTGGTCTCCCATGGGGTGCAGGGCCCAAACACTTGGCCATCCTCCTCTACACTCCCGGGCCAGAGCAGAGAGCTGGCCTGGAAAAGGGGCAACCGGGACAGAATCCGGCGCCCCGACCGGGACTAGAACCTGGTGTGCCAGCGCCACAGGTGGAAGATTAGCCTAGTGAGCCACGGTGCCGGCCTTTTTCCTTTTATTTTTAATGTTTTATACATTAATGCTATGAATCATAGCTGGATGCAACTTATAGTCAATAAAAATGCATGATCTAAACCAGCAAGAAAGATAGTAATATATTTAATACATTGGATTAATTTAAAAATAATCCATAACTACTGTGGAGAGTTGGTAAAAAGGAGAATATTTATGATAAGTAGTCATGATCAGGAAATGTTTGTGGCATCTGCTATTGAAAACAATAACCAAGAAAAGTACAACAAAGTGGCTTTTCTGAAATCAGTAAATCAAGAAAATGGGCTGTAATGTAGTAAATAAAGAACTCAGGGATATTCATACAGAAGATGTATTATATTGGCTAAATCAAAGCTATTACCCTCATTACCCTCCCAATGAATATACAAATAATACAATGTTTTGAAACCATTAATCTAACACCTCTAGTAGGCATCAAATCCTAGCTTTTTTTTTTAACAGACACCTATGCTACATTCATTAGAAATTAATATACCACAGACCGTTCATCCTTGGAATGATGTATCATCAGTGCAAAACGCTTCTGACATACTTCACATCTTCAGAGACTGTTCTCTGAAATTTCTCACATGAATCAGAATTGTAGCCCATTTAGCCCAGAAGCCTCAGGAAGTGGCAGCACAAGTACACTTCTTTGTCATTTTTGTGGCTATGCTTCCCATCCATGTGTGTTCATAGTAAATGAGTCATACGTGTGCAGAAGGTGGGTGACCAGACTGGGATTTCAAACTCGTAGCTCCACCATTCTAGTCCATGTAAAAAAAATCTAAATGAAAAGCACTAAAGAGAGCATTCTGTATATTAGGTGAGTTTACAGACTTGTGGATATGCCATTAAAAGCAGGAGGTGTGCTCATGGCCACTGTAGAAGTTTCCAGATATGAAGACGCCACACATGACAGCAAATACCTCCTCACTTTTATTATATTATTTTAAATAAGCATTGATGCAAAACTTACTCTCCTATAATTGTGACAGCTGTATACTGTTAGTCAACACCAGCTGCTATTTCAAGCGTTTACCAGTTATCTAATCTCAAAGTAATTCTTTAAAGTACACAGTATAAATGTACTCCACCCTCATGCAACAGTTTATACAAAGGAAAGTAATACACAGAGAGGCCCATAACCTGCCCAGGGTTTCACAACTACAGGGTGAAGTGTATGTCTTTCATTGATGAATAGATTTATGTTGAGTCTGAATTCTTTTTTTTTTAACTGATTATGCTGAATTATCTCTCTTCTTAGAATAATGCTTTCTTTCCAGATGACTTCTTTGGCTAACTTCAAAAGCAAACATGAAGATATTAATTAATTTTTAGCCAAGTGTAAATATACCAAAATATCCAGCATATTCTCTTTCTCTATTATATAACATATATATTACACATTATACATTTTTTATAGCACATGCTGGTTATAAGACTGTTTTTAAAAAGTCTCAAAAATATGTTCTGTTAGAGTATCTTGTTACATTCTTTCTTTTTGTACAGTTTGAAGAATATATTTCTTCTTTTTGTACAGTTCTAACTTCCTCCCTCGTTCCTTCTTTCTTTTTCTCTCCTTTTTTTTTTTTTTTTTTTTTTGACAGGCAGAGTGGACAGTGAGAGAGAGAGAGAGACAGAGAGAAAGGTCTTCCTTTTTCCTGTTGGTTCACCCCCCTGTGGCTGCTGAGGCCAGCGCACTGCGCTGATCCGACGCCAGGAGCCAGGTACTTTCTCCTGGTCTCCCATGCGGGTGCAGGGCCCAAGCACTTGGGCCATCCTCCACCGCACTCTCGGGCCACAGCAGAGAGCTGGCCTGGAAGAGGGGCAACCGGGACAGAATCCAGCGCCCTGACTGGGACTAGAACCCAGGGTGCTGGCGCCGCAGACGGAGGATTAGCCAAGTGAGCTGCAGCACCGGCCTCCTTGCTTCCTTTCAACTTTTCTCTCTTCTTTCCTTTCTTAATTTTGTTATGATATATTTTTAATTTACATGCTTAATCTCCACTAACTAGTTCAGTAAATGAAAAATAAAAATATCATAGTTCTTCAATAGCTGATTTAAAGTTTCATTCAATATAAGTAACTGTACTGTGTTTTCTGGGTTTCCCAGACAATAACCTTTGAGTACCTGATACAGTCGCCTCAGTCAACAAGAGCTTTTATCTATCACCCTGCGTGGAATAGCTGTACTATCACGGGCTGTGTTATGATCTCTCTTATTATTGTCACAATTTGGAGAACATTTACAACTGAGAGCAGGGGAACCCTTTAACATAAAAGTGTGCCTTAAATGTGGATATAAACCAAAGAAATAACTGATGGTTGATACAAAGCAGAAAGAATTATGGCTAGAAAAATACCCATTTTAAAGTGCAAAAATTTTAATTATTCTAAAATAATGGAAGGGGTGGTATTGTGCTGATGTGAGTTAAACTGCCAATTGCAAAACTTTCCTTCCATATTAGAGTGCCTATTTGAGTCCCAGTTACTCCACTTCCAATCCAGCTCCCTGCTAATGTGCCTGGGGAAGCAGGGAAGATGGATCAAGTTCCTGGGCCCCTACCACTCATGTGGAAAACCTGGGTGGAGCTCCCGGCTTCAGCCTGGCCAAACCTTGGCTTTTGTGGCCATACAGAGGAGTGAAGCAGAAGATGAAAGAGAAAGATCTTTATTTCTCTGTCTGTCTGTCTGTCTCTCTCTCTCTCTCTGCCTTTCAAATAAATAAATCAAACTTTAAAAGTAGAAAACAGTAGAATTATACTTCTGCAATTTATGAAATGTTCTACTTTTGTAAGATGCCATCCCCCCTCTTAAAAGCAGAGTATGTTTTATCTAAATAATGGACAGAATTCTGAAGTAAGCTTATGGGTCCACTTGGGTCACTTTTCTATTTATGCTATTTCCATTGGACTGGGGACAAGTGGAAAGTATGTGTGAAAAGGAAGGACTGGGGAAATCAGCCAGTGACCTAGAAATTAACATGAAAATGACAGTGTGTACCTTTGTGGAAAACAGTGGTGATACAGATTCTGCTTTCTGAATTCAAAACTATGATGTGACTTTAGACAATGATGTTTATAACGTCAGCATGCGCTAGTCTGTATTTTTGTATTATGGGTTGTTTCTAAGGTTGATTTCAAATTGAACAGTCAACCATACTTAACATTGATAATCATGATTACTTATCCCTTATTTATGCACTGTTACCTACTCACTTATTTTCATGATCTCAAAATGATATGCAAATTCAATTTATCATGTTTAAGTACAATTTTATTATTTCCCACATATTATGATCTATTCTGAGGCTTCTTTAAAACTGTCAATGCTTAAGAGTTAAATGAGGACACTGTGACTCACACACACTGTGATAAAAAGAAAGCAGGCAAGATCACCAGGATCAGGGCAAACAGAACAAATGGGAAGGAAGAAGGTGATTTTTGTGTCTTCAAAGTAAATTTTAAAAATGATTTGATTTCTGTATCCTTGGTGCTAATCTGTTTTTCTTCTCTACATTTTGGCTTTTATATGATTTATAGTTCTTGATAGCACCGATATTTCTCAATAGAATTACAACTTTATTGCATAGCATTAGAATCACATAATTCTCTTATTATCGGTGACAGTCATGCATTGGAGCAGAAATATGGTTCTGTATTCCAGACAGACATATTTGATACTTGGTGTTCAATACTGTTTTCATGTTACTCTATCACCATTATCTGATAGTATGTAATGTACTTCAGAAAAATACTGTCAAGCTTCTAAGAAAATATGATATATTTTTAAATGATGACATGGCTCTTCACTTCCTGGCTTATATGGAAGTAGAGAATCATGTTGCTCCCTAGAGAAAAAATATCTAGTGTTAGAGAATTATTTTGGAGTACACGCTTTTTAATTTTAATATAACATAACTTTAAAAAGTTTAATTATATAAAAATTAATATTTTAAGTAGGTAAATTCATAATTCAAATATCTGAGTAGATGAAAGATGTAATTTAAAATTATAAATTGTTTTTTTGAAATATCTCTAGGAAAAAGTAAATAATACACTCCTGCCTCATTCTAGTTCAAATACACACATATAAGACTGACTACAATTGTATCCTGATTCTGTCATGATATTTCACATGAATGACAAAAGCAAATGCTTAATCTGACATATACAAATATAAAATAATCATAGGTTTGGCAATAATATCGTAACTATAATAAATGTAAACAAAATTAGAAATACTGATATATTTTATTTCATTTATCTATTTTCCAATTGCCAAAATGTTTTGTCACATGAAATAGCATGAATAGTCTAAACAAGAAGATGAGGTTGATGCTAACTGTCAGAGCCTCTTAACATAATTGTGATTATCAGTTTGGGATTATAAAGATGAACATTAGAAGGATTAATAGCAAGTCTTAAATATTTATGAGTAACATTTTATTCCCTTCAAGGATATACATATGCAGAATGTATTAATCAATCTAAAGTGGCAGGGATGAGTAACTTCATGCACTTTAGGGGTAAACACATAAGCAAGCAAATTTTTTTCAAAAGATCTATTTTTGTTTTTGAGAGAGAGTTACAGAGATACAGTGCAAGACAGAAAAATTTTAGATGTGATGCTTCATTTTCCAATGACTGCAGTGAACAGGGCTGAGCCAAGCTGAAGCCAGGAGCTCAGGAGCCAAGAGCTTCATCGTGGTCTCCCGTGTGGGTACAGGGGCCCAAGGACTTGGGCCATTTTCTGCTGCTTTACCAGCCACATTAGCAGGAGCAATATGTAATATTTTTAATCTCTACAAATGAGAAGAATGGAAATGAGGGTGGAGTCTCCTGTGCATTGATTATTATTTTGTTCTATCAATATAGACAATGGATGTTTTTCTTTAGTTCTGAAAAATTTTAAATAAAGATATATCTAGATTATATTTTCCACAGTATATAAAAAATTGTACCCATGGTTATTCTTGAGGATATGTTGAGATTCAAAACAAATAATTGTTTTTTACAGACTTTAAAAGTTATTGAAATAAACAAATGGTGATAAATTTTGGTAAAGACAAGGTAGAGTCACTGATTTAGACTTATTCTTCTGCTGAAAAAAGTGCAAGCCATGTGAGATATATGAAAAAAAATGCATTCAGTATTGAGATATGGTTCTGAGAACATAGGGGTGCATTGGCCAAATCTCATGGTCACCCCAAATTCTAACTTTAAAAATTTCCAGTCTAAACAGAAAGTGATAGTTTCACTGCTCTCACTGGGTAGAGGAAAATCAATAAAATTTTATCATGGAATAGAAGGCTGGAATTTGTAGCAGGTTTTGGAAAATATATAGTTGTCAACAAGTAACAGAATTTTGTCATTGAAAAAACCTTGAGGAGCAAAATTTCAGAACAGTCTCTCTAAGGTCTAATCAAGAACTGTTGGAGGGATCCAAATCTGATTGATGAAAAAAACTTCAAAATCACTGGGTATACAGAAGATATTGAGCACATGTCTGATACAGAATAAAGGGATGCGGATGAAAAAACCTGTACATTCAATTGACACCTGAATTTTGAGTCCATTCCTATGAATGCTAAAGTAAGCACTCATAGAACAAACTTATCTGCCAGTACTAAAACTATCAGTGTCAGCAACACTCAGAAATCTTTAAAGAAAGGTAATATTCCAGAGCCTCATACGTGTTTTCCACCATTTAAGAAAATGCAAGTTAGACATCAGAGAAAGGGAGAAAATATTGGGGAAAACTCAATCAAAGCAGGACAATAGATGATCTAAATAGGACATTCAAAAACAAAGGTGTTTTAGTAATTATTACAAAGAATTATAACAGACAGCTAAATGCTTGTCTACATGAATATTAGTAGACAGAAAATTGAAGGGTGAAATAATGTACATATTTATAAATATCAAACATGAAAATACACATTGAAGAATTATTTGGAGAATGCAAGTCAACAAGTCAACATAATTTCTTAGATTGATAAGACAAACTTAATATTCTAACCCATCATAGGGGCTGGTGCTGTGTTGCAGTGGGTTAAGCCACTATCTACAATGCTGGCATCCCAAATGAGCACTGAATTGAATCCCAGCTGCTCAACTTCTGATCCAGCTCCCTGTTAATGTGCTTGGGAAAGCAATGGAAAATGGCTCAAGTGCTTGGGCACCTGCCACCCATGCAGAAGACCTGGATGGTGTTTCAGACTCCTGGCTTTGATATGGCATAGCATGGGCCATTGTGGCCATTTGGGGAGTGAACATCAGATGGAAGATCTCTCTCTGTGTAACTCTCCCTTTCAAATGAATAAATCTTCTAAAATATTCTAATACATCACAGTTTATGTCACAAAAAATCAGAGAGAGAGATAATATTTAAAGGCAGAGCTATTAAAACTTTCCCAGCTGTTCCAAAACTAATGAATAACAGAAACCCAAAGACCCAAAAATGTTAGTAAACCCCAGTATAACATGTAAAAAGAAGACACATTGTAGCATGCTATGGGAAAATGTCAGAAAATTAAATATTAGAAGACTCTTCACATTAAGGAGAACAGTAATTAAGGCTTATAGCTAGAAACAACAGGATCTAGTTGATATTGGATGACAGCTTTGAATAAATGAAAGAAAAAATTCAAGTCCCTGTCAATCTATATTTCTAAACCCAGCACACATATTTACAAAAAAAAAAAAAGGATTAAGCAATGACTGTTCCTGACAACTTAAAACTGAGATGTTTTATCATCAATATTACAGTCCTAATAGAGATGCCAAAAAATTCTCAAGTTCAAAAGGAATCAGGATAGCTATAGCTGTTCTTTTTTGTTTTCTGTTAGCATAAAATATCTTTTTCCATCCTTTCACTTTTAGTCTGTGTACCTTTGTTGCTGAGCTTTGTTTCTTGTAGGCAGCAAATTGATGGGTCTTGCTTTTTAATCTGTTCGGCCAGCTTGTATCTTTTAATTGGAGACTTTAGGTCATTTACATTCGGTGTTACAATTCGTAAGTAAATACTTGGCCCTGCATTTTTCCATGAATACTCCTATTGTTTAGATTTCCTTTGTACTTTTACTGAGAGATTTTCTGCCTTTATTTCTTTCTTAATGACCATTTTAAGGATGTATACCACATCCTTAAGCATCTTTTGAAGGCTGGGCAAGTGGTGACAAGTTCTTTCAATTTCTGCTTGTTATGGAAGGTCTTTATTTCACCTTCATTTAAAAATGAGAGCTTTGCAGGGTACGCTAATCTGGGTTGATGATTTTTTTCTCTTAAGATGTGGACTATATCTTTCCCTTCTCTCCTAGCCTACAGGGTTTCTGATGAGAAGTCAGCTGTGAGTCTAATTGGAGAGCCTCTGAAAGTAATCTGGCATATTTCTTGTAAATAGTTTAGAAAAAAGAATCTTTTCTTTATGTTTTACTGTTGAATGATTGACTACAATGTGTCATGGTGAAGATCTTTTCTAATCATGTCTATAAGGAGTTCTATGTACCTCATGTATTTGGACATCTCTTTCTTTCTCCAAATTAGAGTGTGTTTTCTGTAATTATTTCACTGAATGAGGCCTTCTAATTCATTTAATCTTTCTACCCATTCATGAACTGCTAAGACCTATATATTGGGCCATTTATAGTATCCCATAAATTTCCAACACTTTTAAATTTTTCTAATTTCTTCTTCCTTTTTTTTTTTTGTCTGTCTGAAAAATTTCCAAAGATTTTGTCTTCTAGCTTGGATATTTCTTCTTCTGCCTCACCAAATTTGTTGCTAAGGCTTTCCACTGTATTTTTTAGTTGATCTATTGAATTTTTCATTTATAATATTTCATATTTATTTCTCTTCAAACTCAATTTCATGTGAGAATTTTTCATTCATGTTTTGTATGCATTTCTTTAATTATTAATTAGCTTCTCATTGCTTCTGAGTAACAGTATGATTAATGTTTTGGTGAATTGTTTCAGGCATTTTCAGGCATTTGTGGCATTCTAATATTGAAGCATGTTGTATTCCTTAGGGGTGGGTCAAGATGTCTTCCTTGCCCTTGTTTCTTGAATTACTGCATTTGCTTTAGGCATTTGTGGAAATACTTGTTGGTATTTTCCTCTGATGGTGTTTATCTTTGAACTATGCTTTTGTGGCTCAGTGGAATGTCTGATCTTTCAGTGAATACCCAGAGGTATATGCTGAATGTGGCCAGGGAGCTCTGGTCGGTGCTTCAAGGAGGGACGCATATCCAGGGTGACACCCAAGTTGGGCATGGTAGATGTCTATTTTTTTTTTTATCACCAGGGAAGGTTTGATCACCCTGTTGGCATAATCACGTACTCACCTCCTCTCTTCCAAGATGGCCAATGCCATGTGTTAGCACACAGTGGATGCCACACAAAGGATCTCTGCAGTCTTCAGTGTGAGCATGGGTCCCATTGCAGTGACCCATGCAGTGAGGGAGCTCTGAGCATGTGGAGCCCCTCACAGTGATTGCCCAGAGACCCAGCTACATACTGCACCTTATCCCACAGAAGTAACATGCTGTAGAATTCACTGCAGGTGATGATTTTATTTTTTGTAGATTTATTTATTTATTTGAGATGCAGAGTTACATAGAGAGGAAGAGACAGAAAGAGAGATCTTCCATCCACTGACTCACTTCCCAAATGGCAGCAATGGCCAAAGCTGGGCTGTTCCAAACTCAGGAGCCAGGAGCTTGTTCAAGGTCTCCCCTGCACCCAAGCACTTGGGCCATCTTCCACTGCTTTTCCAGGCTATTAGCAGGAAACTGGATCAGAAATGGAGCAGCCAGGACTCGAACCAGCACCCACATGGGATGCTAGCACCACAGGTGAAGGCTTAACCTACTGTGCCACAATGCTGGCCCCCTGCATGTGACTTTCAGAGCAAAAGTGCACACAGATACTGGTGCAGTAGCTAATTTTAAGGGTGTTTTCTGAGAAGAGACACGAGGGAATGTTCTGGAGTGTTTTAAATGTCCGACATTGCTTTTAAATATGTGAATATTGCTTCATTCCTAAGAAGCACATTTAAATGAATATATCTCATTATAAAGTGAATTTCAATAGTTTTGTTATCATATAGTTGTATTGCAGAATGTAGCATTATGAACTTAAGTTCAAAATTTAGTGAGTATATTCAGCTTATAAGCTGGGAAGGCAGTACACTATGAAGGTTAAGAAAAAAAATTATGCTGTTCAATGACCTGTATTCAAATAGAGATGAGTTAATTTATTTGATTAATTTATCTTTGTAATAAAATATGAATGATATTCTAGCTTGCAGCTTTTTATAAAAATGATTTTTTACTTATCATTAATTTTGATACCAAATAAGAATTCAATCAAATTCATTTATTTTTTATACTTTGATATGAATATTGATCATCTCTCTAATGACTTAATAACTCACTAATTTTTTGGACTTGCCATTAAATGAATATTATTATTAAAATAACTTTGATTTTAGACTATCACTATATGGATCATTAGACCAAATGACAGTGGCTTATAACTATTTAATTTGCATATGGGAAATATTTTTTGACAGAAAATATAGTAAAATATTTATTTTATAGTTTATTTGCATTTTTATAAATATCAGAAGATAAACAATTTCAAAAGTAACTCTTGGAAAAAATGCATGTATTCTTGAAGTTTAAAAAGCAGAAATCATCAGAAAGGAAGACATTGAGAAGCACAATGATGGTCAGTTGAAATTTGTCTTTTACATCTTTTCATACCTCTTTTTTACTTATTTCTTAAGACCTTTTTAAAGTTATTATAATTAAGTAATATAGTTCATGTATAACTTAGGTACGGTTCTTAGAAGATAATGATACTTCCCTTTCTCCACCTCTCCCTCCAATCCAACTCCTTCCTTCTCTTTTTCTCTTTAATTTTTTTCAAAGTCGTACCCTCAGTCCAGTATATAATCACAGGCTTAATTCACTACTGACCATAATATTCAACATGCGAATCTTTTGTGTGTCAAATACAGACATTTTAAATCATTTTATTAATTAATTTACATATTTGGAACTTACGTTTCTGACTGGAAACATGGAAACACAGAGACTGTGTTTGTCCTTTTGCCCAAAACTACTAACTGGATAAAAATTATATTAAGCAAAATTCAAAGACAATAGATAGAGGAGAATAAGGGAAATACAGGAAGTGAGAACTCGCATAGCTCCAGCACACCGTGCAAATCTGTTTCTCAGCCAAAAGCACGAAGGAGAGGAGTCTGTCCAGGAAGTCTGTTTGCGTGGAGCCGGCCAGAGGGTCTGTGAAGCAGCAGAAGCACGGTGGTAGGCAAGATAGAGCAGCACACAGAGTCAAGAGGGAGATGGACCTGTTCAGAAAGGGACCAGCATAGGTTTCTGCATGGTGTTTAACAGCACGCACATTTGAGAAACCCCCCAATATCATGGCAGCAGGAAACAGGTGCCACGCGGAGTGGAAAAGCACTGTACTACAGAGGGCATTGGAGTGGAACTCAGAACAGCATTGCTCCAGTCCTGGAGCAAAGTTAGTCCAAGGTTGCTCTGCTCCTGAAAACCCATACTCTAAAACAAACTTCAAAGCAAAACATCCCATATGCATGGGTTGTAGGGATACAGTATGTTATCATGTGTATCATGTACACATATTACATGTAATGTATATATAGATATAACACACAAGTGTATTTAAAAGTTACTATGAATTTGTTCCAAATTTCCACAAAGATAGAAACATTGAACATGTTAAGTAAAGCATATCAGATATAGATGATCCAAACCACACTTTGAGAGATTTTAAAAAATAGTTTGGGGTATTGAGTTAAGGAAAAGTTTAGTAAACAAAGCAAACCATACACTTATTATGAAGTAAAGACTGACACAGTAGGTCTCATTTCAATCCTCATCAAAACAGAATATTCAAAGTAGAAATCTATGTGACCTACTTCGGAAGAAAATATTTTCAACACCTCAAGAAAACAAAGAGTTCATTGGAAAAACATATTATACTCCCCTAATTAAAAACTAGACAACCAAGGTACTTGGGAAGCACCTTAATTAGAGAGAATATGCAATACTCAATAAATATATGAAGAGTCTCAGTACCATTAGTCTTCAGAAAAAATGCAGGCTAATGCTACAATAATACACTATAATACACCTAAAGATCATATTGTATGTTGGTGACAATTTGAGGCAATGAAAACTTTCTAGTTGCTATTGGAAATATAATTTCATACAACAAAGCTAGGCCAAAAGCTCACCCCTGTTTAAATGTAATACATCTTACTGGCAATTTTATAGTCAATTTTATAGTCAATTGAATGTGTTCCTTTAATCATTTCTTCTTCACTTTCAATGTATTTTTCACTGTTTCTACCTCTGCATTCCCAAAACAGTCACAATTCACCTAAATGTGAATTACTCTTCTTAACGTCTGTTTCTGATAACGCTTTTTGACTTGCTCAAGGACCTTCAGGTTATCTATTCTCCTGCCAAACAGAAGTTACAACACCTTCATTTGTCATTAAAGTCTTTGCAGCTATCTTTTTCAGCACATTCTTTCAGAAATTATAAAATGTACTGTGACTCAAAGCTCTTTGGTTATCCACCATACCCAACTTTCTTGTTCTCTTTAAACCATGATGCCTCAATGACAGAAGCTAAATAACCACTTTAGTTTTCCAGTATTTCCCATGTGCTTTGTTCCTAGTTGGTACTTCATACTTTCAACAAAACAGTAGAATATGTCATTGCAAGGAGTTCATACGAGGAAAGAGGAAGTGAAAAAATGAGGATACAACTTTCCTAAAATATGTATCATAGTTTTTAAATCAAACTTCTAAATTTCTCATAATGACAAGTAGAAATACACATTCAAATTAGATAGGTGCAATGGCAACTATTGAAATCCCAAAATTGATGTACTAGAATAAGATACAATTAAAGTTAGATATTTCTCATGAGTAAAAGATATATCAATTGTTCCTCTTTTGTGAAAAACAGGATGTTCATCAGATGTAACTGTTGCGAACAGAGATGTAGGTAGACTAGAAGAGATGATTCTTCATAAAACTACCAAAGTCCATGCTGTCCTTTGCCACGGACCTATTCATTGTAGTGTTGTGTATGCTACATATCACTTATACATATGCTATATATCACTTAAATGTATGCTGCATATCACTTATATGTATGCTACATATCACTTAAATGCATGCTACATATCACTTATATGTATGCTACGTAACACTTATATGTATGCCGCATATCACTTAAATGTATGCTACATATCACTTACTTTGTATACTTTGATGTGCACCTTTTTCCTCCTTTGTCCCTTGTAGCCACTTTAAAATATTATTAACACTATTGCACATATTTATGGGACACATTGTGACATTTCAATACATGTATACAGTGTGCCCTGATCAAATCAATGTGATTTTTTTATTCATCTACATTCATCTTATTTAAAAGACAGAGAGGTCCAGGAGAGATAAATAGAGAGTGAGCTTCAATTTGCTGTTTCATTCCCTAAACTCACACAGCAGCAGGGCCTGGGCCCAGGTAATTCCAGGAGCACAGAAATCAATCCAGGTCTCACATGGCTGTCAGCGGCCCACATACTTGAGCCTTGCAGAGTATGCGACAACAGGAAACTGGTTCGGAAATGGATTACAACCAGGCACTCCTCATTATGCAGGCATCCCACATGATGACTTAATCACTGTACCAAATGCCTGACCCCACCAACTATTTTATTCATGATTCTGTAATTAACAGATAGATATGTTTCCATATTTGAAAAAACTTCAGAAATTAAATTTAAAATTTACAGATAATTACAGAGAATTATAAAATACTGAATTATCTGTAACTCAGCCATCTATATCAGAGTCTATGTGTATATATTCATTAATCATTTATTCAAAAATCACTGTAAACTTTTCCAATATTTATCCAAAGTGCCCGTACACATCATTCTGATTCCTTATAATTACCAACTTTATTAATATATGTAACCTTCCTTGTTTTATTATTTACATGTTCGACATCAATATTCATACATTATATACATAACACTTTTATTTAAAACATACATATTTACACACACACAGAAATCCTTTCTTGCTCTGCTCTCATGTATTCAAGACATACTAACTCAAGGTTTCAAAATCTCAGCACAGCAAGTATTTTATATTTGCCTTGCTTGCTTATTACGTTTAATTCATCATGTCATTGTGCATTAATTCATTTTCAAATGCTTCGCTATGCACCGTGTTCCAAGCTCATGTGAGTGAGTTCTTGTTGTTTACTTGCTTATGGTGAAATTAAAGAAGCAGCAAACAACAGGGTGCATGTTGCCAGGCCCATCTCTGACTGTGCAGGCCACTCATGGAGTCCATATCCTGTATGTCAAAGTATTTGAAAGTTCTCAACCAACATTTCATTATTGTTTGCAACAACAGTAAGGTTTTCAACCAAGAAGTCACCCCTTTTCTAGCCATGGATGCAACCCAGTGTTCACCTTGTCCTTATAATACTGAGGCTTGCAGGGACCCACACTTCCTCACAGGGCAGTCCTGGAGCCCAAGAGGCAGTGGGGTTCCCTGGGCTTGGAGAAGGAGAATGCAACGTGAGTACCGGCCCCCAGGATGAGGCCCAATCGGGCCGCCCTCCCCAGAGAGCTCTGCAGGCTGTGTTCTGTCCCTGACAGTAACTGCGTCTGGCCCACATTTCCAGGTGGTTAAGGAAAACTTCTGCCTCAACACCATAGAGCATCTGAACTGAGGGCAGGGAGAAAACCGCTCTCCGTGTGGGCACACACTTCCATTGGTTTGCTGGTTGCCAGCTTGAGGCAAAAACAGCTGACTTTCCCCAGGTGGAAGCCATGCTTTTCTGCTTCCTGGCCATCCACGCTCACAGCAGTGTTCACTGTCACTCACACAGTGATGCCGTCGCAGCCACAGCCCATTGGCAGCAAGACCCGCTTCAGCTGGCATCTTTGCCTCCTGCTTTGAACTAGTACTTGCCAGATGTCAAAAAATACAGAGAGCAGTTTTGTTAAGACAAAAATTGAAGAAGAATACCTTCTTGGTCATGCCTGTGTGGTAGGTAGAGGCTTGTATTTCACACGGCCTAGGTCAGGGGTCACTTGCTGCCCACATCTAAGGTCATACTTTAATGTTACTGTCAAAAATAGAAATAATCATAGAGGCTTGACTTTAAAAGCGAATTGCAGCTGCATCCGTATTCTAAGAAATGCATGAATTTGATTCCATTTCTGTTATTATAGAGAATAGCATGGATGTACATTGCAGAGATTTTAAGATTATTTTCATATTTTTAATATCTAGTTCTATAACTTTGGAAGATCTTGTGCATGTTTTATACTCATAATTAATAACTGTTGTTAACCTGACGTCTTCAAAGCATAAAACTGATCTTGACGATTTTATGTGATAGCAGAAAATTGTGCAAAAAATTTCTAGATTAAATAATAACATCAGAGTTCTCTACTTTGACACCTCTTGTTACATGAATTGTCACAGGATGTGACAGGAGGTCCCAAGAGACATTCTCCTGGAGGGTACTGGAAAACATGGTGACGTTATAGTTTAGGAAACAAAACTTTATAAAGTGTTAACTGTTTCAGTCAAAGACACGTCTGAAGCCCATTGAAAAATATATCAAGAAATATTAGTGGGAAAAGTACCCCTAAGATTTTTGAAGACAGCAATAGCTAGACATTGGAATGTCTAACAGAAAGAGATTTAAGTCCTGAATTAGAACTTACATTTAGAACTTGATGTATCAAGAGGGCCTCACCTAGTCTTAGAACAGCTTGACAAGGTGACATGAAGGTAACATTTGAAGGATGAATTGATCAAATAATGAGAATGCTCTTCCTATACAGAACCACATTGAGAGGTTGTAGTTGGGAACAGGTGCACAGCATAAAGAAAATAAAGTTCCTATAGAGATGGATTAGCTCAGGATTTAGACCCACAATATATTTGTTCACACATTTCTTTTCTCTTCAGTTATCATAAATTGAACCCAGTTTTTATAATCATGCTTATACTCTCTCATTCACTTACCATTTAATTGGCTGATTTCAGTCTAGATCTATGTGTGCCTAAATTGGCTTATAGCATCCTCTGAAGAAATCCCATTTTGAGTCATGTAGTCCTACAGAACAAGAATATCCAGAAACACTAAGCCGTCATTAAGTGTTTGAGTGACGTCTTTTGTAAAATGTCAATGTGTACATATTCTCGCTGTTATCACTGAGAAGTAACACTGCTGTGCATTTAAAGAGCTTCCAGTTTCATTTTTATTTTCCGCTTTCTCTCCTGGCACTTTGGAATAAAAGTTTATTTCTTCACTTACTTTAAAGGCAGGGGGTGGAAGGCTGGGTGGCAGGGATTGTTCTATGCACTAGCTCATTTCTCAAATGCCCCCAACAGCCGGGGCTGGGCCAGCTTGAAATCAGGAGGCTGGAAGTCCATCTGGACCTCTCACATGAGTGGAAAGCGCCTGCTGCATACCAGGATGCATTAGCAGGAAGCGGAGCAGCCAGGACTAGAACTGGCTCTCATACAGTCTGTGGATGCCTCCAGTAGTGGATTAACTCAGTGAACCACAATGATTGGCCCTCCCCCAACACTTTTTGAAATGTAATAGGCAATGTATTTTACAAAAGGGAGTTGTCACTTTGTCACCAGGCTGCTTGCCTCATGCACCCTTTATCTGTCTATTCCCTGAGTCCAGTGTAATAATGGAGGAATGTAAAGATAATTAAATGTTCAGAATTTCCTCACTTCTGGACTAGAAGTATGGAATACTCTTGAATTATTGTGGATAAACCTGTCAGAAATGTTCACTTGTCAATCACTACCTTCTTTACATGAATCCAAAGGCATCAAAACTTTAGTAAGCAATAAAAAAAGTGAAATGAGTTATTTTATAAATTTTTTTTTACAAGCAGTCTATTTTCTAAGATGATTCTGTGACTGTCTCCCAGTGTTCTAATTAGTCTAATAGAATATAAACACAAACCATAGACCAGGATCAGCACACAGGACAGAAACGTTAAGGCCTTGGAAAGGCTAGTAACTCCAGAGTGGGTATTACAGCAAAGCATATTAAACTATTGCTAGCGACACCTGCATCCCATATCAGACAGGGGAAGAGTTCCAGCTACTCCACTTCCGATTCAGCTCCCTGCTAATGTGCCTGGGAAGTAGTGGATGATGGCTCCTTGCTGCTTACCTGGGAGACCCTGAAGGAGATGCTGGTGCGCATGCAGGCTAAGCTCTCTGAGACTGGTGCAGCCATCTGGGGAGGGAATCAGCAGGTGAGACATCTTTCTTTTTTTTTTTTTTTTGACAGGCAGAGTGGACAGTGAGAGAGAGATAGAGAGAAAGGTCTTCCTTTGCCGTTGGTTCACCCTCTAATGACCGCCGCGGCCGGCATACCGCGCTGATCCGATGGCAGGAGCCAGGTACTTCTCCTGGTCTCCCGTGGGGTGCAGGGCCCAAGCACTTGGGCCATCCTCCACTGCACTCCCTGGCCACAGCAGAGAGCTGGCCTGGAAGAGGGGCAACCAGGACAGAATCCAGCCCCCTGACCGGGACTAGAACCTGGTGTGCCAGTGCCGCAAGACGGAGGATTAGCCTAGTGAGCCGCAGCGCCGGCCTGACATCTTTCTTTCTCCCCACCTCTTAGCACCTTTCAAATAAATAAGTAAATCCTAAAAACAAACAAACAAAAAAAAGCAGTAACTGAAGAGTTAAAAGGGTGAAGTACATAATTATTTGAGACAAATCAAAGCTATCAAATCATGTTATCATGGCATGTAAAAAATGCCTCAATTTGAAACACCATGTATTATTTGAATGCATTTTCTATCATTATTGCATATTCTCCTTAAATTTTTGCGTTTTTGAAGCATTCTTAAATTTAATACCAAAATCGGATTTATTTATTTTTGCCAAATCAGTCTGTTTCTTTATTCCCCTGTGGACTGGTCTGTGACTCAGGGGAAAAGCCCTCTTGACTGCAGATTCAGTGTCACTGACCTTGTCAGGTCTGAGAAGGATGACGGAAGGGAAGACACATTTTTCAGTGGTATAAGCTGATTACACTCGGGCAGGTCGGCATTTAAGGATCATTTCTAATCATGTTTAGAGTTGCATCTCATGCTCCTCCTAAAGCCTTGCTCAACCTTCCAGCCTCGGATCCTTGGGGAAAGTGCTTGTCCGTCAGGAAAAACAGGCACTGGTGAAATGGTGGAACGCAAATGCCAATACAGGCAGGAAGAACAGCACTCGCGGAAGAATCCCTTCTGGATTTCACATTTCATGAGAGATTTGCTAGAGGACTGAGCATACGAAATGTTTCCCACTGACTTTTTTTTCTCTTTCAAGCACAGGTTGCTTTTCACTGTCCCCTTTTCACAATATTAAAAAAAAAAAAAAATGAATGTCTCTCTTATCCTTGGATTGGATTCTAATATCACGCTGCTAGGAGGAAAAAAAACACCTGTAGTCCAGATCACCCTTGATAATCCCATAAATCATCCTTTAATTTTCAAAACCTGGGACCTTGGATTCTGAAAACATATTTTTATTTATGGCTTTTTCCCTTGGAAGTGCTGGAGTGCAAGGTTTTGTCTGAACTAGAAAGTTTTCTACCTCTTACTTCTGTTTCTTTGTCTGCATTTCAAATCCCATTGAACCTCTACCTCAACCTCCATTGTAATCTCTTCATTCTCTACCATATTGTTGCAAATTAGCAGATTGAATGTGCACAGGGTATGTTCCATTGTGGTCAAATAGGATGGTGTTGAAAGATTCAGTATCAAATCACTGGGAAAAGGTTATAGTTCATCTGTCAAAAGAAATTATATAGATAGGTGTAGCCACATATTTTCCCAACCTCCAAGCTCTTGTTAAATGTGTATCGGGAAGGAGAGTAGAATACTCTGAGCACCATTAATTTGTTTTATATTCATTATTTGAATTAAACCCTCTGAATTATTCTTTTAACTCTTCCATGGAGAGTTTATCTACTCTGCGCATTTCCCTGTTTTCCTTTATCCATGTACATATTATGCTTCTAATAAAACTGGATGGTGCAGAATAGAAATCATACTATTTTTATAGAGCTGCGTTAGGAGTGGCACATAGTTAGATCTATGAAATCCATAAATCCGAGGCACAATGAAACCATAATATTGTGAGCTTCACTTTATTACATCTGAAGGGAAAAATAAAATCACTAAAATTTTGACCCAGTCATCAGTGCATGAAATTGTAACACACAAGAGTGGATTCCTATTAAAATAAACCTGACCAGAAAAAGGATATTTTACCAAAGGTAAATAATAATTGACAGTGATTTTTTGCCTATAGAATTTTAACTCAAAAGTACAGTGAGAAAAAACTCCCTAATCCTCACTCCAAGTTGAACTTTTTTTGTCCCACTAATATTTAATTGGTGCATCCGCTGGAATTGAACTGTGAATAAAAGCAAACACAACGTCTGGAAGATATGTTTGTACTTCTGCTCGAAAAGTTTGCTAAGGAAATGTTGGCAAAAGTGTCTCACTTTCAAAGTTCAGGTAAGTGCTTTTCAAATATGAAAAATAATTTCTAAGGTTGCAAAAAGGCAGTTATAAAACCAAGATTAAAAAACAAAGTTATTGGAAAGCAATTTTTGTATATTAAATACAATTAATGATATATATAACAGCAAGTGAAATTCATGGTAACGTCTCATATGTGACTCCTTCTCTCTTCTCCTTTCCGTAGATAATCTCAGCTTCAAATTCTTTTTATAATATATTCTTCTTCTTGGTCTTTTATGACCATTTCCATTCAGTTAGTAAAATTAGTTTATATCTGTTTCAGTCCATAGGAAAATGTGGACAATTAGAGAAACTAAGACATTCAGCTACTAGTAACTTTTTTTTTGTTTTTCACTCTATTAAATAGCTAATTTGTTAATTAACATTTTTTCAATAAGCATGATACATTTAAGATTACCTAGCCAAACTTCCTAAATCCTTAAGTGTTTTTATTAATAAGAATAATGGAATAAGATGGAGGAATTTTGCCCATCAGAATCATTAACTATGTACTGGAATAGATTAACTGCAAAAAATAGGCTTTTATCACCCTTTCAATGGGTGTTTCATTGAGTCCTAGTTTCTCTGCAACATTGAAAATTTTCTAGCTAGATGAGTCACCCAAAATGTTAGCCATTCCTCCTAGCTGGTAGAGCCACTGCCTGTGATGCTGGCATCCCATATGGGTACCAGTTCAAGTCCTGGATGGTCCACTTCTGCTCCAGATCCCTGATAATGGCCTGAAGAAAAAAAAAGCCAATAGAATACATGTTTATGTGTTTGGGCCAGCCCTGGCCATTGCAGCCATCTGGGGAGTGAACAGATAGACTATCTCTCTCCCTCTCTATAACTCTTTAAAATAAGTAAGTGAATCTTTTAAAAATGTTGCCCATTCCCTTTGAGTATATTTAGTTGTTAACTGGTGTATTCCCCAGTGTCTTCCCAGTAATTAGTAGCAAAGTCTAAGGAAATTAGTGTGATTTTAATGGTGTGGATTATAGTTACAGTTTTTGTTATTATCTGGATGGAGTTCCATATTTTTGCTTGCTTTAAAATACACTTCAAAATTATTAATTCACTAAACCTAAGGGCATAATTTTAAATTTAATTGCCTTTACTTTCCAAAATATATATAGAATCCCCATAATAAAATAAAAGTGAAAATAAGTATGTATGATAGGGAAAAAAGCAAAATATTTTAATAAAAAATTATCCTAATATGTATAACACATTCTTATATCTGCAAAACATTTTATTAGCTATTTTCAGAGCTTTAAGGTATTCTCCATTAGAATAATTATGAACATATTTATTTTTATAATTCATATCTTAAACAATGTCTAGAAACTGGCTGTGGCATAGCGGGTAAACCACTGTCACCCACAGTTGCTGGCATCTCATATGGGTGCCAGTTCGAGTCCCAGCTACACCACTTCTGATCCAGCTCCCTGTTAATGCACCCGGGAAAGCAGCAGAGGATGGTCCAAATCCTAGGGCCTCCTCACCCACATGGGAGGCCTGGAAGAAGCTGCTGGTTCCTGGCTTTAGATCAGCCCAGCACCGGCCATTGAGGCCATTTGGGGAGTGAATCTGCAGAAGAAAGATCTCTCTGAGTGCCTCTGCTTCTGCCTCTCTCTAACTCACTCTGCCTTTCAAATTAAAAAAAAAAAAAAGTCTTAATTATTCTCAGTGTCCTATCAAAGATGAAATTGTTTTGTTCTGTCAGTAAATGATTTAATGAATTTTCTTGAAATAACTATATTTTAAATGTTTTAACAAAATGTAAGCATTATATTCCTAAAAAGAAATTTTAAGAAAAACAGGAAAATAAAGTAGGGCTTTATTAAATAATTTATAAGAAATAGAATCCATGAATTGGATTTTTTTCCTAGATCCTAGGGTACAGATCTCACAGATAAAATGTAAAGCTTATTATAGTAGTCTACCATTACAAAGATATGTAATTAATATAATCTTTAATGGTGTTATCTACTCAGATGGAATGATGAAGCTACTTTCTCTACGAGTTGAATACCATATTTATATTCCATTTGGATAAATTAAATTCTACCCTGTTATTAAGATTATGTAGGAAACATACGCACATGTGTATGTATGTGCATATACATATATTAGTTGTATTCTGCTGTAAAATAATTGAATCCATACATATGAGGTATACAGAATTTCTTGGAAAATGAATATCATGAAACATTATACATAGGTTTCACATAAATGCTGCCTATAAACATACACATACTGTTATGGAGCCATTTTATATGAATTTTTGCTTCAGATAGGAACATGTTTTCATTGTTGTCTGATGTACAGATGCTTCTATTCATGATCATTTTTTAGCTTTGAATCATTCCCTGGAAGATACATTAATGTTGACACAGCACCCATGACAGGCCTTTTACTAAGCAGGAATTCTGTTCAAGTGTGGAGGCATGCAGGAAGTAACATTGCATGTAACTTGGCACCATAGAAATATAAAAGTCTTACACTCTAGTGAAAGGAAAAACACAGAATTCACAGTTATGCTTAGCAGTGTTGCTCCACCTTTTTGTATCTTCTTTACTTTGTGTTGTATAATCTTTGTTATTATAGCTGATGGTATGACCAAAAATTTATTCATTGATTTATTTGTTTGTTTTCTATACTATCAAACAATAAGTAGAAAGAATATTTACAATAGTATGTCCTGTGGTTTATCTTGTATTGTATGATTCTGGTTGTATGTTTCTCTCACCAGTGTTTAACAGATCCTTGAAGTTAGGCCATGCATCTTATAGCGTTTTATATATATATATAAATATATATATAAATAAATAATATATATAAATAAATATATATAAATAATATATATAATATATATATAAATAAATATATATATAAATATATATATATCCAAAGTAAACAGCATGGTATTTTCTCACAGCAGAAGTTTACTAACTGCCAGTGAGTGTTTTTTTAATATTTGGCACCATAAGAATTAAAAAAAGGAGGTAGTAGGACCGATGTTCTTGCCATAGAGGTTTTATATTGTATGGTGGAGATTAAGCTATAGACAAAACTTTCAACCATAGAATAAGTTAGAATGGTCCAATATTAATACACTAAAGCATGTATGAATTTCTAGATTGAATTAATAAAGCAAAACACACACACACACACACACAAGTAGACACCTAGGACTGGCATTTGGCACAGCAGATGAGACACTGCTTGGGACACCCACATCCCATATTGAAGGGCCTGGTTTGAATCCTGGCTACTCTACTTCTGATCTAGGTTCCTGACAAAGTTTACCCTAGGAGGCTGAAGATGGTAGATGAGGTACTTGGGTCCCAGCAACCCGTGTGTGAGGCCTAAAGGGAGATCCAAGTTCCTGGCTTCCTTCAGCTGGTCTGGCCATGGCTGTTGAGATCCCTCTCCCTCTCCCTCTCCCTCTCCCTCTCCCTCTCCCTCTCCCTCTCCCTCTCCCTCTCCCTCTCCCTCTCCCTCTCCCTCTCCCTCTCCATCTCTGTCTCCGTCTCCCATCTATCTCTCTCTCTCTGTGTGTGTGCATGTGTATGTGTATGCATCTGTGTCTTTATCTCTCTGCCTTTCAAATAAAATGGGAGAAAAAACGCAAATGCCTCAGGAAGCAATTCTAAAATCCTGGTCCAATATGCTTATTTTTGGTTTTCAAGTACCCTCGTTTCAAAACACAGAAACTATTTGGACAATTTTTGGACTGAAATGCATTAATGAATAGATATTTGTTGACTTGTAAAGTTGATAAATTAGATACAAATTCAGAAAATAAGCCAAAAGGGAAAGAATCTAGAAAAATGGAAGGGTAAGTTGTTAATGCAGGCATCTCATGACATACAAAAGTATTACAGTAGTTCCATGAAAAGAACACTACATCATAATGTAACTGCTCACTATAAATTGATTATATTCGATCCAAAGATCAGATCACAGTTTATCTCTGCCAATAAAATTTTATGTTACTTATGCTATTACCTTTAGGAACATATTTTTATTTTCTTAAGGTAGGATGTATGACCCAGAATTTAAGATGAAAAGAGTCAAAAGTTGTGTTGGACAAAACATTACATTTCAGAAGTTATATTTTCTGTTCAATTATTTGCTTGAAATTTTTATAGGTCTTAACTACTTTCTTGAAGTGATCATTTTAGTTTCAAATCATTCTATCAATTTGAAATATTTCCTTCTTATTCCAGTACAAATCTGCAATATTTACTCTTAGTCTACTTGATTTTTCTTGGGATTACAAGAGAAAAAAAAATAAAACATGTTTGGTAGGTACTTTTATATCTTTTATTCTCTGAAACAAATAAAAATGTCCAGATCTTAAATATCTTTTCAATCTTCTTCATGAAACTGATGAAAATCTAGCATTGAGATGCAGCAAGTTAACTGCTGCTTGGGATACTGGCATCTGATATCAGAGAGCCAGTTCAAGTCCCAGCCATTCCAATATTGATACAGCCCCCAATAAATGCACCTGTAGTGCAGTAGAACATGGCCCACATGCTTGGGCCCCTGCCATCCATGTGTGTTAACATTTTAACCTTCCTCTTCAAATCTAACGGGTTAGGTATTCTTAGTGGGTTAGTCTTCAGATGAATAAAAGCAGTCATGAAAATAAAGACGGCTAACTTATTTAGGGACCAGGTTCAAATTTCAGAATTTTGCTTTGGAGGAATTTTTTGCAATGGGCAAGGGTGGTATAAAAACTATCAAAGGATGAGAATTAGCATGGAATGCTGTGAGCCATCATTACACCGATTAAGTACAAGTTTAATTGCAGTACTGAGATTAAAATCCACATAGAAGTCAATTTGGAAATCAAAAATTATTTAAAAGACTATGAATAGATTAAATAATCAGAGAAGAGCTTTCTAGATCTGGAAAGGGAGATGAAAATATAGGAAGAAAAAAAACAAAATAATGGATTGAAGTTGAAATCTTAAGTAAATATAACAACCCTGTCAGCCCTTTCTAGCAATTATGCAATAACAGGGATTAAAATATTTGTTATGATTTGATTCTGAGAAAACAGTCCAAATATTTTTTGTTTAAAAATGGATAATAGTTACTGATAACTTGTCTATTGAGAAGGGAAGGGGAGAGGAGGGAGGGGAGGGGAGGGGAGGGGAGGAGTGGGAAGGGAAGAGCGTAAGATTTTAAAAAGAAATTTCTGACTGCAAAATATTCATATAATCAGTCAGTGCCTTTTCGTCCTTTTAGAGGTAATTCTGTGATTTTATGGAGCTAGAAGAGGAGGCACCAATTTTATAGCAGCTCTAAAGTTCACCAGTGTTATGGACAGTTTGTTAACTATAATATCAAGAGCACTGTGCTTGTCACTTAGCTGACGTTTCTTCTAAAATATAGTTTATATAGAGAAAAGTTGAAGAAAATGAAAGAATGCTAGGTCATAACGTCTAACTGGAGGAGGAGTAAAATTTTATCATTCACCTCCAGTCAGTCAAGAAAAAAAAAATCAAAGACAGGAAGCATAAAAATTGCTTACCATGACTAAAGAATGTCAACGGTTGGCAGGCTGTTCTCACAGTAATTGAAGATTTATGATGAAATTTGTCAACATATGGAAATATTTAAAGGTTACAATTGGATGATGTCATACGCTTAAATCAATTGATTCTATAGATATTTATATTATATAGTCCCTATAGGTTGTATACTCATGTGTGTGTGTGTGTATATATATATATATATATATATGGAATTATGAATAAACTAAGTAGTGGAAAAATAGACTCTTTCCCAGAACAGGAAAGGCAGGTCAGGAGTGACACACTATATTGAGAACAGAAAGAAAATGAAATATAAAATCCAATTCAAGCTGTTCAAGAAAATGAAAAGCTGTGTTAGTGTGGTTTCATGGCCTAGGTGATACTTCTTATGCATGCTCTCATTAATTGGAATGAGATGATGCTCAGACATTATGAAATAAGTTGTACATGGACATTAACTGTCAAGTTGAACTTTAATATAGTTTGGTTCCAGAGGTGATACCCTGATATAGAATTAGAGGCAAAGAAAGGAAAAGCTTTCTTAAAAAATATGTATTTGAAAAGCAGAATTACAGAGAGAGGGAGAGATGGAAATGTGTGTGTGTATGTGTGTGTGTGTGTGTGTGAGAGAGAGAGAGAGAGAGAGAGAGAGAGGAAAAAATCTTCCATCTGCTGGTTGACTCCCCAAACTGCAACAGCAGAGGCTGGGCTAGACCAAAGCAAGGAGCCTAGAACCCCATCCTGGTCTCCCATATATATTGGGGACCAAGTACATGACCCATCTTCTGCTGGTTTCCTAAGTGTGCTAGCAAGAGGTTGGATCAGAAGTGGAATAGATAGGATTCAAACCAGCACTCATATGGGGTGTCACAGATAACAAGTTATCAAGGTATGCCATAACTCTGGCCCAAGGAAAAGCATAAACTGAAAGTAAGTCTCCCTAGTATTCAAGTCTCACTTTGTCTAAAGTTCCTTATGGGGGCTGAATCAACTTGAGAGTTACATTCTCAATAGAAATAAAGTAAAACCGTTTTTGCTTCATGATTTCTGTATTGTTAGGATGGAAAAAATATTTTACTCACTATAAGAAAACTAGGAAACGACTCTGATGTTGGTAGAATTACAGTTGGTGCTATCATTTTAGGCATCAGTGAATGCATTTCTTGGCTCTGGGGTACTAGACGGGGCCCATATAGAGAATCAACTGAAGGAATGCTTCATGGTTGGTTTGAAGGTTTGGCTTTCCCAGGTTTCTGGAAAGGTCTAAAAATTATAATTTTATGCTATAAAGATGATGTTCTAAACTCTAGCATATTTATTCATGGACAGAACTTTTAAAGACATTCAAGTGATTGTATGCTTTCCATCTGGAGCCTACTGATCTCTATGGAGGTGATGACTTCTGCGTGGGTCATAACATCCCTGAACTAAACATAACAGCAATCAGCATTACATATGACCCTATTATTGATTGATTAATTATCAATAAGCTTCTTCTAATTTATTTTAAAATAAGAATTACTAAAACCTCAAATATTTAGTTGATTTTCATAGGGTAATATTCACTGTGGCAGAAATATTCAGGGTACATTCTCATCACTGTCAGGAACCTCTTCCTAAAGTAATTTAAAAGTATTCATTCCCAACTTTCTAATGTGTTAAGGCTAGATTTGCTGAGGGAAATATATCTACTGAAATATATCATTCATGAATTTCCCTTGAAAAGAGTAAATTAAAAAAATATGAAGGAGCTCCCTTTATTCCACTATAGGAGTCTGCCTTAGGCAAGCTGTGTAATTGGATAATGACTGGGCAATCAAATATGCCGAAGGGAACAAGAATGTAGTTCTCCCAAAGATGCAACAGGCAATTTATTACAGGAACGGATTTCCAGTTGCAGAAGAGAGAGAAGAAAGAAGGGGTAAGTGCAAAGGATATGATAGGAAGGCAATCCTCAGGCATGAAGGAGCAGGGAGATGGGGAGCCAAAGGATGCTGTATTCCTTAATCAATGAAAGATGGTGCATAAAATGGTGAAGCCTAGGAATCGTATTCCACAGTAGCTCAGAGAGGTACATGTGTCTGTCCTAGGATGAACGTGTTCACTTTATGTATATGAGGAGACTTCAGAAAGTTCTTGAATTGTAAATTAAAAAAAAACTTGGAGTTTTTTTTTTTTTCATAATGTTAATTTCCCGTGAACCTTTTTGTTTACTGTGTGGTGTGTGAGAGAGAGTGTGAGTCAGTGCGTATGGAGTGTATGGAGATGGAGTGGCTTAGTTCTTGCGTGTCAGTGTATCGACCAACAGTGTGTAGGTAGGATTCTCCATGGCGTGTTATTGCTCAACTGCTGGCACTGAGAGAGGTGAAGGCAGCAGGGATGGAGACACTGCGTTTCTGTTTTCCCATGTTTAAAGCTAACCAGGAGAAGATGTTATAGTGGTCAAATATATGTCACTGTTATAGTCATTTGTGTAACAGTATAACAGCTTCCCCAACACGATAGAAGGCAAATTATAATGCAAAGACCTAGCATTATCTATCTATCTATCTATCTATCTATCTATCTATCTATATAAAGACTGCTCTTTTAATCTCAGCATCTATGACGAGGAGAGTTGAATTTTATGATGTAGTTTATCCACTCCCATCACAGCTGTGTATTGCTGGAGGAAAGTGTTAATATTTCATTACAGCCCTTCATCCACCTATATTTATTAAAATTAAGGGGAAAAAAACAAGAGACCTTGCCTGGGGATAACAAGGAATTATGAAAAATACATCCAATTTTGGATGTCTCTTTTATAATTTTTATTTCCACAAAAATGTTTGTTATACTTAGCCTTATACTTTGTTTAGAATAATTTCCATTTTATTTATTTATTTTTTTTTTTTTTGACAGGCAGAGTGGACAGTGAGAGAGAGAGACAGAGAGAGAAAGGTCTTCCTTTGCCGTTGGTTCACCCTCCAATGGCCGCCGCTGCAGCCGGCGCACCGCGCTGATCCTGGCAGGAGCCAGGAGCCAGGTGCTTTTCCTGGTCTCCCATGGGGTGCAGGGCCCAAGCACCTGGGCCATCCTCCACTGCACTCCCTGGCCATAGCAGAGAGCTGGCCTGGAAGAGGGGCAACCGGGACAGAATCCGGCGCCCCAACCGGGACTAGAACCCGGTGTGCCGGCTCCGCAAGGTGGAGGATTAGCCTATTGAGCCACGGCGCCGGCTTAATTTCCATTTTATTAAGGATAGCAACTCCTCAAGTATTATATTGAAAACTAAATTAAGATATTATATTTTTATCATTCCACTTTCTCTTTTCTTTTTTATTAATATAAAGAGATTTTATGCATTGCATAGGTTCAGTTCCAAGAAGACAACCACACCTCCCTCACTCTGCTACTCCCCACTCCCCTTTCCTCCCTCTGCTCTCTTCATTAGTTTCTGCAAAGATATAATTTCAATCCACTCCGTTTTCAGAGGCTTACCTCAGCCCTAATCATAATATTCAAACAGTAAAAAGTAGGAAGACCACAGTTCCACAGCAGTATAAACAAATGCTGAAAATGACCATCATTTCCCAAAATGACCATTTCATTCTTATACAAATTTTGATATTATATATTAACTGCCACATATCAGAAAAAGCATATGGTATTTATCTCTTTGAGACTGGCTTATTTCAGTAAGCATAATGGTTTTCAGTTTAATCTATTTTGTTGCAAAAGATAGGGTTTCTTTCTTTTTTATGGATGGATGTCGTTCAATAGTATATGTATATGTGTGTGTATATGTGTGTGTATATATATATATAATAAACATATAACATATATTATATAAATAAATAAAATTATATAATAAGTAAATATATATAAATACACACACACACACACACACACACACACCACTTTCTTTATCCAGTCATCAGTTGATGAACATCTGGTTTGATTCCATATCTTAGCTATTGTAAATTGAGTTGTAGCAAACATGGGGGTACAACTAACTCTTTCATAGGCTGATTTCATGTCATTTGCATAAATTCCCAGGGTCACGTGATAGATCTATTTTCAGACATCATTGTATCATAAGCTCCTGTTATATAGTTTCCCAGATATGAATAACAAAAGCAAGCCTTTCTGGATTATCTTTCTGTGATTTTAATGATGGATGGGGAAATAATATGAGGGACTTAAAGACAATATACAACCCCATGATTAGTGCAAGGTTATATATTATATATGCTAACCCCATGTGAGAGTGAGATTTTTCACTTCTTTCAAATATGTGTGCGAACTATATCTAGAGCTGTTTTTCTAATCAGCTCCCAATATATTTAAGCCCTGTATTTCTGCAAGCTTTTTTTTTTTTTTTGACAAAATATTTGGGAAAACACAAATACACACAAAATTTCTGGAAAGGTATCAGTGTGCTTCCTACTTTGCCATTTTAGACATTGATTTTTTTTTTTTTACTTCTAATTGAGAATAATTGTACTTACTTATGGGTACTGTGATATTCCAATGCGTGTATATAATATATAATGATCAGTTCAGTCATTGACACATAATTTCTGTGTGTTGGGGCCAACAAAAATCCTCTCGACTTGAAGCACACAATTAATTACATGTTTATCCTATTGTGGTATAGAAAATTAAAAAGTGTTCTTCTGTCCAGCTGTGTTCCTGCGTCCATCTGTATCCCAACTCCCACCCCTTCTCAGTCTCTGTTAATTACTATCCCCTCTACTTCTGTGAGATCAGAAGCCCACAGAAGGGCAATGGAACCAAAAAGAGAATCGACCTCCTGCTCCCAAGTCCTTGCCCTACTCTCTGTGAAAAACCAAAGCAGAGTGAGTTGTATGGTCTAACTTCTTTGCTATAGAAAAGAGAATAGGAAAAAGTAAAATAAAGTAAAAGGAAATAAAATATGTATATGTAAGTAATGTAACATGCAGTATATATGTGTGTGTGTGTGTGTGTGTGTGTGTAAATCTTATTATATAATACAATATAAAAAATCGATTCAGAATTGTCATTTTTGGTGATTTTTCCACCTCTTAAATAACTAGAGATCCTGTGCTCATGAAGAAGGAAAAATTAGTTACAGGGGGAAAAATGCTTGAGCTATAGTGAAAAGAAAGACAAAAATGCCTTTCTAACTTAATGTAGTATATATATAATACTGACTTCAGGCTAAATTGAGCAAGGATCCTATCTTATTTGTCTACTCAGATTATATATTCTTATGTGAACTCAGTAAAGAATCCTATCTATGTTGTTTACTGTGGATTTGGACATGTTTCTCAGCATGTTTTTCATACTTAATATATTTGATTTTTTTAAAGATTTATTTATTTATTTGAAAGTTACACAGAGAGAGGAGAGGCAGAGAGAGAGAGAGAGAGAGGTCTTGCATCTGCTGGTTCACTCCCCAATTTGCTGCAACAGCCAGAGCTGTTTCAATCCGAAGAAAGGAACCTCTTCTGGGTGTCCCATGCAGGTACAGGGGCCCAAGAAGTTAGGCCATCCTCTACTGCTTTCCCAGGCCACAGCAGAGAGCTGGATGAGAAGTGGAGCAGCTGAGACCTGAACCGGCGCCCATATGGGATGCCAGAACTGTGGGCAGCAGCTTTACCTGCTACACCAAAGCACTGGCCCCAATACTTAATTTATTTGAAATGAACATTCTGTACTTTCAGAAAATTTTTGTGAATTCACAATTCCCTTCTACCTTTGTGGCTACATAGAAACCAGATAGATTATAGCTTTCCTCCCAGAATGAATACATGGTAGAACTGGACTCAATAAAGTTGTTTTAATATTGCTGTTTTATAGTTTTTTATTTTTTCATCATGAATCATCTTTTTTGGAAACTTTAAAAAAAAAAAAAACTATGCATGATATCCATACCACCCAACCCTAATATGACATCTGTTGGCCGTCTTAAAAAACATGTCGTCTTATAAAACATGCCATGGCATAGCGATGATGCTATCCCCTGTAACACCAGCATCCTCTGTGGGTGCTACTTCCTGCTCCAGCTATTTCACTTCTGATCCATCTTCCTATTAATGACCTAGGAAAATCAGCAGAAAACAGCCCAAATGTTTGGGCATCTCCAACCATGTGGGAGACCCAGATAAAGCTCCTAGATCCTGCTTTCAGCCTGGTTATTGCATCTGGGGAGTGAATCAGTGGTTGGAAGATCTCTCTGTTTTTTTTTTTTTTTTTTTTTTCTCTCTAACACTTTCAAATAAATAAATCTTAAAAAAATACCATCTGAATTCCCTGTATTTTTCTCTGCCGATATATTGTTCCAGGAAAATAAAATAGATTTATTTATCTCTATCAATTCATTTGATTCGATTTTATTTTTTCCTTTATTCACCTAACGTCTTCCTTTATTTTTTTCCTTTGTTCATTTTCTTCTGTAGGTTACCCCGAGAGCTTAATTTTAATATTAATTGCTGTCAATTTTAATGGAAAATCTTCTTCCTTCTAAGTTGTTTTAGCTACATAAGGAGTTCCTGCTGAATCAGCAATCCCTCTGTGACACCATTAATGACATCAAGGCCACACTTGGCTACACTCTTCCTCTCTTGTCCTCATGTGGCAGAGAGTATCCAGGAACACTGTCAAGCTGGCTTCCAATTTGTCCCAGCTAATAAGAAATGATTTAGAGCTCAGAGTAAGTGCCTGGTGAAGTGTAATTGATGTATACCCAAAAGACATTACTATTGATAATTTATGCAGTTTTTATTGCAAGTAAACTTTGAAATATTATAATAATTTCCATTAATAACATTATCCATGAAGTGATCTTTTAGGAAGATGCAAACTACTTTCAGAGAACTGAAAATTCATTTCAATAAAGGGAAATCTCAACTCTGATGTGCAAAGGATGCACTTAAAAGAACATCCGGTAGTCTAATAACCTTGTTTTCCTGCTTGTTACTATTATGTCTCCAAGTAAACCTTATTGCTCACTGATCTCCCTATCTGCACCTCACAAACAAAAATGAAAACAAACATATAGTATGCAGCACAAACTAGTTGGTAGATTTGGAAAAGGAGCAGAAAACAATTAAGATTTAGTATAACTGATCGTTCTACTTCCCTAAATAACCCTGGAAAATCAGAGATATTGGCAAGTCTTTATATAGTTTTCTATAATTAGTTACTTTTATTATAGAAATTTTAAACTCATCCTTGATCTTCTGAATAGTGTCACACGCTGATGTAGGTCTCAAACATGCTGATTTGGAATCACATTTCAATTACGAATTGACTGATGTTACATATAACTTTACAGCTTTCTAATATATAAAATAAATTTAATAATGGAAAAGGTTAAAGGATACTGGAATGCTTTGGTCATTAAACCATCCATTAAGTCATTGCTAAGGATGTCTGAGTTATCTTACTTAAAAGTACATTACTGAGGCCAGTGCTATGGCATACGCTGCCTGCTGTGGCAGCATCCCATGTGGGTGCCAGCTGGAGCCCTGGCTGCTCTACTGCTGATCTAGCTCCTTGCTAATGTTCCTGGGAAAACAGTAGAAGATGGCTCAAGTGCTCCAGCCCCTCCTAACCACATAGGAAAGCCAGGTAGAGTTCCAGGCACTTGATTTCAGCCTGGTACAGCCCCAGCTGTTGCAGTAATTTTGGGAGACAAGCATCTCACGGAAAATCTCTTTTTCCTTCCCACCCTTTCTCTGTCACTGTTTCAAATGCACAAAATAAGTCTTTAAAAAGCTTGTATCTGTAAAACCCAGGTGGCAAAAAAGAATTATCAAATTTGTAATTAAAATGGAATCAGAGAAGAGTAATGAAAAACCATAAATATTTTCAAATAGAATATACAATAATATGTGAGTATAAGATGTGTTAAATACTCATAGCATCTTCCAATAAAACTCATTATTAGGGAAAATAAATGATGAAGTTAATCACAGGGAAAACAACTTCAAATATACAATCAAGTAATGTAGGATGGTCCAGGAAGAACTATAAAATACATTGAAAGAGTAAGTGAAACCTAAAAATAAATGTGTAAGTCACCAAGAAAAGCTAGTCTAAAGCATAATTAAAATGCAAGTAATCATATTAAAAAGTATGAAATAAATAAACTTTCATATGCACAAGGAAGAAATTACAATGATAGAAGCATAATAGTATTTTGAAACCAGTAAAACCATCTTCCCAAAACAAAATTAAAAAAGAAAATACAACTGGGCTCAACCTATTGGGCAGTATGGTAAGTGGTGGCTTCCAGTGGTGGCATTCGGCTTACCAGAGTGCCATTTCAAGTCCTGGCTGCTCACTTCCCATCCAGCTTCCTGCTAATGTGCCTGGAAAGCAGGGGAAATGGCCCAAGTGCGTGGGCCCCTGCTACCTATGTGAGAGACCTGGATGGGGTTCCTGGTGCCTGGCTTCAGCCTGTCCAGCCCTGACTGTTGAGAGCATTTAGGGAGTGAGCCAGCAAGATGAGAGACCTTTACTGTTACACCCTTTCTGAAATAAACAAATGCATACATCTTTCACAAAAACACAGGGAGGGAAATTATGGGGGGGGGGGAAGCCATTGTAATCCATAAACTGTACTTTGGAAATTTATATTTACTAAATAAAAAAAAAAACACAACTAAGGGAAGTGTATCTCAAAAAATAAAATGAAAATCTAAGGTCAAAAATTTTTTAGCTAAAAATAAAATTTTCTAAAACTGAATTAACTGCTCTTGATCAATATGAATGAAAAAAGGCAAGTTTATTTTATAAATTTCAAGAATAACCCTGAAGGGGCTGACACTGTGGTGCTGCAGGTTAAGCTGTGGCCAAAGGGTCAGCATCCCATATGGGTGCCTGTTTGAGTCGGCACTGCTCCCTTTCTGATCGAATTCCCTGCTAATGGGCCTGGGAAAGCAGCAGAAGATGGCCCGAGTCCCTGGGCCTCTGCACCCACCTGGGAGACCCAGAAGAAGCTCCTGGCTCCTGGCTCCTGGCTCCCGACTTTGGCCTGGCCCAGCTCTGGCTATTGCAGCCATTTGGGGAATGAACCAGCATAGAAGATCTCAGTCTCCCTCTCTCTCTCTCTCTCTCTCTCTCTCTCTACTCTGTATGTGTCCTTTGCTCTCTGTAACTCTGATTTTCAAATAAATAAATACATCTTTAAAAAAAATCACCATTCATCACTTAATGCAATATTAACATATAAACAGAACAGATTCAATATAGTTCATAGATACAATTCTATGAATATAATGATATAACCTTTTTCCCTCTCTCTCTCTGCCTTTAAGGAGGTCTCATTATATTTCAAAAATGAAGAGGCAAGAAATATGAATAAATTTAAAGAGTTCAGATATTTCAACTTCATATATGTCAATTTCCATACCTTGTATATCTAATCTTTGAAATGATTTTTCTTCTAATATCTGGGCAAAGAACTATATGACATGGCTAAAGATGGTAAGAACTTAAGAAGAACAATAACAAAAAATATAATACTTGCAAAATCAAAATTTGTCGAATAACTTATCATAACCAACTACTTCAATATCTTTAAATATGAAATAAAAGCAATATTTGCAAATTAATGTTATGTCAGCAAAAAATAATCATCTGGTTTTCAATTTTGGATTATTTTGAAGCGTTACTAAGCTATAGCACACCTAGCTTGGAAATATCCAGCTTCACATATTTTCAAAACATGTTGGCCTTTATTCTCCTAAAGAAATGCATATTCCTTATGAGTTTCAAGATATAAAATCTTTCATAAAATACACATAAGGGAATCTACATGCATATACTATATTCTTTAGAAATAACTAATTTTAAGATTTACCTATAATATTATCCAAAATAGAGGATTTATCAAATCAAATTGCTTCAGGGGAAAAAAAACTTTTTAATTTAACTTGTAAATAAAGGTTTATAATTGTAGTACCTACAGAGGTTGGAGACAATAAAAATTCTTGGTACTGAAAGCCACAATTTTCCATTGTTTGTATCAATAAATCTCTGAAAAGAAAAAGGAAAGAAAAAAAATCACCATTAAGTTGTGGAGTCAGAATGAGTTACAGGGTTAAGAAAACATGCTGAAATTTTAACATATTTTTCTTTCTAAACTGATAATTTAAAAATCTGCATAGGGAACTTCCTGTGCTTGGTGAATTTCTAGTACGCACTGCGAGGTCATTAACAATTTAGAAGCTATGTCTTTAAACTAATGAAAACTAAACACAAACAAAAATGGGCACATTCATCAATTTCCCAAGTAAATCTTATCAAACAAAATTCTTGGTATTGTAGACCAGGCATCAGAAATTTTCTTTCTGGAAAGAACCAGATGGTAAATATTTCAGAATATTTTTGGGTCATGTGGTATCTAGGCTTGAATATAGCCACAGAAAACAGTAAAGAAATGGGCATGGCTGCATTCCTATGTAACTCTGCTAAAATGAGGAGAGAGCTGTGTTTGGCCTGGGGGCTACAGTAAGCCAAACTCTGGTGCAGGAAGTGATTCAAATACGTCTATTTTCTTCTGTAATGATTTTTGTTTCATATTATTGTGTGGATGGGAGGAAGGATGCTTAGACACACTGATGTGAAAATGGGTATACAGAAATTACCTCTCAGAATCCTTTGCCTGCATCCTTGACAAAATACTCCATTGGATGAGAAAGTGAAAAGATGGTCAGCCTCCTCAATATGACGAAAATTGCTTGATTCTTTTTCTCACTCTAAAGACCTTATAAACAGGTGTGCTTCCTACTTTTTCTCATGTGAATTCACGAATGTCAGCCTCCTCTCTGGGTTGCCCATCAGCCAACAGTCAGGCAACTTTAAATGTCTCCACTTATCATAGCCATTAGCTGTTCCTCCTCCCTGTTCCTGTTTCCCCAATTGCTAGCCTCTTATTTATCTCCTGTGTAACACAAACGCAAATGCAGCAGCCCTTGTGTGCAATATATCCTAACTCTGGAGAGCTAATCATTCATTTTCCAAACATTTATCAAAAAAATATCTTCTTCAGGACAGAGAAACGTAGCAGTTACGGTGATAAATTTAAGAACATTTCCACCACCCTAATTCCAAAAGATTCATAGATAACTGGCCAAGAGATGGTAGATAAGTGATAGACAAATGGTTGCAGAAGACATAGTATCCAGCGTTTGCAAACCCTCCCTTGAGAACCACTATGACTATGAAAAAAATTAGTAATTTTTTCCTTTACCTATTTGCACACTATAAACAAAAAATCATAACATGGATAATGACTGCATTTTATGTTTGTAATTAAATAGACTTTGAAGTGCATCACATGAAAAATCAAACTTACTCCAACTGTGGTTGACATTTTTGGTTTCTTAGAGTTGACATTGTTGAAGCATGATTAAGCTCTACACAGACTTGTCTGCACATAGCTCAGTTATCCTTCATGGTGAAAAGGTAGAATGGTGGAAAAGGGAACCTACTGTGAGTGTCCTTTGAAAATGTGAACTAGCATGTTAATTTACTTAGTGCCAGTGAGACAGCAAATATACTTGGAATAGGATCTCTGAGTGTTTTTTTTTTAATCAATATTTCATTCCTTTTCTCTAATACATCATTTTAATATATAATGTATTTTGTAGTAGCCATGAGATGGGAAACAATTTTCTTCTGTATTGAAAATACATAAATTTCTTAAATAGTTTTCTTAAAGTATATTTGAAGCTTATTCTCAGCTAAACTGTTCCAAATCACGAAAAAAGAAACTGTTAAGTGAATTAAAATAAGCCAGTAAGCAGGAAGAAATCGTTCTGTGACATGACTTTTTTTGAAACATAGGTAATAGGGCAATTCTTTTTTTTTTTTTTTTTAGCTTTTAGAACACAAAACTAATTAAAGATCATCCAACCAAACAGTTTTTCTATGTAAATTAAAAAGCTTTATCGTTAACAGAGCAACATTGTGGCACAGCAGGTTAAGCAATCACCTAACACTTTGGCATCCAATATGAGCACAAATTTGAGTCCTAGCAATTCCACTTCTGATCCAGCTTGCTGGTAATGCAACTGGGAAGGCAAGAGAAAACGGCTAACGTGCTTTGTTCCCTGCCACCTCTGTGGGAAGCCTGGATGGACTTCTAGGCTCCCGGATTCTATTTAGCCCGGCCCTGGCCCTTGCGCCATGTGGGGAATGAACTAGCAAGGGGAAGCTCTCTCTGTCCCTCCCTTTCTCTCTGTAACTCTGCCTTTCAAATGAATAAAATGAATACATTTTTAAAGGCTGTATGGCTAAAATGTTTATGAAAATAATATAGAGGAACTAAGAGTCTGGTTTTGAAACAAGAAAGAGATTGAGATATTTTTCTTTTAAAATAATTAATTATGAAACAAGTGCCCAATTAACTCTTGCATAAGGGATCATATAAGAAACTGTTCTTTACTGCATTTATTTTCTGCATTGCATATCAAATTATTACATGGAGTTTACCTTCTAGAAATTATTGGAAAGGAAAGCTCACTTTTAAATACTTTTAAATTTTCTAAGTTGATTGCATTTAAAAACTAAAATACCTAGAGCAACATTTATAGGACACTGTTCATTTGAAAGCATGAAAGCAGTCTGTAATTTAATTCAATAGGCAATTTAAGATGAGTCACAAGTATTATACCATGAAATGCAGTTGGTCATATTTGCACTTATAATTTTTATTAAAGTCATTTTTTTTAAATTTTTTTGAGGCAAAGAGAGAGGATGTTACTTTTTGGAATCAATATTTTGTCCCCTTCCCCTCATGGATAATGACAATATGTAACATCTACAGTAACCATGATGCTGCAAGCAGTACTCTTCGGTAAAATAAATATTTTTCAGGAATACAAATATCTCCTGTATGTTGAGTCACTGCTTAAATGTTCCCAAGGGCCAGGACTGGGCCAGATCACAACTTGGAGCAAAAGTAACTCACTCCAGGTCTCCCAGGTGGATGGCGGGGACCAAACCAGTGCACAGTTGTAGGAAGCTGAACTGGGACTGCAGCTAAGTCTCAAACCCAGCGCTCCCACAGGGGATATGAGTTTTTTACGTCTAGGCCAAAAACCCATCTCAAGGTCCAATTTTTATTTATAATACTTTTCTTATGTGAACCTTGGTCCCTGCAGCAGTGAGAAAACTGTCTACAATGAAACATCACGTCCTTTTCTGAGTGACACTGAGCTGCCCCGAGGAAGAATCTCTGGTACCCCCTTGTGGAAGACATCACTCACACCTACCTCCCCATAAAACCAGTGGTGCCTGTGCCAAGCACAAGAAGTCCAAGTTCTCTTAAAACCCCTAAGCTCCCACATATGGGATAGCTGCCTTCAAACAGACTTCTCAGAGACAGACAGCATCTAAGTTCAGGCTTTTGAACATACCTGAGTACACTACTTTTACCCACTGATAAGACCTCCTAATTTTATTCTCATTAAAAAAAGAGGAAGGAGAAGGAAAGGAGGTGAAGTTGCTGCCATGCAACACGACACTCTTCCGCCCAGCCTGCTGTAGCCCAAGCAGGAACGCTTTTCACACATGCTGGGAAAATCTTCCTTCCTATTTCTTTGTGTCATTGTGTCTCTCCTCACCTCTTTTGACATCATTTGTATTTTATACTTAATGCCTACAGTTCAAGCTTGTGGTAATTTTTCAAATAACTCTTTTCCCCTCAAGTTCTATCCAATTGCAAATATACTCAAAATTATTCAAGTAATGGCTCTTTTCATTAACAAACCAAGTCACAGGCCTTTATGGAGGAAAACCTCAATAATATTGAACTTGCATAATCATACTATGTTATGGCAAAAGCATGTGGTATCTAAGTTTGGATTAACTGACTGCTTCTTGGATCAAACATCGTCATTGCTTCTCTAAAGATTCCATGCAGGTTAATGACATAGGCATTTTACATGCAAATTAAAATTCATTTTTTTGTCAAGGAATAAAATATTATTATATATGTCATCAAACTTTTAAAAATCATTTAAACATAAATGTTTTTAATCTCATGTGTATGAAACTTACAATTAATGATTAGTTAAGTGTGCTTTTGTAACAGGGGAGAACAACTCCCATGAATCCAGCTAACAATGTACTGCTTGAGTTCTAAAAATATAATATCCATAAATATATTTATAATTATTATATCAATGACAAGGAACAAATTTCAAATAAAACCATAAACATAGGATTGCATATATACATCATTTGAAAAAAAGGATGGTGCCATGGAAATATTTATAAAATAACAATAAAATATCATCATGTAAAAGAACATCTGTGTAATATTTAATTCTACAGATATCATGAGACAGAAAGATAATTTACCATTTAAATTGGTAAAATTTCAAAAGAGAAAGCAGAAAAATAAAAACCAAAAGTAAACAGGGGTGGGTGTTGGCACAGTATGTTAAGCCAGTGCTTGGAAAGACAGCATCCCAGATTGGGGGCCTGAAGCTGAGTCCCGCTTCTGCTTCCCACACAGTTTCCTGCTACTGCACAACAGCGGAGGCAGCAGATAATGACTCAAGTTGTAAGATATGAAGCACAAAAATAAAAACCAGGGGCCGGCGCCTTGGCTTATTTGGTTAATCCTCCGCCTATGGCGCTAGCATCCCATATGGGCTCTGGGTTCTAGTCCCGGTTCCTCCTCTTCCAGTCCAGCTCTCTGCTGTGGCCCCGGAGGGCAGTGGAGGCTGGCCCAAGTGCTTGGGCCCCTGCACCCGCCTGGGAGACCAGGAAGAAGCACCTGGATCCTGGCTTTGGATCGGCGCAGCACCGGCTGTAGTGGCCATTTGGGGAGTGAACCAATGGAAGGAAGACCTTTCTCTCTGTCTCTCTTACTGTCTATAACTCTACCTGTCAAAAAATAAAAAAATAAAGAAAAGAGAAATAAAAACCAAAAGATAAACAGGGGCGAGGGTAGGGTACAGCAGGTTAAGCCACTGATTGAAATGCCAGCATCCCATAGGGAGTGCCTGGATTTGAGTCTCACTTCCGCTTTTTACCCAGCATGCTGTTACTGTACACCGTGCAAGGCAGCATGTACTGTCTCAAGTATCTGGATCCTTGCGACGTGGTAGTCCTAGACTGAGTTCACAGCTCCTTGCTGCCGCCTTGTCTAGCTCAGGTTGTTGATGCCATTTGGAGAGTGAAGCAGCAGTAGGAACTTCATGCACTCTCTGTCTCATATAAAAAAGAAAGATAAACATAAAGTCTTAATAGACCAACCTGCTTTATAGTAAATTGATATCTTCATATTATAATAACCTGGGAAATAATACTATCACGAGCACTAGCTAAACATCTCCCAGTTGTGCACTCCACTTGCTAAATACAGCAGCTATGTTTTTGCTCCTTTAACTGACTCCAGACTGACTCTGAGGATGCCCGTTAGGTTTATGCACAGGTGCATGAAAATGAAGACAAATGCCTACCTTCTCCCATTTATCTGCTTCAGCTAGATTAGAGAGCAGAATGGTTGATCCTGCATTATTATTCTGTACCTCTACTTCTGGTTCTTTGTTTTAGCAAATATCTCATGAAATTAAAGAAAAAGAAAGAGTACATGTTATGTTACTTTCTGTTTAGGTTAATGTCAAGAGTTAAGAAGCTTCTAAAGAACAGCCACCATGTGTTCCTCATCTTTGGATTTCCCTGTGACGTTATTTCAAGGTATTCTTTGATTTTTGAAACTGTTTAGAGATATTTGAGTTAAATAACAGAGAATTAAATACCAACACTATATTTTAAGAAAATTGCCAGCCCCAGAAAAAGAAGCAACTACTGGGGCAGTGTAATTAGCCCCTACACAGTATAAACATGGTGATACTGTGTGGAAAATAGGAGGCCCCAATGATAAATAACAGCCAATGGCAAGCACATGAAATGGAAAGCAAGGATACTTAAAACATAAAAACACAAAAATATTTGCAACTGAAAAAGTTTTTCACTACTATGTGTTACCAATTATTTCCAAACAGCAAACACGTTAGAACAATATAACTATTAAAATAATTTATTAGTCATCAAAAACCCAAGGAACCGGATGTTATAATTTGCATCCCTCTGTGAGATTTACCATGCACTGTACTATATACTCACCTTAATCTGGGAGGTATTGAGGCCTGATAGCTATAAAAGTAAATAGCTCGAAATGCAAGGAAAGTAACATATTAAACCTGACAGAAAGCCAGCTGGCTGTAACTTTTCTGTTCAGTTTAGTGCATTCACTGTCAAGAGATACATTGTGATATGTAATTAAAACACCTGGAAATCACACCAATGTGAGCCACTAAAACTTTTATGAATCAACACCTTCTTTTTCTGCAGTGAACTTGAGTTGACAGAATTGTTTCACAGAAATTGGAGACTTGTGATCAGCCAGGAGATAGATTGCATTGTGTATATGGCCCTGCCTGAGTTCTTACACAAAGGATAGAGGGAAACTGCTTATCAGCTATGTGAGAATACACAGACAGTGCGACCCAATAGTGAGCCGCACTGTGTATTACGTGACTGAACGGGAGCAGAGTCAAGTCAGAGCAGCTACTAGGGGAATGGCAAACGGAGGTAACTCACATAGCATTAAAAGGGGGACATTCGTTAGTTGAAACATGCTTGGCAACACACTAATGCTTATTACGAATTGAATATTTTAGTCATTTTCAAGATTAGAGGTACTATTGATTTATCCACCATTTCAATATAAAATGTGTATGATCTATACAGTTTTAAAAACTATTAAAAGAGTCTGTTGAGTTGAAATTACCTGCATGTGGTTTGTGTCGTCAGCACTCAATCCAGAGATCACAGCGTCTTTCTCTCAAACAAAATTTAATTTCTGCTCAGTCTTTTCTTTGATCCATTATAAATGCAGGATTTTATTTTCTGACCTGTGTAACTATTCAAAATATTTATGCTACCTCACTGCTTGTGGCTGCACCTGAGAATGCAGCACTTGTGAATAGGCTGCATGCTTTTCTGTCTAAGTGCAGCCTTCCTGTTCACACCAAGAGGGGATTTTCTGACACTGTAACTGCCTAAGAGGAGTTCTTCTGAAATGCCAAGTCAATCCTCTTTTTGTCAGTGACTCTGGAGAGGCTCTGGGCTGTATACACCACAGCAGATTAGATGAGTTTTATGGGTTTAGTACGTCCACACTTGCTACTTACTGTCAAATTTATCTTCAAAGTGCTTGTAACAACTTAGAATCCTATCCAACCTGCAGTCAAAAGTATTTTACTGATCTTCTGAAATATACCCTCAGATCAGTCTTTATGTTTTATCTTTCCATAACTGACGAGTCTACTGTTCTATTCTCTACTAGGCTTTTAATTTCATTTCCCTAATTACTTGTGAATGACCAGTTTTGGGGTATATTAATTGATTCTTCAGGTTTCTTTTTCTTTCAGTTTTCTGCATGGTTTTATTTTGTACCTATTTTCTATTGTACTTCATGTCTTTTCACTTATAATTTTCCAATTTATATTTCTTATATAAATGAATCATTTCTTGGGTCTTTGCATCACAATTATCTTTTTCCTATGTGTGATTTAATTATGCTTTCTCCTTGCACAAAATTTGTGTTTTTTTTTTTTTCCTAAAACTATGTTCCATGTTTTCTTTCTGCTGTTTCTGTTTAATAGCATTCATAGTTACTAATAAATGTAATGACTACTATAAGTTTGATCTTCCATTTCACTTTTTATTTCATAATTGTTATAAATGTAAAAAAAAATTACATTTTCTTTGGTTAATAGCATATCCAGTAACTGGCTGAAATTTCCCCTTACTTCTGATTGGTATTCTTATATTTCATTTAATTTCATGAAATCAAAGAGTATTGTCTGCTCTTTTCTGATAATGTCTTTCTGGTTTATTATATAGCTTCATTATCTTTCTTAAATATCTGCATTCAGTGTTGATAAGGGAATAAAAGAGGCACTGGTGGATGCCATTCCCAGTCTGCAAGGAGTTTAACAGCATTGCTATTACTGTTTTTATTACGAATGTCATATTTCATATACTTTTACATAATTTATTATAACCCTGTTTGCAGCTTATCAGTCAATGTGACATATTCTACAAATATAATTTCAGCAAATGAAACATTTTGACACTTGTGAAATAAGCCTATTTGATCAAAATCTATTTTTAAATAAAATCATTTAATTAAACTTGCTAAAGTTTACTAAAGTTTTAGCTCTGGACAAAAGAAACTTCTTAGTTCTTGATTGTCATTAGTATGTTGCACTTAGTTGACTTTATTATATGATTACATCATTTTCACAGGATAAATTAGTTACTCTTAATTTTCTCTTCAAAGTTCTTTACAATGTTTTCTATTCTGTAACAGTTCTATAAAAGTTATTCAGAAATATATTTGGCTTTGCATACAATTAGAAAAGTAGAATATTATATTTCATTATTTAATGATTATACTTAATTTAATAATGATTTTTAATTATTCAGAATTTTAAATAATACATTTTTATTATCATGTTTAAGAAAATAAAATTTATCTAAGATGATATAGGAATGCTGATAAATTATATGCACTGTTTTTTTGGGAAATTAGAAATCTCTAAGCAGGGTGGCCATTGGCTACAGTCATTGAGATGCTGCAAGGGATGCCCTCCCGTATCAGAGTGCCTGGGTTCCAGTCCTGGCTCTGCTCTCAATTCAGCTTCCTGCTAATGTGCATTGGGAGGCAGCAGTAACGGCTTACACACTTGAGTTGCTGCCTTGTCCCTGGAGACCTGAAGACAGTCCCCAGCCCTGGCAGAAACCTATCTCAGCCTAGAGTATCAGACAGTTGAGGGAGGACCAGAAATCGGGAGATCTCTCTTTGTCTGTCTCAGCCTATTTCAAAAACAAATAAATAAGTAATTTTCAAATAAAAATAAATAGCATCTATAACCACTAAAAATGTATCAGAAGATTTGTGGAAGAATTTTCTATTAATATAATCATGGTACGAAGACTTCTGTGGGTTTGGTCAAATTCAAATCTGCAGTTGTTTCCTTCTCTGAAACATAGTAAATTCTATCCTGAGTGCCAACCTTCAAGTTTCTGTAAAACTGCAGAAATTAAATTAAAGCCTCTATCCAAATGGCCAACAGGCACATGAAAAAGTGTTCAAGATCACTAGCAATCAGGGAAATGCAAATCAAAACCACAATGAGGTTTCACCTCACCCCAGTTAGAATGGCTCACATACAGAAATCTACCAATAACAGATGCTGTCGAGGATGTAGGGAAAAAGGGACACTAACCCACTGTTGGTGGGAATGCAAACTGGTCAAGCCACTATGGAAGTCAGTCTGGAGATTCCTCAGAAACCTGAATATAACCCTACCGTTCAACCCAGCCATCCCACTCCTTGGAATTTACCCAAAGGAAATGAAATTGGCAAACAAAAAAGCGGTCTGCACCCTAATGTTGATTGCAGCTCAATTCACCATAGCTAAGACCTGGAACCAACCTAAATGCCCATCAACGGTAGACTGGATAAAGAAATTATGGGATATGTACTCTTTAGAATACTATACTGTGGTAAAAAACAATGAGACTCGGTCATTTGCAACAAAATGGAGGAATCTGGAACACATCATGCTGAGTGAAATAAGCCAGTCCCAAAGGGACAAATATCATATGTTCTCCCTGATTGGTTACAACTGACTGAACACCAAAAAGGAAACCTCTTGAAGTGAAATGGACACTATGAGAAATGGTGACTTGATCAGCATATCCCTGACTGTTAATGAACAACTTAATACGTTATCCCTCTTAGTATTTTTTTTTTTTTGTCTGTTCTAGTTAATACTACGGGTTTAATTCTGTAATTAATACAAAGTTATTCTTAAGTGTTGAAATTTAACTGAAATGTGATCCCTGTTAAACATAAGAGTGGGAATAAGAGAGGGAAGAGATGTACAATTTGGGACATGCTCAAGTTGACTTGCCCCAAACAGTAGAGTTAGAAACATGCCAGGGGATTCCAATACAATCCCATCAAGGTGGCATGTACCAATGCCATCTCACTAGTCCAAGTGATCAATTTCAGTTCACAATTGATCATAATGAAAGGACAAAGAGTCAAAGGGATCACATAAACAAGTCTAGTGCCTGCTAATACTAACCGATAGAATAAATAAAGGGGAGAGCGATCCAACATGGGAAGTGAGATACACAGCAAACTCATAGAATGGTGGATGTCCTAAACAGCACTCTGGCCTCAGAATCAGCCCTAAAGGCATTCGGATCTGGCTGAAAAGCCCATGAGAGTATTTCAGGCATGGAAAGCCAAGACACTCTGGCAAAAAAAAAAAAAAAAAAAAAAAAAAAAAAAGGAACTAAGTGAAAGATCTCTGTGAGTGAGATCCCAGTGGAAAGAACAGGTCTTCAAAGAAGGAGGTACCTTTCTCTGAAGGGAGGAGAGAACCTCCACTTTGACTATGACCTTGTCTAAATAAGATAAGAGTCGGTGAACTCAAAAGGCTTCCATAGCCTTGGCAGCTCATGACTGGAGCATAGGGAGATTACTGATGCTATAAACAGGAGTGTCAATTTGTAAAGTCAACAACAGGAGTCACTGTGCACTTACTCCTCATGTAGGATCTCTGTCCTTAATGTGCTGTACATTAAGATTTAATGCTATAATGAGTACTCAAACAGTATTTTTCACTTGTGTTTATATGTGGGTGCAAACTGTTGAAATCTTTACTTAATGTATGCTAAACTGATCTTCTGTATATAAAGAAAATTGAAAATGAATCTTGATAAGAATGGAAGGGGAGAGAGAGTGGGAAAGGGGAGGGTTGTGGGTGAGAGGGAAGTCATTGGGTGGGGGGAAGCCAATGCAATCCATAAGCTGTACTTTGGAAATCTGTATTCATTAAATAAAAGTTAAAAAAAAAGTGCATGTCATGTGATAAAATGTCAAATGACATCAAACATTATTATTTTAATTGTAATTATTATTAATATTATTTTAAAGAAATATTTTAAGATGTAAACATATATTATTTTGTTTACTTGATTCTTTTTTTGTTAATTATATCCCTTTATTTGTTATGTGTTAATATATTTGAAAGTAGCTACTGTCTTGTTAGCATTGGTCTTCTCAGTGAAATAATTAAATTACAATCCACGCTACTTAATGTATAATTCTCTCATTGTGGTTGGAATATAATTTATGATAATTTCCATAATAATTTTTGCTAAGCCCATACATTATTAAGAATGCAGGCCGGTGCCACAGCTCAATAGGCTAACCCTCTGCCTGTGATGCCGGCACCCTGGGTTCTAGTCCCAGTTAGGGTGCTGGGTTCTGTCCCAGTTGCTCCTCTTCAAGTCCAGCTCTCTGCTGTGGCCCCGGAGAGCAGTGGAGGATGGCCCAAGTGCTTGGGCCCTGCACCCACATGAGAGATCAGGAGAAGCACCTGGCTCCGGGTTTTGGATCAGCACGGTGCGCCAGCCACTGTGCACCGGATGCAGCAGCCATTGTGGGGTGAATCAACAGAAAAAGGAAGATCTTTCTCTCTGTCTCTCTCACTGTCCACTCTGCCTGTCAAAAAAAAGAGTGTATATTATTTTTGTTCAAATGTATTGGCTATGTTTTACTTTAATTTTTAATTTCTATTTCTTTACATTTTATTTATATAAAAGGAAAAAATCAAATATCTTTTTTTAAACTTTTATTTAATAAATATATATTGCCAAAGTACAACTTTTGGATTATAGTGACTTTTTCTCCCCATAACCACCCTCCCTCTTTGCTTTTTGATTGGTATCACATTGAATCTATAAATTGCTTTTGGGAGAATGGATATTTTGATGACATTGATTCTTCCAATCCATGAGCATGGAAGATTTTTGCATTTTGTGGTGTCCTCTTCTATTTCTTTCTTTAAGATTTTGTAATTCTCATCGTAGAGATTTTTGATGTCCTTCGTGAAGTTTATTCCAAGGTATTTGATTGTTTTTGTAGCTATTGTGAATGGGATTGATTTTAGCAGTTCATTCTCCATCTTGGCATTGCCTGTGTATAAAAGGGCTGTTGATTTTTGTGCACTAATTTTGTATCCTGCTACTTTGACAAAATCTTCTATGAGTTCCAATAGTCTCTTAGTAGAGTTCTTTGGATTCATGATTTGAAGAATCATGTCATCTGCAATAGTGATTGTCTGATGTCTTCCTTCCCAATTTGTATCCCTATAATTTCTTTTTCTTGCCTAGTGGCTCTGGCTACAACTTCCAGAAATATATTGAATAACAGTGGTGAGAGTGGGCATCCCTGTCTGGTAACAGATATCATTGAGAGTGCATCCAAATTTTCCCCATTCAATAGGACGTTGGCTGTGGGTTTTTCATAAATTGCTTTGATTGTATTGAGGAATGTTCCTTCCATACCCAGTTTGCTTAGAGTTTTCATCATGAACGGGTGTTGTATTTTATCAAATGCTTTCTCTGCATCTATTGAGATAATCATACGGTTTTTTGTCTGCGGTTTGTTAATGTGGTGTATCACACTGATTGATTTGTGAATGTTGAACCATCTCTGTATACCAGGGATAAATCCCATTTAGTCCGGGTGGATGATCTTTCTGATGTGTTGTTGCATTCTATTGGCCAGAATTTTGTTGAGGATTTTTGCGTCTGTGTTCATCAGGGAAATTGGTCTGTAATTCGCTTTTTCTGCTGCATTTTTTTCCAGCTTGGGAATTAAGGTGATGCTGGCTTCATAAAAAGAATTTGGGAGGATTCCCTCTTTTTCAATTGTTCTGAATAGTTTGAGAAGAATTGGAGTTAGTTCTTCTTTAAATGTCTGGCAGAATTCAGCAGTGAATCCAACCGGTCCTGGGCTTTTCTTTGTTGGGAGTGACTTTATTACTGATTCAATTTCTGTCTCAGTTATGGGTCTCTTTAGGTTTGCTATGTCTTCATGGGTTAATTTCAGTAGGTTTTATGTGTCCAAGAATCTATCCATTTCTGATAGGTTTCCCTGTTTGCTGGCATACAATTCTTTGTAGTAATTTCTGATGACTTTTTTATTTCTGTGGTGTCTGTTGTTACGTTTCCTTTTTCATCTCTGATTTTATTGATTTGGGTCTTTTCTCTTCCTTTTTTAGTTAGTTTGGCCAATGGGGGTATCAATTTTGTTTATTTTTTCAAAAACCCGTCTCTTCGTTTGGCTGATCTTTTGTAATTTTTTTTTTTTTGGATTCAATTCTGTTGATTTCTTCTCTAATTTTAATTATTTCTCTTCTCTTACTAGTCTGGTTTGCTGCAGTTTTTCTAGATACTTGAGATGCATTGATAGCTCATTTGTTTGGTGCCTTTCCAAAATTTTGATGTAAGTACCTATTGCTATGAACTTTCCTCTTAACACTGCTTTTACTGTATCCCATAAGTTTTGATATGTTGTGTTGTTATCCTTATTTACTTCCAGAAAGTTTTTGATTTCTCCTATGACCGAGTATTCATTCAGAAGCATGTAGTTCAGTCTCTATGTGTTTGCATATGCTCTAGAGATTCCTGAGTTACTAGTTTCCACCTTCATTCCACTGTGGTCTGAGAAACTGCATGGTAAGCTTTCAATTCTTGTGAATTTGTTGAGACTTGCTTTATGGCCTAGTATGTGGTCAATACTAGAGTAGGTTCCATGTACTGCTGAGAAGAATATGTATTCTATAAGTGTAGGATGAAAAGTTCTATAGATATCTGTTAGATCCATTTGGGCTATAGTGTCAATTAAATCTGCTGTTTCCTTGTTGATCTTCTGTCTGGTTGATCTATTTCTGAGAGTGGAGTATTAAAGTCCTCCAATACTGTATTGGAATCCAAGTCTCCCTTTAAGTCCCTTAACATCTTTTTTAAATAACCTGGTGCCCTGTAATTAGGTGCATATAGGTTTATAATAGTTACATCTTCTGGTTGAATTGATCCCTTAATCATTATATAGTGCCCCTCTTTGTCTTTCTTAACAGTTTTTGTGTTAAAGTTTATTTTGTCTGATTAAGATGGCTATGCCAGCTCTTTTTTGGTTTCTGTTGGCACTGAATATCTTTTTCCTACCTTTCACTTTCAGTCTGCATGCATATTTGTTGGAAAGATGTGTTTCTTGTAAACAGCAAATAGATGGGTTTTGGTTTTTAATCCATTCAGCCAGTCTGTGCCTTTTAACTGGAGAGTTGAGACCATTTACATTCAGTGTAACTTTTGATAAGTAGTGACTTTGCCCTGCCTTTTTTCCAAAGAATCGTCCAATATATGCGCTCAACTTCCTGTTATCGTTTACGGAGAGATTTTCTTCCTTTACCTTCTATCATATTGGTGGCTGTGTTTCTCTGTTTCTGTGTTTCTGTGTCTAACACATCTTTAAGCATCTTTTGCAGGGCTGGACAAGTGGTGACAAATTCTTTCATTTTCTGTTTGCTGTGAAAGGTCTTTGTTTCACCTTCATTCACAAATGAGAGCTTTATAGGATGTAGTATTCTGGGATGGCATTTTTTTCTCTTAGTACTTGGGCTATATCTCACCATTCCCTCCTAGCCTAAAGGGTTTCTGATGAGAAGTCTGCTGTGAGTCTAATTGGAGATCCTCTGATAGTAATCTGACATTTGTCTCTTGCACATTTTAGAATCTTTTCTTGATGTTTCACTGTGGTGAGTTTGATTACAATGTGTCGTGGTGAGGATCTCTTTTGTCATGTTTATGGGGGTTCTATGTGCTTCCTGTACTTGGATGTCTCTGTCCTTCTCCATATGCGGGAAGTTTTCTGCTAGTATCTAACTAAAAAGACCTTCTAATCCTTTCTCTCTCTCCATTCCTTCAGGAACTCCTAGAACCCGAATGTTGGTTTTTTTAATAGTATCCTGTAGATGCCCAGATTTTTTAGATTTCTAATTTCCTCTTCTTTTATTTGGTTTGACTCTATACTTTCCTGTGCTCTGTCTTCTAAGTCCGATATTCTCTCTTATAACTCACTGATTCTGTTTTTAAGACCCTTAAATGTGTTTGTTATTTGTTCTATTGAAATCTTCATTTCATTTTGATTTCTCTTCAATATATCAATTTCATGTTCTACTAAATTCCTCATTTCATTTTGATTCCTCCTTAAGATTTCATTTTCCTGAGAGAGATTTTCTGTCCTGTCCTGTATGGATTTCTGTAGTTCATGCATTTTTTTGATAACTTCAAAATTTCTTATCATAAACTGTTTGAAATCCATATCCTGCATTTCTTCTGTCTCATCATCTTCATAATCTTGTATTGGAGTGTCATGTTCATTTTGGAGCATCATTATGTCTTCCTTGTTCTTGCTTCCTCAGTTTCTGCATTTGTTATTTGGCAATGTGGAGATATTCTTTGGTTTCTTCTTCTTCTTCTTCTTCTTCTTCTTCTTCTTCTTCTTCTTCTTCTTCTTCTTTTTCTCGCTGTGTTGGCTTTTCTCATTATACTATGACTCTATATCAAGTGGACTGTCTGCTTTTGGTGAATCTCTAGAGGCTTTTAGGTTCACCGTGTCCCACTAATTCCAGAAGAGTTTCCTCTGCAGTTTTTCCCTAACTCTTCCCTGAGACTATAGTGTCTCCACTTTTATTAAACTATCTTTTCCTGGACTATCAGTGAGCTCCCTCCTATTCTGTCATCTTGGAACCCTCCCATATATTTTATATATACAGTTTTCATAACATAATGATACTTCCTACCCTACCCTCCATACTCTCCCATTTCTTATTTTTCTTTTAATTTTGACAGTGAAATTCTTTCAACTTCCTTTATAATCACAAGATTAACCTGCCACTAAATACAGAATTTGACTCCTAGTAGGTAGAAAAACCATTGTTCCTCAATGGCTATAAACAGTAATGAAATCTTGAAGGGTCAATTTTCCTCAAATGCATTACTTTTTTTGTACTCTGTATATTAGTTACTACAAATCATGGAAGACTTATGATATTTGTCTTCTTGGTACTGGCTTATTTCACTTAGCATAATGGTCTCCAGTTGCATCCGGTTGCATTTTGTTGCAAATGACAGGATTTCGTTCTTTTTTACAACTGAGTGGCATTCTATGAAGTACAGATACCACAATTTTTCTCTCCAGTAGTCATCATTTGGTGGCATCTAGGTTGATTCCACATCTTAGCTATTGTGAGTTGAGCTTCTAGAAACAAGAGAGTACAAATAACTCTTTCATATGCTGATTTCATTTCCTTTGGGACAGTTCCCAGGTGTGGAATGACTGGGTCATATTGGTAGATCTAGTTTGAGATTTCTGGTTAATCTTCCTACTGTCTTCCAAAATGGCTGTACTAGTTTACATTCCCACCAGTAGTGTACTAGGGTACTCACTGAAGTTTAAACTTCCAATTTTTGAAAAGGGTTCGTTTATGTAAGAGGAAGAGACAGAGAAATATACAAACAGAAAGATGGAACTCTCACCCTCTGGTTCACTCCATAAATTTCCACAATGGCTAGGACTGAGTCAAAGCCAGAGGCAAAGCTTGGACCTGGGAACTCAATCCAGGTCTCACTTGGATGGCAGGGACTCCATTCCTTGAGCTTTCTCTGCTGCCTTCAAGAGTCTGCATTAGCAGGAAGCTTATGTCCGGATTGAACAGAGTCACTCTGATGTTTGATGCAAGTGTCTTAATCAGCATCGTGGTTGCTAAGTGAAGTACCCATCCATCTAATTTAATTTTTAATTTCTCTGTTTCAATAACTGGTTATAATTACATCAAAACTTAAAACTTTATGAGTCATCCTTTGTGATGCTTTATATAGTAGTTTTTGAAATGTCCCATATGTATTTAAGCAGAAATTTTTAAAAATTTATTTCTTAGTAATGTTAGAGCTTTCTGTCTACTTGGCTGTGTATCTGTCTACATTTTACTTGTAACTAACCACTGCTTCTGCCACATTCAAAACTCTGCTTGCATGCTTTCTTCTGTGATCCAAGGAGCTTGAATTTTTTCCCTGGCTTTCTTTGTTGGATTTTTTTTCTCTTGTACTTTAGCTATCATTGCTTTCTTAAGATTATAGGGTATGTGTTAAAAAATGAAAATCATGGAGTCAACTTAAATGAAAACTTTTTAAACATTTTGTAACAACTGCGGTATTTTTGTCAATTCTTGTGTGTTCTCAGGAAATAGCTGCAAATTTTCTTAAGGCACAGCAATGAATATGTTTTCATATTTCACCACAGCTATTTGAACAGTGTACTGTATTCACAGAGGATTCAAGGGTGGACGTTCTAAATAACCGACCTTATTTTCCAGACTATGGGTTTTAAGAGATTTTCCACTTTCATGCCCTTTCCAACTGAGTTTTTAGATGATCCCCAAATCACTGTGTTGGGAAGGATGTAGAGGTTACAGTCACAGAAAGTGAGATCCTGTGGCTGAATGGCTTCATTCACTCCATTCCTGAGAGAATTTAGTGGGGGAATATAACACAGTTTTGTATCCTTTGTTCTATATCAGCTGCCACTTGATTAAACTAAAGGGAAGTTAAAGAAATTCATGCTTAATTTCAGAAAAAAATGTGTAGGAGTAAGAATGAAAAAAATAAGTTCTAATTTCTATTAGGAGGGAGCTTCAAAAAGTTCTTAGAAACACAGAAATAAAAGATTTTGTGTAAAGAAACACATTCGGGTTGTGAAGACTGTAACAATTAGTATCATGTGTGCTAAATATCAGAGTTTTGAAAGAAAGGACAGCACGCAAATGATACAGCCGGCCAGTGACTATAAACCACTACTAAGGTGTCTGTGCAAACAGAGCTGAGATGCACAGGAAACGTAATGGTGGCTCTGATGGATTTTTCAGCATTTGCATTAGAGGCCCTCCATTATTCACAGATATTTAGTTGTGCACAATTAAGCAGCGTTTGCTTCTGCTACAGCAACTAGACCCAAAACCTCTGGCTCACTGATTCATCCCCTGCTACTTGCCTTAGAGTGTGTAACTTCAAGTTCTGTGTTGATTTACCTTCGGTAAGACATTATCTTCCATCAAAATGGAAACACTCTTCTGATTTATGCTTGACTTGTAAGATATCTAAGAAAGTTAGAGGGACTCTACAGGGATAGTTTTTTGTATTGGTGTGGAAGGTCAGCACTGAGGATGCAGATGGGGGCATAATAAAGCAAATATTACAGGATGGTCATAGAATACCCGAATCAGACCTCACATTTCAGGAAACATCAGCATATTAAAATAGCCAGGTGGATGGGATATTTTCTCTTGAGACATGTAAAGACCTATAATTTGCACTTATCTGCTGGGAAAGCGGAAAGATTACTTCATATGTGGGTGTTTATGCCTTCCCACAAACTTGTCAAATGCTGACCATAAAAGGAGAGCCTTTGTTCAAACAAAGTGAAAAATCTCAGAAACAATCAGGGTTCTGAGTCAAATTTGAAGAAAAAAAAAAAAATAAAGAGCATTCGGCGAAGAGCAGGGGATTGGTTTTTGAGCAGTTTCAGATTTGAGTGGAGTAAGGAGATCCTGAAGATGTGATTGAAGTGGGAAATTCAACCCTCATCATGTTCTTTGTGAAAAGGAAAGAAAAAGCACACTTTTTTAAAGTTCGTATCTGATGTTATAGGATGCCACCTTAAATGCAACTCACAGTGTGATTAGAAATTTCTAAGAACACACTTTATCATCAGAACTCACCATGTCAATCACTTTAGTTAATGCACAGTCAAGTATAAACTAAACCCTGAATTTAAAATGGAGGCAAAGTTTCACATAACAGTGTCTTATTGAAGGAGTAAAAGAAATGATTTCTTTTTTTATTGAATGCACACATTTTAAAGAAAGAATAAAATGCTAAGTCAAGAAACATTGCATTCCTTTATATTCATTTTTTAGACAATGCATATGCAATGAAGAGCCACAAATAGAAATTGAGGACTTTGCTTTTAGAAATGGGGTACAAGTTTTCAGTTGTATTTTTGAGTGACATATCATTAAAATATACAGTATTTGCGTCTCTTTTAGAAAATGAGGGATCTAATAAATGTCACAGCATTGTCTTAGAGAATATGGTTTGAAACTGTAAGTTGATATAATAAGCATTACCAGGTTAATATGGAAAGCTTTAAAATATATAATTGTGTTGGAATTTTGTGAGAAATTTCTTAGGTGCTGGTACATCACTGACTTCTCTAATTAGTGGCAAAAAAAAACCTCTGATTTTATTAGTAGAAGTAGAAAAATGAGGTCTTGATAACAGTTGGCCATTGTTTGGTGTCTGTTCTCAATTCAATCCTCTTCTGATCCAAAATCCATGGATTACCCAGGTATCGGTATGACCTGGGCGCCAGTTGAAAAGCAATATTAATACAATGTGGTCATAATAACAACTAATTTCTTTTTTGTTAGTTTCAAAGTTTAAATAAACATGAATTATAGTGGTTACTTACAAGATAACACAGAAATAGCAATTTTTCAGTGAGTGTACATGGAAGAATTATTTCTCAAGCTATAAATTTAATGCATGCTTTTATGTTGGGCCTCTGTGTATTAATTTGTGAATAAAAAGGAGCATACTGGAAATTTGTTACTAAGAAATTTGGTAAAAATTTAAGTGTATAAATCTCTGAATTTTCTATAATTTTGCTACATGATATAGAATAAATAATAAATACATAAATATAAATTAATTATATAAAGTGTACATATTAAATAATTTGTACCTTGTAATTATTTGTTTTATTTAAATTAATATATGTCAATAGATATTACAGATTCATTTTTTATTACTGGTTTGATTTTAGAAAAATGCCTTTGAAGTTTCTTATTTTCTAAGAAAATTTTTCTTCAGAACTACTTGACATAAGATTCACCTTTTTATATTGCCGATACTTGTTTTCATATGTAAATTAAACTTTTTGGAAAATATTTATTTATTTAAAAGGCAGAGTGATATAAAGATGGAGAGACAGAGAGAAAGAAAGAGACAGGCAGTGAGAGAGAGGGTAAGTTCTTTCATCCTGGTATTCACTCCACAAATGGCCACAATGGCTAAAGCTGAGCCAGGCCAAAGCCAGGAGCCCAGAGCTGCATCTGAGTTCCCAACGTGAGTGGCAGGGGTCCAAGGACGTGGGCCATTATCCACTGCTTTCGGTGACACATTAACAGGGAGCTGGTTGAGAAGTGGAGCAGATACAGGATGCTGTCACCCCAAATGGCAGCTAAACCCACTGTTTTTCAATACCTGCCCCATAAATTAAGCCCTAGAACTAATATTCTTAAATTAAACAGAAATTTACCTGTTATGATGACTTTCAGTTCAATAACATATACATGCATGTTTTTAGCGTTTCTTCTTATCATTGGTTGATGTAAAGTTCCTGTTGTTAAAGTGTTTATCAAGAATATAAAGAAATATGTATCATTGTTCTAAATAGATTTTTCTAAAAAAGCTGCAAAACTTACCTACCTAATCCAGTCCTTTTTGAGATGGTTCTTCCTTCACAAATGGAGAGATAATAAATAATAAATATACAGACATAATTAAAATAGAACTCTATTTGATATCCTAAAAAGATGTCTACTGAATTTGGAGTTCTTTAATATACTAGTATAATTAAAATGCAACAAGCTCATGTGCCTGTGTGTGGAAAATATCTGTACTTCTGGACAAAATTGTAAATCATTGATATTCCACTGGAAGGAGGTGTTTAAAAATGTGTGCTCTTCCTTAAGGCAAAAACTTGGAAATAAAAATTTCAGTTTCCTTTCACTTGTAGACATAAGGAAAGTCCAGAGTTCATGAACTGTGACACCAAGACAATTTCATTCTCATTATATACCTTGTTCTAGCTGGAAGTGATTCAATTCTGTGTAATATAACCTTCACCTACACGTTGTTTTTCCTTATAGCTCTGCAATCTGAAGACTTTTATATCCTTATGAAGTAGAAGCAAAACACAATGCTACGCTGCCATGTTTAAATCATAGATTTATGTGTCTGTTCTTCCACTGTGTCACATTTGTGTTTTCTGAGATAGCATTTACATATCCATAACGATCCTTATGTAGTTAACCATTTAGCGTTCAAATAGTAATCTGAAATCCCTCTTGAGAGATTTCTTCAAGGTGTAAGAACAAAATAGAAATAAAGGCAGACGTGAACATCATAAATGCCATTTATTGCTTTGGGCAATAATTTGATACAAATGTTGCTTCTTATAAGTCTAAATGTCTCTATGACATTAATTATGAATTTTTAAAAATACTTGTTACCATGTGAACATTGGCAGATCACAAAATTAACACACTTAGAAATACATTTATTTTTCTCTCCTCCCCTTCCCTACCCCTCCCCTTCTTTTTTTGTTCTATTTCCTTTCTTCTTTTCTTTCCTTCCTCCCTTTGAAAGGTAAATGTATGTATGTGTGTGTTTGTGTATGTGTCTTAAAGAGAGAGAGAGGAGAGAGAGAAAGGTATCTTTGATCTGCTGGTTCACTCCCCACCTACTGGCAACAGCCAATGCTGAGCCATGAACAACATTCAGGTCTCCAGTATAGGAGACAGAAATCCAAGTAACTGAGTCATTCCACACCACTTCCCAGACACATTAGCAGGAAGCCAGATTGGAAATGGAGCACCCAGGACCCCCACCAGTGCTTTGGATATGGGATGTCTGCGTATCAAGTAGTAGTTTGATCTACTACATGACACCGGTCCCTGAAATATCCCTTTAAAATTGTAAGTAAATTAATTTAAATGTGATTTAAAACTGTAAGTATTTGGGATTGATACTTGATGCAGTGGTTAAGATGCTGCTTAGGGCACTCTTAATGAAGGGTTCAAATACCAGCTCCAGTCCCAATTCAAATTTCCTGCTAATGCAAACCCTGCAAAGCAGCAAATGATGAATCAAGTACTTGGCTCACTGGGAGGCCTGAACTGAGTCCTTGACTCCTAGCTTCAGCTTGGTCTGCAGTAGCTGTTGGAGATATTTGGGAAGTGAATCAGTGGATAGACAATCTCTGCCTTTCAAATAAAATGAAAGATATAAAATATATGTAAATATATATAATATGTGTATATACATAGTATGTATATATAGAGAGAGATAAACATGTACACACTTAAGTACATATTTATGTTGATTCAATTCCATGATATATCTTTTATAAATACATGGTAAATAAACCAATGTATGTGCAAAGATATATTAATGCTCTTCATTTTGACATAGATAATCCTGATACAGTTCTTGCAGAAGAGAGATTCTTTGAGGACCATTTAGTTCAATGGTATATCCAAATGAAGAATGTTTTCAATTGACAATAGTCGTTTCTCTTCATAAAATGTATGATCAATTGTTAATCTTGATTTTTCATGTGTTCCAAAATCCTTTCTTCTTTTAACAGTTGCCAATTTAAATCTAAAAATTCATGGGCTATATAACTACACTCAATATTATTTTGTAGAACTCTCCACGGGGGGATAATTAATGTTAGGAAATAGAAAAAATTCTATCTAAGGGTTTTTCTCTTTCTGTTCCCAGATTTGAAAAATATACCTGAAAGTTTTAGTTGCCAACCCTAAGCCAAGTCTCAGGAGAGAAGCATTGGAGCCCAGCATTCTACTTACCCATCTTTTTCTCTTACCCATTAAATGTATTCTTCACTTCACCTCTGGCGGGCAAATTTCTTTAATTAAGAAAATATTTTTACATCCCAGGAGACATGGGCTTGCTCATGCATTATCCTCTTGGAATGAAGTATTTCTATCTGAACATAGATGTTCAGTTTTTTAAATTACGGTGTATGAAAGTTCAAAATATTTATTGATAACTGAAATACATTACTTCCTCACATTAAAAGCAGAGTAGGGGCCGGCACTGTGGGGCAGCAGGTTAAGTCATGTCTGCAGTGCCTGCATCCCATTGGGCACTGGGAGTCCCAGCTGTTCCACTTCTGATCCAGCTCCCTGCTGATGTACCTGGGAGAGCAGCACAGGATTCTACCAGTTCTTGGGCACCTGCCACCCACGTGGGAGATCCAGATGAAGCTGCTGGCTCCTGACTTCTGCCTGGCCCAGAGCTGGCTATTTGGGGAGTGAATCAGCAGATGGGAGATATTCGTATTATCTATCTTTCTCTTTTTCTCTCTCTCTCCTCTGTCATTTAAATACATAAATCTTTTAGAAAAAAATGGAACCATCTGTTTTGGCCTTCTTTATTCAACATGCCAAAATGTACTGCTTTTTTTAAAAAAAGAAAAAAAACTTCTGTGGCTTTTGGGGATGACTTCTTTTTCTTCTTGGATTGAGTGTAGTCTTTCAGAGGAAAGGCTCAGGCATGTGCTGAGAGTGTTTTGCTTCAGTTATTTGCCAGATAGATGCATAGGAGGATTCACCACAATCACTTGCACGTGTACACACACACACACACACACAATCACACACTCGCAGAAGCACTGGTGAGAAGGGAAGTATTGCATCTCCCTGGAGAATGGCAGCTGGGCACTCTGGTCACTGTTGCCCTCTGATGGGATGATTGACATCAATCCTGCATGTCTGGACTTCAGTTCCTTTTTTTTTTTTTTTTTTTTGCATCGTGTGATTTTCTTCATAACTTTGTACACGATTCTATTAAAGTATGTACTTGCACTGTGTCTTTTGAAAACGTTCCAGCAGTCCCACATTTGTTGTCCTGTAAAATCACAAATATTGATGTTAGATACGACATTATTGCAAATTCCATGGAGAGGAAGAGTGAGTTTATTTGACAGAGACACAGACAAATGTAGTAGGAAGGTGGTATTGTTATATTTGCATATCTAAGATGCGCTCAGTTCATACATATTAAAATAAAAATCATTTGGTCTGAGTATTAAGACAATTGCTTCAGGGCCAGCACTGCGGCTCACTAGGCTAATCCTCCACCTTGCGGCGCCGGCACACCGGATTCTAGTCCCGGTTGGGGCGCCGGATTCTGTCCCTGTTGCCCCTCTTCCAGGCCAGCTCTCTGCTGTGGTCAGGGAGTGCAGTGGAGGATGGCCCAAGTCCTTGGGCCTTGCACCCCATGGGAGACCAGGACGAAGGCAGGAGCCAGGATGTTCTTCCAGGTCTCCCACACTGGTGCAGGGGCCCAAAGTTGGGCCATGCTGCACTGCTTTCTCAGGCACATTAGCTGAGAGCTGAATTGGAAATGGATTAACAGGGACTTGAACTGGCACCCTAATGGCACATCAGCATGGCAGGAAGGGGCTTTACCTTCTACGCTGCAATACAGGCCCTGGTACAGCTGTCTTTTATAACTACCTCAAAAGCTGCCACCTGCAATGCCAACATACCATATGGGTGCTGGTGTGTGTACTGGCACTCTACTTCTAAACCAGCTCCTTGCTAATGCCCTGTGAAAAACAGAAGGAGAAGGTCCAAACGTTTGAGGCCACGCTACCATGTGCTACACCAGGAAGAAGCTCCTTGCTGCTGGCTAATACCTTACCCAACCCTGTCCATTGTGCACCAGGGGAATGAACCAGTGGATAGAAGATTCTCTCTCACTCTCTCTTTCTATTTCTCTCTCTCTCGCTCACTCTGTGTGTGTGTATGTGTGTGTGTGTGAGAGAGAGAGAGAGTCTCTCCCATACTTCTTTCTCAAACTCTGACTTTGAAATAAATAAATAAATCTTAGAAAAAGAAGAAACACATAATTCACTGAGATAGGGTTTCTTATATAATTGGCTAAAAAACAAATCAATAGGAAACACCCTATAAGGTTTTCTGGACCAATCTGACAGTGGAAGAGGGTGGTTCAAACTGATTCTCAGCATTACCAATGTCCAAAGACTGCCTGACATCTTTGTCAACATTTATTAAACATTAGAAGTATCAAAACTTTAGATTTTCATATTTGTGTTCTGCCAGTGGAATTTGGAAAATAAATCAAGCATATTCACTCATATTTTTAATATTTTGTTTACTTTGGAGTATATAAATATAAAATATTCACCTATAAACACTGGCCCAAAAATACACTGATTTGAAAGATATATAAATGAAATTTAAAGTATGAATTAAGATATGGAAATTGCACACTAAAATTAAAAAGATATTCATTACCATTTAAGAAGGGCATACAAAATAATAACTACATGTTTCTTTTTATAATTACTTGTCTTTTTTTAAAATTTTATTTATGGTATAAAACTTTTGAATATTTCCTACTTATAGATTCAGGATCATAGTGATACTTCCCATACTTCCCTTCCCTCCTGCCCACTCCCACCCTTCTTTCTCCTACCTCTTCCATTCCTATTCTTATTTCTTGAAAGATCTATTTTTAGTTAATTTTATACTCATGAGATTAACCCTATGCTAAAAGTTCAATGAATAGTATGAAGAAAAAAACACATTTTCTCAGCAGTCACAAGGGCTGTAAATCATTGAATCTCAAAATGTGCATTTAACTACTATACATCACATTTTAGGTATGCTATTAATTACTGCAGGTGGAATGCATGTGTCTTTTTGGGAACAACTAATTTCACTAAGTATAATGGCTTCTAGTTGCATCCATTTTTTTTTGCATATGACAGGATTTCAATTTTTTCTTTATCGCTGTGTATCATTCCATAGTTTCTTTATCAAGTCCTTAGTTGATGGATAACTGAGTTGATTCTGTATCTTAGCTATTGTGAACTGAGCTGCTACAAATATGGGGGTACATTTCACTATTTCATATGCTAAACTTCATTTCCTTCGAGTAAATTCCCAGGAGTGGATGGCTGTGTCATATTGTAGGTCTGTATTCAGATTTTTGAGATATCTCCATACTGTCTTTCACAGTGGCTGCACCACTTGACATTCCCACTAACAGTAGATTAGGATACCTTTTTCCACACATTCTCAACAGCATGTGTTATTTATTGATTTCTGTATGAGAACCATTATATCTGGGGTGAGGTGAAACCTCATGGTTTTGAATTGCATTTCCCTGATGGCTTGTGATTCTGAGGTTTATTTTATGTATCTGTTGGCTATTTGAATTTCCTCTTTTGAAAAATGCCTTAAGGGCTGATTCTGAGGCCAGAGTGCCGTTAGGACATTTGCCATTCTATGGGTCTGCTGTGTATCTCACTTCCCATGTTGGATCATTCTCTCCCTTTTTGATTCTGTCAGCTAGTATTTGCAGACACTATTCTTGTTTCTGTGATCCCTTTGGTTCTTAGTCCTATCATTACGATCAATTGTGAACAGAAATTGATCACTGGGACTAGTGAGATGGCATTGGTACATGCCACCTCGATGGGATTGAATTCGAATCCCCTGGTATGTTTCTAACTCTACCGTTTGAGATAAGTCAGCTTGAGCATGTCCCGAATTGCACATCTCTTCCCTCTCTTATTCCCACTCTTATATTTAACAGTGATCACTATTAATTTTTCTAATCTATGAACATGATGAACGTGGAAGATTTTCCCATTTTTTTCTTTATTCTTCTATTTATTTATTCTACTTATTTCATTACTATTTTGTATGTTTATCATAGAGATCTTTGACATCATTGATTAGATTTATCCCAAGCTCTTTAAGTTTTGTAGCTATTGTGAATGGATTCATCTTAGAATTGATCTTAGAATCTCTATTTCAGCAATAGCATTGTCTGTGTATATAAAGGCTATTGATTTTGTATGTTAATTTTATATCCTGCAACTTCACCAAACGCTTTTATGAGTTCCAATAGTCTCTTAGTGGAGTTTTCTCATTCCTCTATATATAGAATCATGCCATCTGCAACTACAGATAGTTTGACTCTCTCTCTTTTCCAATTTGTATTCCATTGATTTCTTTTTCTTGCTTTCTGGCTTTTGCTAAAACTTCCAGGACTATATTAAATAGTTCTCTCAAGTATTTCTCTTTCTTTGTTGCATCTTTTTCTGGTTTTGGAATTAAGGTGATATTCACTTCATAGAAGAAGTTTGGGAAGATTCACTCCCTTTCAATCATTTTGGGTAGCTAGAAGAATTGGAATTAGTTGTCTGATAGATGTCTGGTAGAATTCAGCAATGAAGCCATCTGTCCTGTGCTTTTCTTTTTTGGGAAACTCTTTATTACTAATTTCAATGTCTATCATGGTTATTGGTTTGTTTAGGTTTTCTAAACTTTTCTTTATGTTTCAATTTTGGCAGATTGTATGTGTCCAGGAATATTTTAATTTCTTCTCGGTTACCCATTTTGTTGTCATACAGCTCTCTTTTCAGTAACTCCTGATGATTCTTTCTATATCAGTGGCATCTGTTGTTACATTTCCTTTTTCGCAATTTTTGGATTTTTCTCTAATTTTAATTATTGCTGTCCTCCTACTAATTTAGTGTTTGATAGCTCATTTATTTGATACCTTTACAATTTTTTGATGTAGGCACCAATTTCTATACCTTTCCTTCTTAACACTGCTATTTTGCTGTGCCCCATAAGTTTCAATATGTTGTACTGTTGTCATCATTCATTTATAGAATTTTTAAAATTTCTCTTTGGCTTTCTTATATGACCCAGTGTTTATTCAGGAGCATATTGTTCAGTCTACATGTGCTTCCATATGTTTTGGAAATTCTTGAGTTGTTAATTTTCAACTTCATTCCATTTTGGTTGAGGAGATATGTGGTACGATTTTGATTTTTTTTTTAATTTGCTGAAACTTGCTTTATGGCCTAGCATGTAGTCTATCCTAGAAAAAGTTCCATGCACTGGTGAGAATAATATGTATTCTGCAACTGTGGGATGAAAGGTTCTATTGTTATTAATTTGATCCATTTAGTCCATAATGTTGATTAACTCTTTTCCTTTTTTGATTTTTCTGCCTAGTTGATTTATCCATTGATGAAACAAAGGTGGTGAAGTCCAGCATACTATGGTATTGCCATATATGTCTCTTTTTAGATCCATTAACATTTTAAATAGCCAGGCACCTTGTAATTGGGTTCATATACATTTATTGTAGTCACATATTCTTGTTGAATTGACCTCTTAATCATTACATAGTGCCCGTCTTTATCTCTTTTAACACTTTTTTGTGTTAAAGACTGTTTTGTCTGCTATTAGGCTGGCTGCAGCTGCTCTTTTTGCTTTCTGTTACCATGGAATATCTTTTTCCATCCTTTTACTTTCTGTCTGTGTGTATCTTTGTAGTGAGGTGTGTTTCTTGTAGACAGTATATAGATGGGTCTTATTTTTTAATTCATTCAGCCAGCCTGTATCTTTTAATAGGAGAGTTTAGACCATTTACATTCAAGGTTACTGTTAATAAGTAATAATTTGGCTTTGCCATTTTTCTTAAATATTACTATTATTTACTTTGAATTTCCTTTTTATTTTTACTGGGAGATTTTCTGCCTTCACACTATTTCATAATGAAGACTATCTGTGGTTTTGTATTGCACATGCTAACACATCTTTTGTAAGGCTGTCTGAATGGTGAAAAATTCTTTGGATTTCTGTTTTTTATGGAAGTTTTTATTTTACCTTCATTCCCAAAATAAAAGCTTTGCTGGGTACAGTATTCTGGATTGGCAGTTTTTTTTTTCTTTTAAGCTTAGTCTATGCCTCCCATTCTCTCTTAGCCTGTAGAGTTTCTGATGAGAAGTCAGCTGATGGAGGTTCTCTGAAAGTAATAAGGCATTTCTCCTGTGCACATTTTAGAATCTTTCTTTATGTTTTACTCTTGAAAGATTGACCACACTGTTTCATGGTGAACATTTTTTCTCATCATGTCTACTATGAGTTCAATGTACTTTCTGTACTTGGATGTCCTTTTCTTTCTCCAAATTTGGGAAGTTTCCTGTTATTATTTCTCTAAAAAGGTCTTCTAATCCATTCTTTCTTTACACACTTAAAGGAAATGGTAAGACCCATATGTTGGGTTACTTGATATAATCCAGTAAATCTACAACACTATTTTTAAGTTTTCTAATTTCTTCTTCTTTTTTTTTTTTTTTTTTTTTTTGATCTGACTGAAAATTTCTAAAGATTTGTCTTCTAGCTCGGGTATTGTTTGTTCTGCCTTAGCAAGTGTGTTGTTATGACTTTCCACCACATTTTTCATTTGACCTATTGAATTCTTCATTTTTAATATTCCATTTTGATTTCTATTTAAAATCTCAATTTCATTAGAATTTTTTCATTCATATTACATGTGGATTTCTTTAATTCATGGATTTGCTTCTAATTGCTTTTGAGTAATCCTATGATTATTCTTTTGAAATTTGTTTCAGGCATTCACCAGTCTCTTCTTCACATTCTAATACTGATATATTGTTGTATCATTTGGTAGGGGAGAAAGTCATGTTGTCTTCCTTATTCTTGTTTGTCGAATTTTTGTGTTTATGTTTAGACATTTGTTGGGATACTTGTTGGTTTTCTCCTCTGATGGCTTTTATCTTTGTTTTATGCCTCTCTGACTTAGTGGAGTGTCTGCTCTTTGAGTGAATCCCCTGGGGTGTATGCTGGGTGTGGCCACGGAGCTCCGTCAGTGCTCCAGGTTAAGGGAATTATCTATGGTAACACAAAATTTGGGCATAGTAGATCTCTTGTTAACAAGAGGGAGGTATGTTCACCTTTTTTGGTGTGATCAAACCCTCACGTCCTCTCCTCCAGGGTAACCAATGCCCAGGTGTTAGCCCCCAGTGTGTGTTGTTCTTATCCATGCTTCTACATGAACTGCACGAAAGATCTGTCCTTAGTGTAAGCAACATCCCACTGCAGTGACCCACCCCAGGCAATGTGGGAACTCTGAGCCTGTGTAACTACACACAGTGATTGGCCAAAGACCCAGCTACACCCTATGTGTTATGCAGTCACAGAATCCCCACAGTATCAGCACACAGGTCTCCCACAGTCATGGGGTGCTGAGAATCCACTCTGCTGCACTAGCCTGACCTGTCCACAGAGTCTGCTGCCTGTGGTTGCTCCATGTAGGCTGTTGGAGCCCCAGAGTCTATAGTATGTTGAGAGGCTGGGGCACCTCACAGCCATAGGTGGGTGCCCAGCCCCCTGTCAGCCCTCACAGCCAGACTCAAAGGTATTGGGGAATGCAGGTTTTTCCCTCTGGTAAAATCCCTGAATCATGTGTGCACACTACCTGGCCACAGACCTAGTCATTTCACAGTCGTGAATTCTCCCTGCTGGTTGCTAAGATTGTATAAGTGTCTCTGCAGCTGGTACTAATGTCGGGGTGGCTCCTTTAACTGCACGTTTCTGTCATTTACGGAAACAATGATGAAGAAAACTGGGATATTGCTTGAAGCAATTCAGATTTGGATTAAGAGGTTCCAAGCAATTTGTTAATATTACTGGAAAGATTATTAAAACCTTGGTGCCCCCTAAAAGCTGAATAATTGATACATAAGTGGAATCAAACTATGGGGTGTAAATAGGTCATATTCTGTGAGTGCAGTTAGAAATATTTGCACATTCGTGAAATGAGCCTGTCAGTTTCAATGTTCTCAGTCCTTGAGAAAACATTGTTAGTGGTCTAAATGTAAATACTGATTGATATTAGTAAATATTAGGATATTTGTTACATACAGTGCCAGTTGCACTTTAAAAGTTGTCCAGCTCAAGTGTTTTGATAGAGGATAATCTCCAAAATAAAACTAACACTAAATTAAAAAAAAAAAAAAAACAGGTTTTAGATCAGTGAGCATATGTATACTACATTATCATTTGTATACAAACAATGTTATCATTGAAATATAAATTATCATCTCTGTATAGCTAACATACACAAGGATTATTTACAGAAATCTATAATAATACACCATAATCTGGTATCAGTGCGAAGAGGGTCTGAATGACTGAACTGTACTTGAATGGTGACAGGCATTTCACTGCACTTACACTTATTTTCTATTTGAATTAAGTTTAAAATATTTCAAAAATAAATTCCCAACATTTTCCACTTAATTGTGACCAAGATTATTGCTGTATATTATGAGTGACTCTACCAATATTCTGGATTTAAGCTATATGATATTCAGAACCCAAGAAAGATGAATAAACTCTTTTAAAGATTCCACCATGTGGCCAGATAAAGTTAAAGTGACTTATTCAGCAAATTTACATAAAAATCATATCACCCATAGCATGTGTTAATTCAACTGAGAAAATCATGCTGTTTAGAAGTTCAAAGCTATAAACTCTATTTGTTCAGCAAAACCTTTTTCTAGATTACTGTGCACTGACAATATCCACAAAACTTGAACCAGGAGTCTCATGACTACATATTGTTCACTGAATTTACTTGAACTGACTTGATAAGAGGAGGACTATCTGCTGAGTATAGATGATTGACCTCATTAACACTGTGTATGTATATGTGCGGGCATGCAAACATCAGATATTTTCATACAATTTATAGGACTTAATGGTGCCTAACTGATCAACTGTAAGTTAAGGAAAATGGGTTTGTATCTAAATAAAAAAGGGCAGTAAATGAGAATCCCAGATCCCATTGTTGATTCAACAAGGAGAAAGTACAAGTCCATTCTCTGGAAGTCCCTGTGCAGTCAGAGTGATATTTAGCTTGACAACTTGAGGGGCTCTATTCATCTTCTTTCTCCAGCCTGTTTTTACATTTTACACCCAGAAAACATTCCCCCATGATTAAGACCCTGGAACTGTGCCTGTCAGTTATGAATCCTAAAGTGTCTAGAACTTTATACTTCTGGTCTTAGGTAGCTAGGATTTATTTCTTTGGAAGCGGCAATAACTATGTAGTTAGTGGGGATTTGGCCTTCATAAATTCTTCCAAACATCATTCATTGCTATAAACCTGGTAAACTAGTGGGGGCATTCTGATTCATGATCTGATTCAGCACAAAACTTTTTGGCCCAAAATTCAAACGTACAGCTGATGATAACATGTTCAGTTTCAGAGAAACACACATAATGAATTGGTTGCTATTTAAATTAATTATTAAAATCTGAAATAATTTAAATCACATAATTTGATTCACTGGGCAAGATGTCATCAGGGTTGAAATAGTGAACCCAATACTCCTCCACAGCAAATATTTATTCTTGTACCTTTTTCTAAAACTATAGTAAAAATGCATTGTAACTTTGGTGTCCGATGCCAATGATGACACTATTTAGATGCCACAGTCACACAGGTCTCATTGTTCTCTGAGTGATTGCACACTCAATGAAGATGCATCTCTGTGCAAGGGGAAAGAAGCTCAGGGTAACTTTCCACTTTAAAAATGTAGGTGCTGGGGCTGGTGCTGTGGCGTAGTGGGTAAAGCTGCTGCCTGCAGTGCCCACATCCTTTATGGGCGCTAGTTTGAATCCCGGCTGCTCTACTTCCAATCCAGCTCTCTGCTATGGCTCGGGAAAGCCATAGCTTTTCCCCTGCACCCACATGGGAGACCTGGAGGAAGCTCCTGACTCCTGCCTTCAGATCTAAGCAGGTCCATCCTTTGCAGCCATCTGGAGGGAGAAACCGCCAATGGAAGACCTCTCTCTCTTTTTCTCTCTCTCTGTATCTCTCTCCCTCTCTGCCTCTCCTTATTTCTCTGTGTAACTCTGACTTTCAAGTAAATAAATGAATGGTTTAAAAAAAAAAAAAGGTTGGTTCTGGGAGCAGGCATTTGGTGCAGTGGTTTAAGTTGCTTCTTGGGATACCCTCCTCATGGAGTAGAGTCCCTGCTTCAAGTCCTGGCTTTTCCACTTCTTAACTGACTTCCTAATATTACATCCTGGGAGATAGCAGTTTGTGGCTCCAGGGGTTGGGCTTCTGTCACTTATGTCAGAGATTTGGATGGAGTTTCCAGCACAGGCATCTGCCTGCCCAGCACTGATTATTGGAGGCATTTGCAGAGATGGAGGCAGCAGATAGAAGCTTTCTTACAGAAGGAAGGGAGGGAGGGAGGAAGGGAGGGAGGGAGGGAGGGAGGCAGGGAGGCAGGGAGGGAGGGAGGGAGGGAGGAAGGGAGGGAGGGAGGGAGGAAAGTAAATACTAATTCTAAAAAGTGAAGTATAGGTGTCTTCATGGACCAAATATCTTAGTTTATTAAGTTCTGTTCTTTCTACTAACCAAGATTCGACTGACTAACTGATTTAGAAACACAGGGCACTATTTTGTTGCTACAGCAACAGTTTTGAATTTTAGCAAGTTCCAGCCACTAAGTGTATCTCAGAAATGTTGAATTCTATCATAATTTTAACCCATCTCTTTTATTTTTATATATTAACTTCTTGATCTATTTAGGGATGTGTTCATGATAGAAAGCTTAAAAACATCACTTGAGACAAACAAAACCTATTGATGCAAAGGTATATAATTATAATTAATTATACATTTTATAAAGCTATTCTTTGTAGAATCATTAAAGTTATATTCTCAACTCTGGCCCCATTGTTACAATACATTTCAAATCAGGTGATGGATTATAATCAGTTAATAATAAATTATCTGTCTTTTTTCCCCCTAAAAGTAAGAACTACACACAATGAAAGAATGCTAAAATATATAACATATTGGAAAATACAGTTCTCTTTTAAAATTTAGAAACTTTAGTAGAAATTTGGGGCTCCCTAATTTAAATATCAACTTCATATGCAAATAAGAGAAGTTTTCAAAGAAATTTACAATGAATTGTAAGTAATTGGCTTTCTTAGTGAGTTGTAAATAACTGAGCATTAAATGGCAACAGAACATGATCGTATTTTATCCAGCCACTTTCTTTTTTGGTAGCTGAGTGAAGTTCCACAGCAGACCAAAGAACTACCTGACTTCAGTGTGATTTAGGACCACAGTAAAGGTGAGCAGGGGTGCTTTTTGCTAGTTTGCCCATTTTTATTAAAGACCACAGAAAGCACCAACTGAGTTTTACCTTTGAGCAGGTCCCAGATAACACATCCTTGCTTACTTCTCCCCACAGTGAAGACGATGGGAATCAAGGGCAAGCTGAGGTTTAGGGGTTAAGGACCTTCCTCACGGTCTTGCAGCTAAGCACGTAGCTGTCCCCATTCTGTTTCTTTGGTTGCACATAACAGAAATAACACTCAACAAACAGGCAGAAGAAAGAGAATCATCGTCAAGACTCAAAACCATCTTGCAAAATGCCTGCAAACAGACCCAATTGGGCATCCAGAAGTACTTATGAGCTGGCCTGGGGTAGTTCTTTGTGACCCAAAATTATTCATTCTTCTCCACTTGACAGGTATCTGCCCCTGCTTCTGTATTTCCATTCTGCAGTTTTATCAGATTTTATATATTACTGCTTCAGAACTAAATGACCCTTTCTCTGTCTCAGTTAAAGTATCCATTCCAAAACCAGTACATTTTTTAAGAGAAGGATATAACATCAGATAAACATCCTCACAGATGTATTAATTAGTGAGTTTATCTACAAAGTGGACACTGCAGGGACAGAACTGGCCTGGCTCTTAAGTTGGGGTTAATTATCTCAAAAACAAACAAACAAACAAACAACAACAAAAAAACCCACGGGTTGAATGCCACTCTTTCTGTTTTAAAAAGCCTGGCCTTGTTTTCTTTTGTGTTTTACTGTCCATGTTTCCCCTGGATAGCAACAAGCAACATCTGTCCTCAGTAGCAGCCAATAGGAAGTTAGAGTGCACAAACCACTGAGTCTCAGAAATACTGCGGTGCCAGGGAAACTCCCTAGCAGAGGGGGCTGGACCCTGACGGGTGTCCAGATTTAATCACTCTTACTGTTCACAGAAGTACAGGGGGTGGTGCATTCCAGGGTCACTTTTTGTTACTGGGAATTTTTCAAAATCAAGCTACATGGTTAGAATTTAAACTGAAAATTTTAAAGGCTACTTAATTTAAACAAAATTCAAAAATTCCGTCCAATGCATCTCCTCTCGTGGTTGGCCTGAGCTCAAGAACCAATGGGAAAATGGAAGATGCTTTATTTTAAATGCATCAGGAACCAAGGGACACAAAATTGCCTGGCCTTATTTTTCAATACAAAAATAGGTGGTTCACACAGAAACTGTTTTCTGCATGTTTTGAGACAGAAAGTCTGAAATAGGTTCACATGAACAAAAGGCTGTCCATGTAGTGCTACCAGTGGCTTGATGGAATGGGGTAGGTGCTCAGCTGTGGGGTGAAGTACTCGGGCGCTGGATATCTCTAGGATATTGGCCAAATTGCTTATGCTTTATGTCTCAGATATTTCTTTGACAATTTAACTTAAGACTGGTTGATGTTTGGTGTTGTTATTATTGTTAATATTTAAGAGGCAGAAATACATAGAGAGAAACACAGAGACAGTGAGACAAGCAGAGAGCTCTCAATCTCTGGTTCACTCCCCAAATACCAGCAATGGCAAGGGCTGGTCCAGGTCAAAGCTCAATGCCTGGAACTCTCCAGGTCTCCCACATGGGTTACAAAAGTCCAATTATTTGAGATATCACCTGCTCCCTCCCAGGGTCTACATTAAAGGAAATTGGAATCAAGAGCCAGAACTGCAGCTCAAACCCAGGTGCACTGATATTAAATGCAGGAGGTGGATCAGAAGCAGAGTTGCCAGTATTTGAGCCAGCACTCTCACGTGGGATGCCAGTATCACAAGCGTCATTTTTAACTCATTGTTCAACAACCCCAGCTCCATGGGACACATATGCCTTGACCAGCATTTTAACTGCTAGACCAAATCCTGCCCCATGGTTAGTGTTTCTAAGGGAGCCCAAGAATAGTGAGCAAAATAATGCTTTTCTGCAACTTATCAGCACAGCTAGGCAACTTTAATAAATACCATCTCAATAAGTATTGTACATTATTATTACATTAAAGTGCTCTGCTAGGATGTTCAAGTAAAACATACTTACATTGAAATATTCTGTGTGCAATGTTTGGCTTAAAAAATTGAGCCAGCACTTAAGCACACTCTTATTTCCTCATTGCTACAGTAAATGCAAGTGGACATTTGAGGACAGGAAGACCGTGAAGAGTAAAATGGCACCTTTGCTAATTGGATATGATTCCAAAGTAGGTGAGAGATCCTAAGAATGTCAGAACTACAGCTTTCCCACAAAATTCTGAGTATTTGGGTGATAACTGAGCAGAAAATACCAGAGGTTTCTTTTCTTGTGATCTTTGGTCTGAGCTGAGAGTCACCCACCAATGAGCAGTGCAGACCCAGGCATGTAAAACCTGGCTCCAAACATGCCCTGTAAAAGTCACATTCTAGCAACAGTAGCGTTATACACATCTAATATTTCCACTCATATTTTGCAGATGCCCAAATTGCACCATCTTAAAAATACTGGCTTACAATATATAAACATGGGTTTTATGATAGGCAATTTCATTCTGCTAACACATTTTCCATCCTGGCTCAATGCATATTTCTGTGAGTACAATCATTCTAAAGATACATCATCTCCAGAATATTTCAGTACAATGTTAAGAAAGAAAACGAGCGGCATTATGATGACTAGCAACATTCAGATAGGTAAATTTACCGGCAAATCAGTGAAAATTCTTAAGAATATATTACTGTGCATGTGTTTATAAAATCCCAAACTGAATAAGATCCCAAACTGAAATGAGCAGAAGAGCTTGTAGAGATGGATCCTGCCCGGGCTGGACAGTTTGCTTAGGAATCTGGATACTGTTAAAAGTTTTGGGGAACACATTCCTTTGATATCTGTTTACAAAAGACAGGATATAAAATGAAAAGGATATTTTCTTCAAGCTTTCAAAATTTTCTATCATCAATTCTAATTAGAAATGGGTAAATAATATTTACACCAAAAATAACATTTTAAAATGGCATTGTAAAATTAGACTCCAACCATGTGTGGAATCATTTGTCATACTTTCATATGTATATGTATTTTTTGAGATTTAAAAAGATTTATTAGTGTCAAAGACCTCCAGCCAGAGCGGCATGGAGGGGGGCTTCCCAGAGAGGAATAAAACCCTCATCTGTTTATGTATTAATACTTCCTTATATCTAATTTCCTAATGCCATTTCTTATAGACCATGGAGTTCTAATGATACTACAGGAGTCCTCACACTCACAGGTTCTGCACCTGTGGATCCAACCAGCCGCAGATCAAAACTATTTGGAAACCAATTACCTTTATCCTGAACGTGGGCAGACTGTTTTGTTGTCATAGTTGTTCCCTAAATACTGTAATACAATAACTATTTACATAGTATTTACAGTGCATTATGTAATATAAATGATCCAGAGATGATGCATCCTTTCTGGGAGGATGCATACCATTTATATGGAAATACAGTGACATTTTTCATAAGAGACTTGAACATCTGCAGATCTTGGAATCCTCTGGTGCCCTGGAACTAAAACTCCATGGATACTGAGGGAAGACTCTATTTCAGATAGGATGCAGTTCTGAGGAAAAATCTTTACTGGTACGTGGTGAGTTTTTTTAGACTATGGTAATCTCTTTTGAAAATATTAAAAAGAAAAAATAAATCATCAGTTTTAATGTGACCAAATTGGCAGGCAATGGAGGATGCGGTGCTCAGGCTGCAGTACTGCAGGAAATGGCCAGAGTCCTGGTGCTCTTCACAATTGTAGTCCACCTTCAGAGCGGAGCCATGCCCTTTAAAGCCGCTCTCTCCCTTGGCAGCTTGCATCGGGTTGAGGGAAAAAGGCCAAGGTGTAAATGCCTGGCCATTTTAGCCTGGGCAAGATAATTGACATACAATATTAGTACAAGCACTCTTGATAGGATTGGACAGTTCTTTATTGGGATCACATCACTGCTTGCCATCTCCATCTGAGGGATCAACGCTTCTACTTCTTTTACTGGTGTTGAAACCCCATAGATGTCTTCCAGCCCAAATGCAGTCTTAGCTGTGTTCGCAGAGTTCAATCCCCAACCCCTTCAAAATCAACTAAAAATAGAAGCATAATGAAAGAGTTTGCCCAGCCACTTCACTTTACTAGCATTCCTCCATTGTAAGCAAACAGATTGGGATTCCAGCTGTCCAGTTAGCCCTTTTCTTTGGGTTCAATGTATTCTCACTGGATTTCCATGTAGTTTCTTTTTCTTTTTCTTTCTTTGCTTATTTCTTTCTTTTTTTGATAGGCAGAGTTAGACAGAGAGAGAGACAGAAAGGTCTTCCCTCCATTGGTTCACCCTCCAAATGGCCGCCATGGCCAGCGCGCTGCACCAATCCAAAGCCAGGAACCAGGTGCTTCCCCCTGGTCTCCCATGCAAGTGCAGGACCAAACACCTGGGCCATCCTCCACTGCCCTCCCGGGACATAGCAAGAGCTGGACTGGAAGAGGAGCAACAGGGACAGAACTGGCGCCCCAACTGGGACTAGAACCCGGTGTGCCGGTGCCGCAGGCAGAGGATTAGCCTAGTGAGCCATGGCACCGGGCTTCCATGTAGTTTTTGTTTGTTGTTGTTGTTGGTAGATGTTCTTATATATTAATTATATATATATATATATATATACTGACCAAATAAGAACATTTAAAGATATATTTATTTATTTGAAAGTCAGAGTTACACAGAGAGAAGAGAGGCAGAGAGAGAGAGAGAGAGAGAGACAGAGAAAGGTCTTCCTTCCGCACGTTCACTCCCCAGTTGGTCACAACGGCCAGAGCTGTGCCTATCCAAAGCCAGGAGCCAGGAGCTTCTTCCAGTTCTCCCACATGGGTGCAGGGGCCCAACAGGTTGGGCCATCTTCTACTGCTTTCCCAGACCATAGCAGAGAGCTGGATTGGAAGTAGAGCAGCCGGGACTTGAATCGGCGCCCACATAGGACGTTGGCACTGCAGGCGGCAGCTTTACCTGCTACACAACAGTGCCACCCCAGTCAATACATTTTTTTGAAAAAAATATTTATTTGAAAGAGCGATATAAGAAGAGGGATGCACACACATACACACACACACAGATCCCAAACACATACAACAGCCAGAGCTGGGTAAGGCCTAAGCCAGGAGTCAGGAAGTACATCCAAGACTTCCACATGGGCCATCACCAGTTCCTTCCCAGGCACGTTAGCAGGAAGCAGGACTGGAAGCAGAACAGCCAGATTCAAAGTGGCACTCTGATATGGACTGCTAGCATCACAGGTGGCAACTTCACCTCCTGTGTCACAATGTCAGCTTTGTCATTATATTTCATTGTATAAATTAATCAATTTAAATTCACTTCTATGCTTAAAACTTATGTATTTTGGTTATTTGAAGGCAATTCTCCTTACACTCACTAAGATTTGATTGCAATAGCATTAAAATAAAATTTTCATGCAAACCTAAACATCAAAGTTGTCACAGTGAAAACAAGATATGGACTCACTACTTAGTGAGAGAATCTCTCCTGGCAACTCTTAGACATTTTGCTCACATTCTTTTTTAAAAAAAATATATTTATTTATTTAAAAGGCAGAGTTACAGAGGAAGAGGGAGAGACAGAAAAAGAAATCTTCCATCTACTGTTTCACTCCCCAACAATCAGAGCTGGGCTGATCTGAAAGCAAGAGCCAGGACTTCTTCTGGTTCTCCCATGTGGGTGCAGGGGCCCAGGCACTTATGTCATCTTCTACTGCTTTCACTATTGCATTAGCAGGGAGCTGGATCAGAAGTGGAACTGCAAGGACTCAAACCGGTGCCCATATGTTTTGCCTGCACTGCAGATGGAGGCTTTACCTGCTATGCCACAGAGCTGCCCCCACAGTCTTAAAAGTTGATAGCATTTTCTGACTTCTATTCTTCACTTGATATATTCCCCTTTGATTCAAGAGTTAGCTAGAGAGAGAGAGAGAGAGAGAGAGAGAGAGAATGAATGAATCTTCAGTCTGTGGGTTCACTCACAAAATGTCACCAACAACTAGAACTGGACCAGGCTGAAGCCAGGAGCCAGGTTGCATTTAGGTGGTTGGGTCCCAAGGTCTCAGGTACTTGGACCATCTTCCTTTGTCTTTCCAAACACTTTAGCAGGAAGCTGGATCAGAAGCAAAGTAGCCAAGACTTGATCCAGCACTCTGGTGTGTGCTGCCATTGTCACAAGTGACCATGTAACTCGTGACACAAAGTCAGCCCCTGGCTCTCTTGTTTCTGACTCCTTTGTGGATCTAATGTTTTCTTCAGTCTGATTGTCACCAGGTAGAATGAGAAATTACTTCCCTTTCTGAAACTTGGATTTGGCCGCTGAGTTATAATTATTATTTTTCTTTTAGTAGAATCCTCTCTTTTTGAGCTAAGACTCAGAATTTCTCTCACCAAAAAGCACCTCAAGCTGGCACTCAGGAAGGATGCAGTCAATGGCTGTGTTCACTGTACACAGACGGAATGAAACAACACTTCCAGAGGGATCAGTCGGGGATTCCTGGAGGTTAAAGGTTCTATTTTTCATTTTCACCAAAAGTACTTAAAATCTTGACAGAAGTTGACCCACTAGTAATAGGTTTTCTATTCCTAAGGAAATGCAAGAAATAATTCTTTACTCTCTTCCCCGCTTTTCAAAAGCTGGGGTGATTATAAAGCACAATTTCAATTAATGTTAGTGTTGAAGTACCCAATAGGTACCCGGGATGCCATGAACAAGATCAGCTTCCTTCAGATGTGAGTTATTTTAGAGGCTGAATCCTACCCCACCCCGTTCATATGTTGGACCCTTAACCACTAGTGCCACTGTATTTGAGAACAGGTCTTTGGGGAGGTAACTCAGGTTAAAGGATAACATAAAGTTTGGTCCCTAATCTGACAGAACTGAAGTCTTTATAAGAAGAGGTAGATAGGCTGGCGCCGCAGCTCACTGGGCTAATCCTCCGCCTAATCCTCCGGGTTCTAGTCCCGGTCGGGGCGCGGATTCTATCCCGGTTGCCCCTCTTCCAGGCCAGCTCTCTGCTGTGGCCAGAGAGTGCAGTGGAGGATGGACCAAGTGCTTGGGCCCTGCACCCCATGGGAGATCAGGAGAAGTACCTGGCTCCTGCCATCGGATCAGCACCAGCCCCAGCGTGCCGGCCGTGGCGGCCATTGGAGGGTGAACCAACAGCAAAGGAAGACCTTTTTCCCTGTCTCTCTCTCTCACTGTCCACTCTGCCTGTAAAAAAAAAAAAAAAAAAAAAAAAAAAAAAAAAAAAAAAAGGGGAAGGTATATCAGAGTGTGTGCTTGCACTCTCTTGTTCTCTGTCTCTCTGTTCCCTTCCCTCCTCCCTCTGGTCCCTCCATCTCTTGCCTCTCTCAGGCCACACACACACACACACACACAGGGCAAGAACAGTTGTCTATAAATCAGCCCTCACCAGTTACTAGATTAGAGAGCATCTCAAGTATGAATTTCTAACCTTCAGAATTATAAGAAAATAATTGTCTGTTGTTTAAGCCACTCAATTTTTCCCATTTTATTTTTGCAGCCACAGAAAATCAGTGCAGTTATAGACTGTTGGTCACGGGCTATCTGTTAATGAACTGACAGCATATATTCTATAAGATGTCTTAAAAGAGAAGCGTATTAAACAAAGTTGCACATTGGTTGATAAAAATTTAACTTGAAGCTTGCAGGAATGTAACCTTGTACTTCTGCTAGGAACGATGGTTCTCAGCAGTTGCACATTCATTATTTATGCAAATAATGAGAACAGTCTCCATATAGAGAATTGTTGAATTTGTTATTCTTTATATGTGTAGTTAGGTTACCTACAAACAAATATATTAGAAGGCAAAGTTAAACACTTAAAGCTTCACACCGAACTAAGGATACTTCAGAGTTTTGTTTAATTCCCATGAAGCCTGCCTTCTTTGAATTTAAATTTAGGATCATTTCCTAATCATGCTAAGATTCCATTATTATGTCTCCATTTTGCAAAGTGAATGATCATGACCAGGATCTATCAGTAAAAATAAAAGCACTTTCTCTATGATCCTCTAAAACTTCTATTTCCAACTGGTGAGAGTGGTGTCCCCTCAGAGAAACAGAAGAGGAAAGACATATGCCGATACTCTGAGAACCATGTACTCAATACAGCTACTGATGACATAGTGAAGATTATTAATATCATGGATACTCCTGCTGCATGCTCACACGTACTGCTTCAGTTAATCTACTTTTGTACGATAGTATTTTACATAAATACTGATTGAAAGTTATTTAATAGATTCAATTAAAATTATTTCTCTTGAACATCATATAAGTTCTGCTTTTTCTTTATATATAAATATATTACTTTATAAATCATTAGGCATCAGTTTAGTTAATGTGACTAATATGGAATTATTATTGATGGAACATTCAACATATGAAGCTGACAAAAATCTGTTTGACATACTGAGTTCACCATGCCCTGAATTTTTGGGTTCAGTCCCTACATAAATTTGATTTTCTATTGCTCTATCACAGTTAACCCAAATACATACACCATATCTTGTAATTTAGAAATCAGTAACTAAAATTCAACAGTTTCAGCAAAGAATATATATGGAAAATAGTATACATAGCTGTGAAACTTACGGCAGACCTACAATTTAAACAACTCTGTATTTACATGGGGATATGAAAAATGGGCTGATATTTGCAGTACTTACAAAGGACTTCCTTTCATAACACCTGAAAAATGTGATAGAAGTTGAATTGGAGACTGGCAGATGATAGTTATGAAAATTATGAATTGTAAATATTAAACTCAAAATATTGGACCACATGGTGTCATATCCCTGCTCTGCTCTACTCATGTGACCTTGGACAATCTATTTCACAGTTATTATAAAAATTAAAACAGGAAATGCACCTGAGCTGCTTCAAGTAGAGGGACATGGTAGTTGTTCAGTGACTGCTGCTTTCACTTGAAAGAATACCTTTAATATTGAGTATGACATTACTGGTAGTATATGATGATCCAGGCTTTCGTCACCATCAACTCACACACAGATCACACATGTACAAGGGTGTATACATATGCACAGGCAATAGCTTCCCACAAAATAATGAGCAATGTGATCCCTGTTAGGAATTTGGAAAACATTATGCTGAGTGAAATAAGCCAATCCCAAAGGGACAAATACCACTTGTTCTCCTTGATAGGTGACAACTAACTGAGCACCAAAAAGGAAACCTGTTAAAGTGAAATGAACACTATGAGAAATGGTGACTTGATCAGCCCTCACCCTGACTGTTGATGAGCAACTTATTATGTTATCCCTCTTAGTATTTTTTTTTGTTTGTTCTACTTAATACTTTTGGTTGAATACTGTAATCAATACACAATTCTGCTTAAGAGCTGAAACTTAACTGAAAAGTGATCACTGTTAAATATAAGAGTAGGAGTAAGAGAGGGAAGAGATGTGCAATTCGGGACATGCTCAAGCTGACTTACCTCAAACAGTAGAGTTAAAAACATACCAGGGGATTCCAATTCAATCCCACCGAGGTGGCATGTACCAATGCCATCTCACTAGTCCCAGTGATCAATTTCTGTTCACAATTGATCGTAATGATAGGACTAAGAACCAAAGGGATCACATAAACAAGACTAGTGTCTGCAAATAGTAGCTGATAGAATCAAAAAGGGAGAGAATGATCCAACATGAGAAGTGAGATACACAGCAGACCCATAGAATGGCAGATGTCCTAAATAGCACTCTGGCCTCAGAATCAGCCCTTAAGGCATGCGGATCCGGCTGAAAAGTCCATGAGAGTATTTCAGGCATGGAAAGCCAAGACACTCTGGAAAAAAAAAAAAAAAAAAAAAAAAAAAAAAAAAAAAAAAAAAAAAAAAAAAAACAACAACTAAATGAAAGATCTCTGCAAGTGAGATCCCAGTGGAAAGAACGGGTCATCAAAGAAGGAGGTACCTTTCTCTGAAGGGAGGAGAGAACTTCCACTTTGACCATGGCCTTGTCTAAATATGATCAGAGTCAGTGAACTCAGGGGGCTTCCATAGCCTTGGAAGCTCATGACAAGAGCCTAGGGTGATTACTGAGGCCATAAACAAGAGTGTCAATTTGTGAAGTCAACAACAGGAGTCACTATGCACTTACTCCTCATGTAGGATCTTTGTCCTTAGTGTGCTGTACATTGAGATTTAATGCTATAACTAGTACTCAAACAGTATTTTTCACTTTATGTTTCTGTGTGGGAGCAAACTGTTGAAATCTTTACTTAATGTATGCTAAACTGATCTTCTGTATATAAAGAGAATGGAAAATGAATCTTGATGTGAATGGAAGGGGAGAGGGAGTGGGAAAGGGGAGGGTTGCGGGTTGGAGGGACGTTATGGGGGGGGAAGCCATTGTAATCAATATTCTGTACTTTGGAAATTTATATTCATTAAATAAAAGTTTAAAAAAAATTTAAAAAAGCAATAAAACCTAGTTTTTCTGCTTAATACACCCTTCCCTCATCTAATTTGTGAACCCTAGAGTTTTATTCATGTGAATATTCCCAGCTACTTTCCAAAAGGAATTAGTATTTGCTATTGTCACTTATCTTTTAAACTCAATATCAATACTATCAAATGGGATTCTATTTTTATGACCAAGATCTTTGTAATGTGTATGATTTGGTGGAACATATAATATTGATTTTATACTGAATTATGCACCATATCAACAAAAATTATAGAATATCTATGAAGATGGCCATATTGCCCATTACTTATTTTAAAACTGTATGTATAAACTAATATAATCCACTCTCTTCAAACAACTTATCATAACAAGGAGTTTTGCCTAAGAATTTGGTTCAATATTCTTATTAATGGGGTTTTAGGCCTATGACTCCATTTAGTTTTATACAAAATAATTGAAAGTTCAGCTGCCAGAGATAACTAATCAACTAATGGTGATTATTTGTACAAGGTTGCTACAAAATATTGTTATATTTTCCTCATGAAGTATCTGTGCATGAACTTATACATGGACCAAACTTACAAGAATAGATTTATATCAGTTTCTATATATTGTCCTAAAATTGGATACTTTTGGCAAGGTAGAATTTAGATTTGCTTTCTCAGTAGCACAGTAGATTTTTTTTAAGATTTTATTTATTTATTTGAGAGAGAGAGTTACAGACAATGAAAGGGAAAGAGAGAGAGAAAGGCCTTCCATCCTCTGGTTCACTACCCAAAAGACCGCAACAGCTGGAGCTGCGCCGATCTGAAGCCAGGAGTCAGGAGCTTCCTCCAGGTCTCCCATGAGGGTGCAGGGGCCCAAGCTTTTGGGCCATCTACCACTACTTTCCCAGGACTCAGCAGACAGCTGGATTGGAAGAGGAGCAGCTGGGACTAGAACTGGTGCCTATATGGGATGCTGGCACCACAGGTGGAGGATTAACCTACTGAGCCACAGTGTCGGCCCTGCACACTAGATGTTAATTTTCAATGTTCCATTCAGCCATTGCACAACAAGAGTTCTGGGAAGTTTGGTAAGTTAGCCAATATCTAAGGTGTGTGCTGGAAAACAAGAGGCTAACCTGAGTGGGAGAAATATGGAAGACGGCAAATGAAGAGAATGGCAGGATGCAGGAATTGGATGAGAAAAGCCAGGAAGAGAAGTGTGGTGTGTTACTCTTCTATTGCTGCTGTTACAAATCAGAGCTTACAAGAGAATAACAAGGCAAGTCTGTTCTCTCATGGTTATGGAGATCACAAGTTCAAATCAAGCTCAATTTCACTTGGGTAAGTCAAGATCATCACAAGGCTGGGCCTTCTGGAAGGTCTGAGGAGAGAACCCTTTCTTATCTTTTTCATATGCTAGAGACTCATCAATTTTTTTTTGCCTTTAATTCTCTTCCATCTTCAAAACCAGCAACTCTGGGGCCCATGTTTGGTGTAATGGGTTAAGCTACCATCTGTGATAATGGCATCACATATGGTCCATGTCCCAGCTGCTCTACTTCTGACACAACTCTCTGCTAATGGCCTGGGAAGCAAAGAAGATGGCCCAAGTCCTTGGGCCCCTGCAATCACGTGGGAGATCCAGAAGAAGCCCCTGACTGTGGCTTGGCCCAGCTCTGGCTGTTGTGGCCATTCTGGGAGTGAACCAGCAGATGGGATGGAAGATCTCTCTCTCCCTCTATGTATCTCTCCTTCTCTCTCTGTAGCTCTACCTTTCAAATAAATAAATAAATAAATAAATCTTAAAAAGACAAATAGTAACCCCATCACTCTCAGCCCTGCTTCTCCTCTGACTGTGTCTTGTCCTGCCATCTTTGCATGATGACAGCTATGGCTCTGTAGGGCCCATGCAGGATAACGTTCTCATCCCAAGTGCTTTTTTAAAATAAAAGTATGAGGTAGGCATTTGATGCAGAAGTTAAATTTCTACCTGGGAGGGCCACATCCCATATAGGAGTGCATGGTTCAAGCTCTGATCCCTCTGCTTCCAACCAACCTTCCTGCTAATGTGCACTCTGGGAAGCAGCAGATGATAGCTAAAGTGCTTGGTTCTCTATCACCCACCTGGGAGACCTGGGTTGAGTTCTGGTCACCTGGCTACAGTACGGCCCAGACCTGGCTGTTGAAGGCATCTGGGCCTTTGATCAGCAGATGGAAGACATCTCTCTCTGTTTCTCTGCCTTTTGAATAACATGTAAATAGGTAAATAAGAATATAGATATACATACATACATATATATATAGCATGTACTTAAGATACACAGCATGATATAAACATTGATATAGTAAAATGTTTTCTATGTTGAAACAAATTTAAAAATCCATCATCCCAAATAATAATTTAAATTTTGCCCTGTTGCCAAAACAGCTATAATCTGCCTATTTAGCAAAAATCCTGAATGTGATACCTTGTTATTAACTGCAGTGCTCATATTACTCATGGCACTTTGGGTTTGTTTACAGCACATATTTGCTGCTTCAGCCTGTGTCTCCCTGTTCCATACCCCAATCCCGAAAACCATTTTTAATTTCAGTCTCTGAATATTCTTTGTATTTAACCTTTTAAAAATTCTACATGAAAGCAAGATCATGAAATACATTTTTTCTGTGTCTAGTTTATTTCCTTTATTGCATTGTCCTCTAGGTACAGAACATCTTGTGACAACTGGCAAGATGCCCTCCTTTTTAAAGGCTGGATAATGTTCTTTTGTGTATATAGCAAGTTTCTTTATCCATTTTTACATTGATGGATACCTAGTGTGGCAGTCATAGTCTGTGTAACAATGTTGTGTCAATAACAGGAGATATGTATGGTAGTGATCTCACAGTATTGTATTGCCTGGTGCAATAGCCAACTCAGTGTGTGTAGTTACCGTCAGTGACAAAATCACCTACCAACACTTTTCTCTGAACGTATTCCATGTAATACCTGCCTGTACAGCCACAATGAGCATGACAGCGTAGCTATCTTTATAAGTAGTGACTTCATTTCCTTTGAGCATATATACTCAGAAGAGATAAGATCTTTAATTTAATGACATCTGCAGCATTCCTTTCACTGTATAAGGTGACATTCACGGGTTCTTGGGAGTAGTGACATTTTAGTGGTAGTTGCATTCTTTATTGGAATGGTCGAATAAGTGAGTTTAACTCATTTATAATAGTGATTTTAACACATGTAACCATACCTTGTAAAATTCTTAAAATACAAACATTGAGTATCTTAAAGTCCCATAAGAGATTTTGAAATCATAAAGTATAGTTAGTCAAAACTACAAAATGAATACTAATTTAAAAATATTGTAGGAGATTATAATGTAGATGTCTCAGGAAATATAGCTTGAAATTTGCAACGTGGAGCTCCAGATTAACATAAAATTTATGTTTTAGAGAGTTCATTCATTTTAGAAAGTTGTGATGGTTACACATCAAAAGTTCTGGCAGTATACAAGAAACAATGATAGAGTGGGACAAGGCAGGACAGAAATAGAGTAGGAAGTTGATGAATTTGTGCTAAGTAAAACAAGAGGACAGATAAATACAAGGCAGTCTAGATATTTAAGTGGTAATGAATTTTAAAACAAGCTTGGGAAGCTGGGAGATGACTTGTAAGGAGAGTGAAGGAGAAGCCCATAGGGATGGTGGGCACTTCCAGTTTTACAGCTTGGAAATGTGAATATATAATGATAATAATGTTTTTGAGTAATAATGATCATAAAGCAAAGAATTACCATTGGATTGGGTGATATAGAGAATATTTGCTTAGTTTCTCTCACATATTCCCATATTACAATTACCGTCATTACCAGTGCTTGCTATTTCTGTTACCACAGAAACTAAGTGAAGTTGATCAAATGAAAATAAGAAATGTGAATTGGTTTTCTCATTAAAGCACTGTAATTGTTGAATTCAAAAATAATTTTATTTACTAATGACTGATGGTGATGACTCAAGATATTACACACAATTTCCTAATGCGCACACACACACACATAGACAGTTTTTACAGTCAGGCTACATATATTATATATACATATATGCACATAGCCATTTTAATGAAAATGACAGATTTTATATAACTGTTTAGTCTAATTAGTATGTATTGCTTTAATTACAAATGTGATCAAGACAGAGTTTTCAAGGTAAAAAATGTTCAAAGTAAAAAATAAATAATTATGAGCTTATAACTATTCCCTGTTTTACTTTCCTTTCCTCTAGAGGAAGCCAGTTTTAATTCAGAAGAGCAAGGGGCATGTCACTTCCATAAACATGCTTCTCACAGGGCTTTATAGATGAAGGTGTTCAGTCTGTCATTTCTGTCATCATGAAGTGTTGAGGAACTCTGAAAATCTTTCATCAAACAATAAAATCTTTCAAAGCTTAAACTATCAATTCAAATATAATTGCAGCAAAAATAGAATGAACAAAGGAATAATGTGTGCTAATCATTAATTCTGTGAAGATGATGATTTGTGAAAACCTCTATTATCTTTGCCAGAATTTAAATTTTGAATAGCATTCAACCCAAAGGAACTGATATTCTAGTCTGCACCGTCTATCAGATAACAGATGAAACATCATCATATTTCTTCATTTTTAAATTGGTCATTATATATATATATATATATATATATATATATTTCTTGACGTATAAAGCAAAGGTGCTGATAATTCTTTGTTGTTGAATAGGTTTCCTGATTATCTATGCCTGAATTTTAATCCAAATACCAGCTGCCTAGGGAAATTATAAATTAATGATGATTTTCTCTTGATTTCATTATGCTCATACTACTTTATTCCCAGGTTCCATACCTTTGTGTAATTCCTTGTGTAATCTGGAACATATTTCATGTAGAAGAGGTAGGACGGATGTGGAGATAGATAGGACATTGACCTAAGCCAGGCCTGCCCATGATAAACAAGAATATGTGGATATCACAGGTCCTACCTAGCACCATGGATTTTTGGATTTTTTACTTCCTTTTAGTGTCTCAGAACCTGCATTTGTAATCGTTTCCTGAAGATTTTTTTATTTGAAAGGCAGAGTAACAGAGAGACGAGAGAGAGAGAGACGAGAGAGAGAGAGAGACAAGAGAGAGAGAGACGAGAGAGAGGGAGAGGGAGAGGGAAGGAGAGGAGAAGGGATGAGAAGGGAGGAGAGGGGAGGGGAAGGGAGGGGTAGGGAGGAGAGGGGAGGAGAGAAGGGGGAGGAGAGGGGAGGGGAGGAGGGGAGAAGGGGAGGAGGGGAGAAGTCTTCCATTTGATGGTTCACTCCCCAAATGGCAACCACAGTCAAGTCTAGGCTAGGCCAAAACCAGGAGTCAGGAGCTCCATCCTGGTCTCCCACACGGGTGGAAGGGACTCAGGTACTGGGGCCGTCTTCGTTGCCTTCCCCAAACCGTAGCAAGTAGCTGGATCAGAACCAGAGCAGTCAGGACTCCACTTACCACTCCAGTATGGGATGCTTTGTCACTAGTAGCAGCTTAACCCACCATGCCACAGCCCCTGGATTCATTTTTTTTCAGGTAACATTATAAGATATAATTTAGTTAATATGCTGAATAATTAATTAAAAAAAAACACTTAAAAAGGATCCCATGGAGAAAGCCTTTTTCCCAAATATTTTTTGTAGCATTAAAACAATTTGAAGATTTTAAGATTAATTTTGTGGAGAATTATATCCTCTTGCTGTGCTGGATGCGTACTGAGGAGTCTGTCAGCTCATTTAATGTGACTTCCAATGCTCCAAGTCTTTTCTGTGCACGCGGGACATGGCTGTGTAAGGGATGAAAGAGGATACGTGAAGGTGTGCAAGATTCCGTATGGCTACATGTACATATGCACACACACACATACACACACCTATACACATATGCAAAAATGAATTTCCATAAAATATATTAAAGTTAAAATGGAAATGTATTTTTCTCCTCTTATTTTTCCCTTCATTCCAAAAACAAGAAAGGCTGTATTTCATTTTTCCTTCAGGTACAAGTTCAAATATATTAGACTTACAGAGGACTAGAATACATACAATGTTTGAAACTACATCCAACTTCCCTTATTATTAACACCTCACATTGTATGATGCGTTTGTCACAAGTAATGAACCACACTCAGCTTCTCTACTTTTATCTATCTCTTTTATTTTTTCCAAGCTCTAGTAATCACCATTCTGTGTTCAGATTCAGATTTTTTTAAACTCCTGCATATAAGGGATATCAGATGCCATTGGTCTTTCTCTGCTTGGCTTATTTCACTTAACATGATGTCCTCCAGTTTGATCCATTTTGCTGCAAATGACAGCATTTTATTCTTTTTAAAATGAATGAATAGTATTCCCTTATGTTTATATAGCACTTATTCCTTATCATTCATGTGATGATGGGAACGTTAATTTATCCTTATCTTGGCCATTGTGAGCAGTGCTGCCATACACATTGTGGTGCATGTCTGTTTGACACAATGTGTTTGTGACTTTTGGATAAATATTGCTGAAAATATGGGAAGTCTATTCCTAGTGTCTTTTTTTTTTCCCCAGAAATCACCATTCTATTTTTTATAATGGCTGTACTAATTTACCTTCCCACCAACAGTGTATTAAAGTCCCTCTTTATCCACATCCTCACTAGCATTTTTTATTGTCTTTTTATTTTAATATAGCCATTCTAACAAGGGTAAGGTGTTTCGATTTGCATTTTAATTTTGTTGGCTTTGGTTTGGATTTCCCTGATGGTTAGTGGTATTAAGGATTTTTTTATATATTTCTTGGCCAATTTTGTTTTTTCTCTTGAGTGCTTTATATTGTTTCGTTGTTGTTGGGTTTTCTGAATTCCTGGTATATTCTGTATGTTAATCCTTTGTCAGATAAGTAGCTTGCAGATATTTTCTGCCATTCTGTTGGGGTGTCATAACTCTCTGAATTTTTTTCCTTTGCTGTACAGAAGCTTCTGAGTTTTATATAATCCAATTTCTCCTTTACTTTCGTTGTCTATGCTTTAGGCAATCCTATCAAAAAAATCATTATCTACATCAGTGTCTTGAAGTTTTTCCCATATGTTTTCTTCTAGTAATTTCATAGTTTCAGGTCTTACATTTAGGTCCTTGATTCATCCTTAGCTGAATTTTGTATTTCGTAAAAGGAAGTGATCCAATTTCATTTTCCTACACATGTATGTTCAGTTTTGCCAGCACCATTTATTGGAAAGACTTCTTTCTCTAATGTATGCTCTTGGCACCTTTGTGGAAAATCAGTTGGCTGTATGTACATGGATTAGTTTCTGGGCCCTCTGCTCTGCTTTATATATCTATCTGTCAGTTTTTATGCCACTACAATGCTGTTTTAATTACTATAGTGTGTGTGTATGTGTTTAATTGCTAAAATTACTGCTTTTTTCAAGTATCTAAGTAGCAGTAGTTACTTTATAAATTAGCAAAAACACTTCAGTTAACTTGCAGGAATATGAGCCCTTAAGGTTTCACATGGTTGTGTGGTTTCACATGGTTATGACCCAATGAATTGTTTAATAGGTTGAATCAAAGATTGGGATTTTAAATCACTACAATTGAAGCTTTTCCTAGGGGTCCATGATACCAGGTCAATCTTTTTTGTCAGCAACTTTATCACCATTGATATTTATTTTTATTGTTATATTAGCTTATAGCTTTCTCATAAAGTTTTTATTTTCAGCAAAAATTCCAGAATGTTGCTTGTCTCTCAAATAATTTTAGGTATAGTGTGCTAAATGTTAGTGCAATCTGCTATGACCTAAATTCTCCTGATTTGCCCAAATTTTCTGTCAAAAAAATGAAATACCTGGAAGAATCATCATTCTTTCAATATTAAGGGGTATATGAAATACTTATGGATAGTCATGAACATCTTCTCTGTTATTAGTGTTATCTCCTCATTCTAGAACTTTCTCTAACTTTTCCTTCAGTGATGCTAGCACCTGTGATTAAAATAATTATTAACATTTTGCTTATGGTCACTTTGAAGCATTTGAATATGCTTAAGGTTGAATGTCTAAGTGTGCTAAAAGTATGCTAACCTCATATTTACAATTTCTTCCCCATCTGGTACTCAATCTCTTTGTTGTTTATAGAAATCTCCACATTACTAAGAGTCACAGAAATGAGAAGACTTCATTTTCTGAAAATCTGTGCCCTTCCTCCATCCTCCTATCCTTTCATACTCCATGTGCATTATGCCATGCTATATCCAGCAATCTCATACCCTACTTATGATCAGAGTCTTGCGGCTGCCTTTGGGATTCTTTCCTTTCCTACTGGATCCTATAAAATGGACAAGGAAAGGTTTCAGTTTCAGCATTTCTCATTCTAATATATGAATTCCTCTGCTTCACACTATTCTAAGTTTGTTCACATGTATCTTCTCAAAGAATCTCTACTACTCTATAATCTCTGGTATTTGCAGTCTTGACCTTTCTATATTTTGGCATTGTTAACAGGTCTAGCAAAAACTTTCATATGTGCTTGGTTTCCATTTTTGCCTCCTTCTCTGTGTCATATTATTCTTAAATTGATGATAGGACTGTACATGTATGTATGTATATACATCTATATATTGCATATATATGTGGTATTCCTGTACATGTACACATTGTGTGATGTCCTATTCAGAGTAAGCATGCTGTTTCCTCAAGCAGCTATCATTTCTTCTGGTTCTTCCTTCTAATTGCTTCAATAGCTTTCTTCTACTTTCATGTCCTTCAAATGTAGCCTTGAGCCTTTTCTCTTGTTTTCCTTTAGGCCTTCTTCCACCCTAATTGTATCCTGTTCAAATCAATTGCTAACCTCTATACCAAATGTTGCTGTAGATGATTCTCTAATGCTGGAATCTATAGATTTTTCTGTGACAACTGTACTCTGATGTATTCCAGAGAACAGAGTTCCAAATCGAAAGCTCTCAGATCAAAGTCTAGGTACGGTTTCCTATTTCATTTCCCATATGTTTCAGCTACTGTCTAAAAATATTGCCAATAGATATTTTAGTTGTTTTCTATTGCATCTCAGGGCTACTTCCAAATAAAGGCATCTGTGCAAATCCTGCATACCTTTCTAGGCTCCATGCAAGTCCACGATGCCTCCACTAACATCTTATTCTCAAGGAAATCTCTCTCATTTTAATAATTTGCTTTTTTTCCCTTGTCAAACCTGTACAATGATATTTACAGATTTAAATGTTTATTGTAAACATTAATATTTTAAACATTTATTTTTGATATTTTCATATTTTGTCTATTTTTAGTATCATACTTTGTTGTCATTTTATAATTACATTAAGGCACTTTTGAATATACATGAATTAGTGAAATAGGATACATTAAATAAGTTTGTGGAAAGCTGAATTGAAATGTTTGTTTTGGTGTAAATTTTTTAAAATATTTGTATTTTACTTGAAAGTATGGGCTATAGAATGAGAGAGGGAAACACAGAGACAGATCTTCCATCCATTGTTTCAATCCCCATATGGCTGCAATAGCTGGGGCAGGTCCAGGCTGAAGCCTCAAGCCAGGAGCTTCTGCCAGTCTCCCATCCTCTGCTGCATTCCCAGGCACATTAGCAAGGAGCTGGATGAAAAGTGGAGCAGCTGACTTGAACTAATGTACATATGGGATATAGGCATAGCAGGCGGCGTCTTAAACCACTATGCCGCAACACCAACCTGGTGCAATGATTTTTAATCTATATATAGTTTGTAATGTGCAAATGAGAAGACTTCATTTTCTGAAAATCTCTGCCCTTCCTCCACCCTCCTATCCTTTCATTCTCCATATGCATTATGCCATGTTGTATCCAGCAATCTCATACCCTACTCATGGTCACAGTCTCACTGCTGCCTTTGGGATTCTTTCCTGCATGGGATTCCTTCATGCATCATTGATGAATTTTGGAGATGGCCTATATTAATACTGTCTTTGATTATGACAGGTTAGTGTTATACAAATATGAAAAAAGGTGGTGGATTTTTTTTTTTTTTAAATCACAGACAAATCTTCTGATTCCTAATTTTGCACTACTTCTATGGATATAGTCCAGAGAAGTAGCTAAATCTATTAAAGAGGATTGTTGGAGTCATGTTTATATAAGCAAAAAGGAGAAAGAAAAGATGTACTCAGATTACAAATCTCCAATTACAAAAATAGTTACTCCTACTCACACACATTATTTTGCATGTAAATAGTAAATGACTATGCAGACACAAAATATAATTTTATATGATTACATGCATCTGCCTGTATTTTCTTTCTTTTTACTTTTCTCAAACCCAAGGTAATAGCAAAAAAAAAAAAAAAAAAAAAAAAAAAAAAGAATATACCTGTATTTTTTTTAGTTTCTTTGCATAGTTTTTCCATAATAGACACTTTCATGAATTGTCTGAAGCCCCATCTAATGGATGGATTTTAACATTTTATGCATCAAAATGAAGTAATCTTTTATGTCCATTTCCATTAACCTTTTGGAGTTTCTTTTTTTATATTGCTGTATTTGAAAATACAAACTCGAGAGGAGGAATCCATTTCACTTTCTTTTGTTTTGTTTTGTTTTACCTAGAAAGCTTTTATTAAATGTATACAAATTTTATGCATTTCATATATACAAATATAGTGATTCTTCTCATCTGTCCCAGTGTCTTCGAGATTGTTGCCTGAATTTTCTTATAATACAACCTTCAGTTTGTTCTTTCTCTTTATTTTTTTTTTGACTAGCAGAGTTAGACAGTGAAAGAGAGAGAGAGAGAAAGAAAGGTTTTCCTTTCATTGGTTCACTCCCCCCCCCCCCCCCCGCCCCGCCAAAAGGCTGCTATAGCCAGCGCACTGCACCAATCCGAAGCCAGGAGCCAGGTGCTTCCTCCTGGTCTCCCATGCGGGTGCAGGGCCCAAGGACCTGGGCCATCCTCCACTGCACTCCCGGGCCACAGCAGAGAGCTGGCCTGGAAGAGGAGCAACCGGGACAGAATCTGGCGCCCCGACCGGGACTAGAACCCGGTGTGCCAGTGTTGCAGGTGGAGAGTTAGCCTAGTGAGCCACAGCACTGGTCTCTATTTAATTTTTAAAAAAGTTTTATGTCTTTTTTGGAAAGCCATAGTTACAGATGGAGAGGGAGTGACAGAGAAAGAAAGATGATAGAGACAGAGACAGAGAGAGAGAGAGAGAGAGGCAGAGAGAGATCGTTCATTTGCTGGTTCACTTTCTGAATGGCCACAGTGGCCAGGACTGGTGCTTTTTCCAGGCACATTAACCAGGAACTAGATCAAAGTGGAACATCCAGGACTTGAACCAGTGCACAGATGTGACACTGGAATTGAAGTCAAGTGGCCTAATCTACTACACCACAAAGCTGGCCCCTCTTGTTTTTCCTCATAAGACAAATTTACACTGAAAAATAACCCAGTTCTCAATTGAACCTTAGAGACAGTTCTCATGGTATAAGAAGCTCAATCTGCACTCTGTCTTTAATGACAAAATGTACACATGGAGAACTTTGTGTTCTTAAATCAAGGAGGTCTTGGTTGAGGGGTTTTTCAAAAATCAAGCATTTTTCAAATAGAATACTCTATAGTAGTGATAGTAAGTATCTACTGAGAATGGAGTATTCATTTCAGTTCAGCCAAACACCAGTATAACCAGGGTGGAAATATCATTATGCATTTTAACTTAAGTGACATCAGTGTGAAATGGTCAATACAGACATCTCCATTAAACATGATCAGTGATTGCTGAATCAGTAGCTGAGGGAAAGAACACTCTGCTCTCTTTCTCTGGCCAGTGCTTTGGACCAAGCTCCTACCCAGAAGGGAAGTCCATTGTCTATGACTACAAGCTTCCTGGTGAGACCTCAGAATGGTCAGACTGCATGAAAACTTGCTGAATCCATCCTGGCTTAACCCAGTGAGGAGAATCATAGATCGCAACTTTTGTAACAATGTATTTTCAGATGTCAAAGAAAAATGCTTTAAAAATGCATGCTAAAATCTCTGACTATTAAAAACACTAAAAATTTTCTAAATTGATGTATCATTTAAACTGCACAAAATGCATGGCAGGAATGGTTTATGTTCAGAAGGCACTTTATTGAGATAAAATAACTCTGAATAGATGAATTCTGTACATATACTCTTAAGGAATTTTATACACAGCAATGCATTGGTGAAATAGCTCTCTTCATACAAATAACGTGAAAAACAGTGAAAAATGTTAATTTGTATTTAAAGCCTTTACATCTTATGATATTGGTAGCAATTATTTTTAACTATATGTGGGAAACTAAACATACTGAATGAGTAGCATTTTCATGTACATTTTAATAATGTAAAAACTATATACAAATTATTTTTCTTTTCTCTTTTAAAAGATTTATGTATTTTATTTGAAAGGCAGAGTTACAGAAAGAGGGAGATAGAAATAGAGATAGAGACAGAGACAGAGATAGAGATAGAGAGAGGGAGAGAGATATCTTCCATCCATTGATTCACCCCCCAGATGGCCACAGTGGCCCGAACCGGGCCTGGCAGAAGCAAGGAGCTGGGAGTTTCATCTGGGTCTCCCACATTTGTGGCAGGAGCTCAAATACTTTGGCCATTCTCCGCTGCCTTTCCAAGAGCTGGATAGGAAGTGGAACAGCTGGGGCTGAAACTGGTGCTCATGCAGAACGCTGGTGTCACAGACGACGACTTTACCTGCTACAGCACAACACCAGCCTCTCTTTTATTTTTTAAAGAAAGAATCTTCAACTAGATTTAAATCCACCATCCACTGGAATTCACATAACATCCTGTAGCCAAAAATTGACACAGCCAGTGACTAGTAACTAGGCATATATTTTTAAAGTGTGCCCATACTTTTATTTTGCTATCATTCATAAATTATTATGTATTACTTATAAGCATCATTCTCTTCAGTATGGAACTTGAGAGAGAGAGAGAGAGAGAGAGAGAACATAAGCAAAACACCAAGAGGATTCACAAATTCTGAAAATCTTTTATCAATTTTCCTCTAAGTCATAGTGAGATTAATGTATTCCAAATATATATATCCATAGGGTTAATTTTTGAAAAGATAGTCATCTAGTAATCTAAACTTGAAAAGTATTGGAAAAAAAAAACAGATGTGAGGTTTTTTTTCCCTAAAGTACTAGAAGTTTTAATTTGCAAATATTTGTGGAGAAGCCCCCAAGAGACAGAGAATGGAAGGAGAGACACAGTAAATCCAAAGTGCAGCTGAGGAAGCAGGTAGCAAATACAAATAATTGGAAATTTGTAAAAACATGGAAAGTGATTTAATTCAGTGCACAAAGCTTCTCACCTCCCAGCATAGATGGACTGCAAATCTCTACTGCAATTGGAATACATAACTGTCCTCATCCTTGGCCATTGGTCAGGAATTCTATTTGTTTATTTTATTATGTCATGTTAGGAACATTTTAATTTTTTTAAGGAGACCTTGGTAGACTACTTTGCTAGGCAGACTAAATTCTTCTTCTAATTTCAGGGACAATTTAAATTTTATACCACTGTTGGTAGAAAATGACCCTAGAACTGTTACTAAGATACAACTTCATCCTCCCACCTTTAGGTGATTTTCAAATTCTTGTTTATTCTTCAGGAATCAGCTCACACTTTATCCTCATGAGAAGGAAACATCTGAACTCAAGCATTTTACTGTCCTCCTTTGCTTGTAGTTTCCCATTTCCACTGATGAAATGGAAGAAGTAGCGCAAAGCATTCTGCTGAGTTTTAGTTGTTAATAGACAAATTTCAACATTTAATATGTTCAGTATTTACTATATGTTTGTGTTAAGTACACACAAGGTATTACAGAAATGTGGGTAAACAAAAATAAAAGTTATTTTAGTGAAAAAAATCTTTCAAAATGTCTTCATAAGACACACTTCCATGAACTTTTTGAAGGTCCCCATATGCATAAATTTAAAAGTTTTAGCATCAATATAAATTTATCATTTGTCATAATGCCCTTGTGTGTGTGTATGCATGCGTGTGTGTGTAGTTATTATGTTATGGTTAATTTCATGAGTCATCTTGACTGTACTACAATATGCCCAGATAAATCCTTAAACATTATTTCCAACTATGTCTGTGAGGGTGTTTTTGAAAGAGATTAGCATTTCAGTTTGTGGACTGAGGAAAACAGTTAACTTTCCCAGTGCAAGTGGATACTATCTAATCAACTGAGAGTATGAAATTCAATCTGCTCCCTATCTGACAGTGGAGCTGGGATACACATCTTCTGCAGTACATGCTCCTGTTTCTACAGCTTTCCTACCTGGCCTGAAAGCTAATACATTAGGCCTCAGACTCACAGGCCTTCAAGAAACACCAGTGACTATTTCCTGGGTCTTTGTCTTCAACTTGCAAACAGCATATCAGGGAACTTCGTTGCTGCATTCCCAAATGGTCTCAACAGCCAGGTCTGTGCAGGCCAAAGCCAGGAGCCAGGAGCTCCAACCTGATCTCCCACATGTGTGGCAGGGACCCAAATTTTTGTACCATCAGCCACTGCATTCCCAGACACATTAGCAGGGAGCTGGATCAGAAGTGTGGAATATGGAAGATTCGAACTGGTATTCTGATAGAGAGAGAGACAGAGAGAAACACAGCTCTATTGGCTGGTTCACTCTCCAGATGGCTGAAAATGCCAGGGCTTAGCCAAGCCAAAGCCAGGAACCCTGAGCTTCATCCAAGTCTCCGATATGGGTGGCAGGGTCCCAATAAGGAGCCACCTTCCCTTGCTTTTCCCAGGCTATTAGCAGGGAGCTGGATTACGAACCAGCACCCGGATGGGGTGCACGCGTCACAGGTGGCAGCATTACCCACTAAACCAAGATGCTGGTCCAAGATGCATTGTTGACTTAAGATATTTTCAGTCTATGTTGGGTTTATAAAGATGTAATTCCATCATAAGTCTAGGAGTATCTGTGTAGCTTCTATTATGTGGTCTCAAAATCTGCTGCCTGCATAAAAATCTCTGTCATTTTCAGCATTAATCGTAAAGATGCGGATGCATTTTTCTTGGAGGAGGAGACATTCTGTAAGAAACTTTGTTGCTGGCAAAGGGATACCATCTTGGAGTAAGTAAACAGTTCATAAACTCTCTACTGCCAGTCAGCAGTAAACAATCAGTGTCTGAAATATTCACTAGACTGGAAAATGTTTCTGAATGGTTTTTTTTTTTTTTTTTTCCAAAGCTTACATTCAGCTTCTGTGTCTAAAATTCATTTGAAATTCCCAATTTAGAGAATATACAATATTTTGCTGTAGTGAGTAAGAAACATTTCAGCAACATCAAGTTTGGGGAAAAATGTAGGTGTCTGCAGATGCAAAGTTTATTATTAATAAGTCAATCAACGTTGACTTTACTCTTAGCAGCAATCTTGAAAATAGCCATCCTGAAATCTTGTTGAGTACAAATTAGTTCAACTCTTTCTGATTTTAATGATCCTAAATGTTGCTGCAATTTAGAAAGTAAAGAAAATGGAAAATTCCAAAACCACAGGGAATCTATGCTTATATGTAAAATTTAAAACAAAAAAACACGAAGTAGCCTTGTCAGGCTACTTTTGTAGCTGACTATCTAAATTACGTTAAGCAGAGTATTAGGATTTCTGTTTTAAGTGTATATATTATGTCTAAAGGCTTCCCTACCTTCTATTACACAGTGACCTTTGAAATTAGATTCAGTATTCTGATTTGCCTAGCTTCAGTTAAAATGTTTATTTTTAATTTTTTAAGATTTTATTTATTTATTTGAAAGAGTTACAGAGAGGCAGAGGCAGAGGCAGAGAGGGGAGACGGTCTTCCATCCGCTGGTTTAATTCCCAAATGGCTGCAATGGCCAGAGCTGGGCTGATCTGAAGCGGGGAGCCAGGAGCTTTTTCTGGGTTTCCCATGCGAGTGCAGGTGCCCAAGGAGTTAGGCCAGCTTCTGCTGCTTTCCCTAGCCACAGCAGAGAACTGAATCAGAAGTGGAGCACTGAGACTCGAACTGGTGCCCATATTGGAGGCTGACAATGCAAGCGGCACCTTTACCTGCTATGCCACAGCGCCAGTCCCCAAATATTTATTTTCTAAATGATGAATCCACATTCCATAGGCAGATAGGAAATGGCTCAATATGGCTAGTAAATTATTTTCAAAATTCTTTACCAGTTTTTTTTTTTTTTTGATGTTTCATGATGTGTGGGAACACAGCAAGCCTATTTTCTTTTTGCATATTTTATAGAGCAGTAAATAAATGGGAGATCTCAAATCATAAGCATTCATCTCAATGATATTTCACAAAATGAATAGCTCATGTAACTAGAATTTAAATCAAAATAAATATAGCATTACCAGCCATCTTTTATAGTCATTTCATTATGTGTTAAGGAAAACCACTGTCTTGACTTCTAATAGCACAGAATTATTTTGTTTATTTATAAGCAATATATGAATACATTATACAGCATGAGCTCTTTTGCACTTGCATATTTTTATAGATCGATTTTAGGTAGGTAAGATGTGCACATTTTTAAATTTAGCTATAGTTCAGCATTACTCTTGGCTATGTAGTTACCTGCTGTATGGATATACCAAAATATTCCCCCATTATTCTACTGATGATTATATGAGTGTTTCTTATTTCAAGGTCTACAATTAAGAACTGATACAGAAATTATTTTACTTGTCCTAGTGAATATATGAATATATGTACATATTTCTTTTAGGTATCTTTCTAGTGTATATATCTATACCACATTTGTTTAGGATATGTGTATAGTGGGCCCTTTCTTTCTTTACTCTTCCTTCCTTCCTCCCTCCCTCCCTCCCTCCCTCCCTCCCTTCCTTCCTTCCTTCCTTCCTTCCTTCCATATAAAGAGAAGATATATAATACAGTTCATAGATACAATTCCAGAATTATAACGGGGTTCCTCTGTCACTCAAATAAGGTGCCCCTTCCCCCTCACTTTTCTAAACTGTAAAGTTTGCCCAGCGCCACGGCTCAATAGGCTAATCTTCCACCTGCGGCGCTGGCACCCCGGGTTCTAATCCCGGTCGGGGTGCCGGATTCTGTCCCCATTGCTCCTCTTCCAGTCCAGCTCTCTGCACTGGCCCGGGAGTGTGGTGGAGGATGGCCCAAGTACTTGGGCCCTGCACCAGTATGGGAGACCAGGAGAGGCACCTGGCTCCTGCCTTCGGATGAGCACGGTGCACTGGCTGGCCATTGGAGGGTGAACCAATGGCAAAGGAAGACCTTTCTCTCTGTCTCTCTCTCTCTCACTGTCTACTCTGCCTGTCAATAAATAAATAAATAAAGTGTAAAGTTTTATGAGGCTCCTGTTACTCCACTTTCCCATCAGCCCTTTGTATTGTCTATTTTTTCCAGCATATTTTCATTCATAAAGCTCTTTGGTGTGTTATATAGCACTGGGCCTTACTTACGTTTCTGATAGCATTAAGCACATTTTAAAAATATTTATTGGCTTATTTTGTTATCTTGCTTTGGAGCTAATGTCTACAGTTTTGGCAATTTCCATTCTGAGCTGTCTGCTTTTCTCAATTCCTAAGATTTATTTTTTTATGTTCTCAATAATAGATATAGTGACTACTTTATGTGTCCTCTGTGATAAATCTCTCGTTTACTCTCATGAGGGTATTTTTCTGTTTTGTTTTAAATGCATTCTTATTTTTCATTTCATATTTATGACTATGAGACAGAAGGAAATGTTTTTACATATAAATGAAGAAAACACTAAAGATAATTTTTCCAACATACACACAAAATGAAGACAGAATTATATTAGAACAACACTGCTTTCACATGATAGCATATGTGACATCAATGTTTGTGTGTGACTCCATTCCTGAGCCCCGTTCTCTCTCTCTCTACTTCACTTTTCTTCTCTCCCCTGCTCAGTTTGTTTACTTTTGATGGACACTGTCTTGATTATGACTTGATCATAAGTCTTTGTTTTTGTTTTTTTTTTTTTTTTTTTTTGACAGGCAGAGTGGACAGTGAGAGAGAGAGAGAGACAGAGAGAAAGGTCTTCCTTTTGCAGTTGGTTCACCCTCCAATGGCCGCCGCGGCCGGTGCACCGTGCTGATCCAAAGGCAGGAGCCAGGTGCTTCTCCTGGTCTCCCATGGGGTGCAGGGCCCAAGTACTTGGGCCATCCTCCACTGCACTCCTGGGCCACAGCAGAGAGCTGGCCTGGAAGAGGGGCAACCAGGACAGAATCCGGCACCCCGACCGGGACTATAACCTGGGGTGCCAGTGCCACTAGGTGGAGGATTAGCCTAGTGAGCCACGGTGCCGGCAGATCATAAGTCTTAATGTCTAGCAGCATAGATCTCCGGTTTTGTTTGTTTTTCTTGGCTCTATGATTTTGTTGTAAATTTTGAAATCACCTTGTGCATTTTTACTAATAATGAAATTTATTATATATTTTAAATATTTATTTATTTAAAAATCAGACTGAAAGAAAGGGGGAGACATTTATAATAGAGAGATTTTTCCATCTGCTGATTCATTCCCCAAATGGCCTCAAAGCCAGGTCGTGCAGGCCAAAGCCGGGTGTCAGGAAATCCAACCAGGTCTCCCATGTGTGTGGCAGGGGCCTGAGTATTTGGACCATCAGCCACTGCATTTCTAGGCACATAAGCAGGGAGCTGGGTCAGAAGTGTGGAGTATGGCCGGCGCCGCGGCTCACTAGGCTAATCCTCCGCCTAGCGGCGCCCACACACCGGGTTCTAGTCCCAGTAGGGCGCCGGATTCTGTCCCGGTTGCCCCTCTTCCAGGCCAGCCCTCTGCTGTGGCCAGGGAGTGCAGTGGAGGATGGCCCAGGTGCTTGGGCCCTGCACCCCATGGGAGACCAGGAAAAGCACCTGGCTCCTGGCTCCTGCCATCGGATCAGCGCGGTGCGCCGGCCGCAGCGCGCCGGCCGCGGCGGCCATTGGAGGGTGAACCAACGGCAAAAGGAAGACCTTTCTCTCTGTCTCTCTCTCTCACTGTCCACTCTTCCTATCAAAAAAAAAAAAAAAAGAAGTGTGGAGTATGCAAGAATCAAACTAGCATTCTGATAGGGGATGCAAATGTTGCAACTGTCACAATTATTTTTAAATATGTATGCACATAAAAAGAAAAATTTAAAAGAACTATCATCTTTAGTGAATATTCCTATTTGTAGACGTTGCATATCTTCCCATTTATTTTAATATTTTAGAGATATCTTACACTAATTTTGTCACACTGATTCCTACTTACTTGTATTTACATTATTTTTGTTATACTATTATGTTTACTGCTTTGTTGTTTTACATATGTGTAACATTAAATCTTGCATAATGTTCTGTGTTCGGTGATTTTGCCCAATTCACTTATTATTCACAACAATTGACAGTAGGTACATATGTTCAACTTTTCTAGGTACATATATTCAATCTCCTATGAGTGGAATTTTTTTCTATTCCATTTATCACCATATTGAGTGCAGTTGAAGATAAATTGAGCATATGTGTTCCCTGTTAATTTAATCCTAAAATTCAGCAACATCATACGAATATAATACATACATAAATATATATTAAATGTAAGTGCATACATAAATGTCAAAAAGTAATCTAAATCTGTACATCACATTGGGGACGTACTTAAAACCTAAAAACAAAGAAAGTAAAAGTGAAGGAATGAAAAATTAACTATGCAAACACCCATGAAACATATTTGTTATAGTTGAACAAATGTATGTCAATTCACAGACTTTCACACTGAGCATTTTGAAGGATAAATGGAACATGTCATGGAAAATGGTCAATCAGAAGTTTTAACTGTATATGCATCCAATAATTTTATATAACAAATACATAAAAATGCACAGAAATAGAGAAATGTTCAAAACCACAGTATACTAGGAAACTTTAATACACATCTCTGATAAGAATAAATGGTTATAAACTAAGGAAGATAATGCCTAAGAAATTCAATTACACAACTTGACATAATTGATAGAGAATTGCAACAATAATGGCTCAGTGTTCATTCTTTTCTGTTTCACATGAATATGTTACAACAAACATACACTAGTTTGTCAATAAAGCCTCTTCAGATTAGTTTTTTAAAAATAATTTATTTTTATTAATACAAGGAGAATAGACTTCATGTAGTACATAGACACATTTCTAAGAATATATTGCTTCCCTCCCTCCTCCTTCCTTTCTTTTTCTTCCTTTCTTTCTTTTCTTTTTCTTCCCTACCTTTCTTTTTAGATTTTTGTTATAATATATTTTAATTGACTTTACAGTATAGGCTTAATGTTACACTAAATAAACAGTTCAACAAGTAGAAAGACCATAATTCCAAAATTTAACATATATGAGTGAAATTGGCATCATGGGATTTGATTATTGTTTTCAACTCTTGTGTTTACTCCTGAAATTTCAAAGGATGTAAATGATCATCATAAAGTTCTAGCAGCATTCATATTATGCTGAAGATGAGAACAGAACATAAAACAACAGCTTGGAAATTAGTCAATACAGTTCTAAGTAACCCATAGATTAAAGGAAGATTAACAACTAAAATTAGAAAATATATTTACCTGAATGATAATGAAGGTAAGACATAATAAAACATCTGAGATGCCTTTTGGCTTCAAAGAAATTTATAGTTTTCATTTTAAGAATACCTCATTTAATTCGTTAAACTTCAAGGATAGAGAAATAAATTTGCAGGCCTTTGACAAGCAGAGATAGTCACTTTTAAGGATAAAAACAAAGCAGTCAGATTGAGATTTGGCTTCTTAATGTTGACAATCAGACCCCAAAACAATTTCAAATTCCAACTCCCTGATGTTTGACCATGGATTCCTGACCAGGAAATGATAGTATTTGTCAAAGTGTTTATATGTGCTGATCCTTTATAGACCAAGTGTACCAATAGTATCAAGAGTATGTACCTAAAAGTTGGAGAAGCCATCACAGAGTAGTGGTCAATGTACATAAACAACTAATCGGTCCAGTAAGACCATCATGTAATTTTTATAATCTTGTTTAATCCTTCTACCTGTTTTCACTCTTGACCAGCTACTATTTTTATCTTGTGTTAAGATGGTTAACTGGTGAGGTCAAATCATTTTCAATGAGGATGGTAAAACTTTGGCATTGGGTCCCAAGAAAGCCCTCACTCAATCTCCTGATGTGTTTCATCATTAATGTCAGTATTGTCATAATAAAATGAGAATTGTTTACTAGTCTGTACAGAATTAAACAGGCCTGGACTCCTGTTTGAAAAATGTGGTTTTTTCCTCCTGGTATTGAAAGGATGTTGTGGCAAAGCAGGTAAGGTGCTACCTGCAATGCTAATGTCCCATAAGGGTGCCAGTTCATGTCAAGCCCCACTTTTGATCCAGCTCCCTGCTGATGGCCTGGAAAAAGCAGTGGAAGATGGCCCACATGTTTGGGCCCCTGCCACCCACATGGGAGACACAGATGAAGCACTGGCTGTTGGGGCCCTCTAGGGAGTGGACCAGCACATGGAAGATCTATCTCACTCTTCCTTCCTCCTTCTCTCCCTCTTTCTGTAATTTTGACTTTCAAATAAATTTCTTCCTTAAAAATGTTATCCTTATCATCTTATAGGTAATATTCTGCAGTTATATTTTTATAACTCATCTATGTTATCATATATTATTTTGTTTTCACTGTTTTAAACACTACATCATGTGAAAATACTGGATGTCATGTTTTCAGGTTTTTTTGAGATTTTGCTAATATGAAAAGTGAAACCAAACATTTTATACTTGTCTACTGGTACATACAGAATCCTTTTCTAAGATACATTCTTGAGCATAACAGTGTAAGATTTTTTTAATTTTATTTAAGGTATGCAAATTTCATGTATTTAATATATGCAAATTTAGAAACATAGTGATACTTTCCACCCTACCCTGCCTCCTGCTCTTGCTACCACACTTCTTCTTAACTCTCCTATTCCCTTTCTTATTTTTTACAAATTCTAGTCTCAGTTAATTTTATACTTATAAGAATTCAACAAATAGAATGAAAAAAAAAGTTCCTCAACAGTCAAGACTATGGCTGTTCAAAATCATCACATCTCAAAGTGTCAATTTCACTTCTAATAGAATACCTTCTAGGTACTAGTACCACATCGGGGAAAACATACGGTATTTCTCTATTTGGGACTGTCTTATTTCACTAAGTAAAATGGTTTCTAGTTGCATGCATTTTGTTCCAAAAGACAAGACTTCATTTATTTTTATCACTGGGTAGTACTCCATAGTATATACAAACCTCAGCTGATGGACATCTGGGTTGATGCCCTGGCTTAGCTATTGTGAATTGAGCTGCAATAAACATGGGGGTACAGGCCACTTTTCATATGCTGGTTCCTTTTCATTTGGGTAAATTCCCAGGAGTGGGATGGCTAGATCGTATGGTAAGCCTATATTCAGATTACTGTGGTATCTCCATACTATCTTCCACAGTGGCTGCACCAGTTTACATTCCCACCAATAGTAGGTTAGGGTACCTTTTTCCCCACATCCTTGCCAGAATTTGTTGTTTGTTATTACTGTATAAGAGCCATTCTATATGGGGGTGAGGTAGAACCTTATTGTGGTTTTGATTTGCATTTCGCTGATAATGATCATGAACATTTTTCATGTGTCTTTTGTCCATTTGAATTTCCTTTCTTCGAAAATGCCCATTCAAATCCTTTGCCTATATTAACTAGATTGCTTGTTTTGTTGTTTTCTTGAGCTCTTTATAGATTCTGGTTATTAGTCCTTTAGCAGTTGCATAGTTCGCAAATAATTTCTCCCATTCTGCCAATTGCCTCTTCACCTTGCTGAGTGTTTTCTTTGCAGTGCAGAAGCTTCTCAGTTTGATGTAATTCCATTTGTCTATTTTGGCTTTGATTTCCTGTGCTTCTCCAGTCTTTTCCAGGAAGTCTTTGCATTTGCCAATGTCTTGTAGTTTCCCCAAAGTTCTCTAGTGATTTGATGATATTGGGTCATAGATTTAAGTATTCATCTTTTCAAGATAGCTGCAAATTACTTTTAAAGATTATATCACTTACAGACTCATTTCCAATGAATAAAAATAATCTATATTTTAGTCTTTTACCCACTTTTTGATGGATTCCAATAGAGTAGAAACAATAATGTATATCTCTGTAGCCTTTATTGGTACAACCCCCTTTGGAATTTATTTCTTATCTTTCAAAATTAAAATGTTTGTGTGATTTTATTTTATTTTATTTTTACCTTGTGAAAAATCTTTCATTTTACAATTTTTAAACATTTTGATACATTCCTTTCAAGTGTAGACATCACATATATATACCTAAATATTATTTTTTTTTTCAAAACAGATATCAATACCACAGAAAAAGGGGTTCATGACAATGATCCTCACATCAGGAAAGAGCAATTCAATACTTTACATATTCCTATTTTTCAGTGTATCTTACTGCAGTTTAAGTTCCACATATAAATGAAAATACTGTGTGCATCTAAAGTCCTGAACTGTAGAAAAATACTATTAAATGTCTCAGGTGGGCCAAAGAACATGGTTATCAAATTTCTACAGTTATTTTTATTCAAATCCAGTAGAATCCCATCTTAATAGCATTCTTCCACTTAGAGAGTATCCCTCTACTATGTTGTGCTTGTTAGGCAGATGAGGGACAATGTTTGATCAGCTCATTTTACTTGAAGTAAATGAACTAACTATATGTAGAAACTTCAGGCCACAAGTAATGGGTTGTAACAGGAAAACTATAGGATAGGTAAGGGAAAGAATAAAAAGGAAATGACTTCCAAAGTTTTCAGTAAAGAATTCACATTGATATAAAGTGGGATTAAAAGTAAGATCACTCCTCACTGGTGAAATGGAGAAACAGTAAGGATTTTTCAGAAATTGTAAATCAGGAGCCAGCGTTGTGGCCCAACAGGTTAAGCCACTGTCTGCCCCCCACCACTCTACACTGGAGTTCTAGTTTGAGTCTTGGTTGCTCCCTGTAGATCCATCTCCTTAGTATTGCAGCTGACAAAGCAGCAGAGGGTGGCCCAAGGACTTGAGCCCCTGTACCCACAACAGAGACCAGGGTGGAGTTCCTCACACCTCGCTGCAGCCTGAATCAGCCCTGTTCATTAGAGCTGTCTGGTGATGAACCAGTGGATGAAGGACTGTTTCTCTCTGTCTGTCTGTCTGTCTCCCCTCCCTCCCTCCCTCCTTCCCTCCCTCTTTCTCCCCTCTCTTCCTTTCAAGTAAATACATAAATAAATCTTCAGACAAAGAAAAAAACTGTAAATCAAATTTCTCATGGTCTGTGAGTGAGATGTGTTCAATTAGTGATTGTTCTTTGGGCTGGAAAGGAGAGTGGAAGAGCTCATGGCCCCACAAAGCACAGAAATTGTTTTCTAGGTTCATCGCTGAATGATAAAAATGTAATTATTTAGAGAAACCTGGTATTGTGAGAAGATAATTCAAATATATCACAGTAAAATATTAAAGAATGAGTTTACTAGAGGTCCTCTCTTGGTGCCATAATGTATTTCTTTTAATATTTACCATTTTTTCTGATTTTTTTTGGTAAAATGAAGTCTCCTACAATATCAGAATTAATCATGCACTATTCATCTGCCTAAATCCTCTAGAGTTATTTCTTTATGCAAGAGATGGAATGACAAGGAAATTCTTGTCTTGTAGATAATTTCTCCCTGTTTGGTTTGATTTCCCTGTCATATTTACTGATGCAAAAAGTAAAATCTGTTCCTGTTGAAATAGTAATGTCCCAGGGGGGAGAACACACCACTGTCTCTTCTTACACACACACACACACACACACACACAAAACAATTTATAGGCTTGAAATCTCCAACAAGAATTCAAATATATATATATATATACACATATATATAATTATAGCTATCTGTGCATATGAAAGAGCAAATTAAATTACTAGATGAATTCAATTTTTGTTTGCTATGTGCAATTATCTTCATTATAACTAAATTACTTTTTGGCTATGTTAAGCATGCAAATAGAGGTTTTGAGGTATAGTTAATGAGCTGAAGAAATCTTTCACCAAATGACTTGGCTATGGATTTTTTCAATGTTTTTATTTATTTATTTGAAACTCAGAGTGACAAAGTGAAAGGGAGAGAGAGAGAGAGAGAGAGAGAGAGAGAGAGAGACGATCTTCAATCTCCGTGGATTGCGGATTCACTCCCCAAATACCTAATCCATCAGAGCTGGGTCAGGATGAAGCCAGGAGCCTGGATGTCCATGTGGATTTCCCAAGTATTTGGGCCATCTTTTGCTGCTTTCCCAGGAATATTAATAAGGAGCAGAATTGGAATCAGAGCAGCTAGAACTCAAACTGACACTCCAGTATGAGACACTGGGCATTGCAAGTGGCAGCTTAGCTCACTGAGCTACAGCACTGGTTCCCGGGCTTCATTTTTAGAGATGTGGCCCTGCTCAGGTAGCAGCTTTCTCCTAAGGGTAGAAGAGAAGAGGAGTATGCTGATAGTAAACATGTTTGAAGAAGGCATTCAAGAAATATTCTAATGTTACCGGTATAAAAATTCTCATGACACAAAATCAAGCCTACTTTATAGGCAGAGTGTAAGTAGTTCAAATATTCATTATTTGCCACAAGAAATAATAGGCCTATGTTAATATTATATGTCTTTTTGTCCTATTTAAAATATCAGTTTTAACAAGATTGTTTTCTACAATCTTAGTTTTCTCCTAGAAATATCACAGAAGATGTCAAAAGGATGACCTTGATGTTTAACAGCTTAGCAACAGAATAACATTTATATTGTCATGGAACAAATAGCCCGAATGGACTTTTGTTTTTGTCACTTGGAAACAGGGTTTGTCACCTTGATTAATGATACTCACAAAACCAACTGAAATGACTGAGAACAAAGTTTGAGTTATAAATTTAAATAAAACAATAAGCCTGCCGTTCAGTGAAGACCACTCAGATGCTGAAAACCAGGCGCTTGTGGGAAGCAAAGGTCAGTGGTGGGAAACAGAAAGGGGCTTTTGCCTTGAGCACACTTCCTAAGCACAAGTTTGTTTTTGTTTTTGTTTTTGTTTTTGTTTTTTTTTTGTTTGTTTTTTTTTGTTTGTTTTTGTTTTTTTTTTAATGAAAGGGTAGGAGATAAAATTCAGAGCTGACTCAGCACACGAAGGCTGAGTCAAGCAAAAGATTTACCCTATCCCTGTGAAATGAACCAGAATGAATATGGGGCATTTCTAGGAAAAACACCTATCTATAAATAATAGATGAAGTAAATAAATTAAAATTAAAACTTTTTTAAAAGCGTGAAAAACAAGTTAGCCTCCAAGGATTACCCAAAATAGATTCCTAAATTCAGGATGCCTAATAAACGTGAAGCCTACAATTTAGTTGCAAAATGGAAGGAAAGGCAGGGATTCAGATATTTCACAGAAACTGGTTGCTAGGTCTTTTATAAGAACTCGCTGTCATATGAAACTCAAATCCAGGAAACATTACTAGAAAGATGAACCCAGTCAAAAAGCATTTTTAAAAGTGAATAAAAGCAGGGTGTATGAGAACTGGAACAAACAACTCATAAAGGAAACAGAAACACAAACAAAACTTATTTAAGATGTTAGAGACTGATTAAAATTTGAAAGAGAAAAATAAGGAAAGTAGTTATAGTACTCAAAAGTTGTAGAAATGAAGACAAATATTAATAGATGTAAAGATTAGTAAATACATAAAATAAAAAATATACACCTAAAACTGGAAATACGAAAATATTTTTTAAGAATCCTGAGAAGGCCCTGAAACAGTTTGTACAAGACAGATAGAATAATGAATAAAGAAAGTTGGGGCCAGCGCCATGGCTCACTTGGCTAATCCTCTGCCTGTGGCACCTGCACCCTGAGTTCTAGTCCCAGTTGGGGCGCTGGGTACTAGTGCTGGTTGCTCCTCTTCCAGTCCAGCTCTCTGCTATAGCCCGGGAGGGCAGTGGAGGATGGCCCAAGTGCTTAGGCCCTGCACCCACGTGGGAGACCAGGAGGAAGCACCTGGCTCCTGGCTTCAGATCGGCATAGCGCCAGTCGTAGCAGCCATTAGGGGACCGAACCAACAGAAGGAAGACCTTTCTCTCTGTCTCTCTCTCTCTCACTGTCTATAACTCTACCTGTCAAATAAAAATAAAAAATAAATAAATAAAAGAAAGTTGGAAATGAATTATACAAAACCTCTTAGAAATCAGTAGAAATAAAAAATTTGAAAATTATGTTCAAAAAGTCAACACTTGCTCTGCATAATGGATTAAACACATAGACTATAAAGAACAAACAAAAATATAGATAACCTGAACAATGCTGTCAGCTGGCTTAACCCAGCAGTGTTTTGGAAAGTCTTCCCTATGCAAACAGAATATCTATCATATTTAGGCAAGACAGCTAATGTGGGCCAGATGGCAGATTTCAAAAAGTTTAAAAGAATTGGTATACTACATAGAATATTCCCACCAACAAAATAATTGTGACTTTAACAGAATTAAACCAGAAATGGATTCAAGAATGATGTCTACAAAATCCCCAAATATTTGATAATTAAGTTACATGCTTTTAGATAACTCACAGATTAAACAAGAAAGATGATGAGCAGGCCAGCGCCGCGGCTCACTAGGCTAATCCTTCGCCTAGCGGTGCCAGCACACCAGGTTCTAGTCCCGGTTGGGGCGCCGGATTCTGTCCCGGTTGCCCCTCTTCCAGGCCAGCTCTCTGCTGTGGTCAGGGAGTGCAGTGGAGGATGGCCCAGGTGCTTGGGCCCTGCACCCCATGGGAGACCAGGAAAAGCACCTGGCTCCTGGCTCCTGCCATCGGATCAGTGCGGTGCGCCGGCCGCAGTGCACTGGCCGCGGCGGCCATTGGAGGGTGAACCAACGGCAAAAGGAAGACCTTTCTCTCTGTCTCTCTCTCTCACTGTCCACTCTGCCTGTCAAAAAAAAAAAAAAAAAAAAAAGATGATGAGCAACCAGAAAATATTTGAGTACAGCAAACTTAGAATGCAACAGAGCACACCTAGTGGGGTGCAAATAAAACATTGCTTGGAGAGAAACAGTAAGTTAATACATGTAACATTAAATGATTATACTTGAACTGAAAAATTAAAACAATATTGTAAGATTCCTCCTAAAGGAATCAAGAAGAAGAGCAAATTTAACTTAAGGAATAATCATAAAAATCTTTTGTACTTTTATGCACTAGCAATGAACAATTACAAATTAAAACTTTCAAAAAATACTATATAGAAGAGCAACAGCAAATATTAAGTGCATAAGAAAGAACCTCTGGGGTAGAGCTTGGTGGTACAGTGGGCTAATCTAGTGCTTGGGATGCTGGTATCACATATCTGAGTGCTAGTTGCTGTCCTGGCTCCTTTGCTTCCTATCAAGTTTCCTGTTAGGATGCCTGGAAAAGCAGAGGGTGATGACCCAAGTACTTGAGTAACTGCCATTCACATGGGAGACCTGAACGGAGTTGTTGGCTCCTAGGTTCCTCCTGGCCCAGCCCTGGCTGTCAAAGCCATGTGGGGGAGTTAACAAGCAGATAAGGGCTAGATATCTCCCTCTCTGTCTCTCTGTCTGTACCACTTTCCCCATGTTTGTGTGTGTGTCTGTCCCACCCACTGTCAAATAAATAAATAAGGGCCAGTGGATTAAGATGGTGCTTGTGACTTGGCATTCTATAAGCGTACTGGTTCTAGCCCCAGTTATAGCACTTCTAAACCAGAATCCCTATAGATGCATCTGGGAAGCAGTGGAAGATAGCTCACATCCTTAGGCTCTTGCCACCCATGTGGGAGACGCAGATGGAGTTCCAGGCTTCTGGTTTCAGCTTGATCCAGCCCTGGCCACTGTGGTCATTTGGCAAGTGAGCCAGCAGATGGAAGATCTCTATCTCTCCCTCTATCAGTCTTTTGAATAAATAAATGAATATTTTAAAAAATAAAATAATAAAATTTGTATAACATTTAAATTTATGAAAGCTGCAAAATGATAGTGAGAAAACATTAAAGGCTAAATAATTAGAAAGATATATTCTCCATGAAAATGCACATTAAAATCATGATGAATGATAGCTATACATGGAATAATGTAAAAAGAAGGAACAAAATAAACCCAACTAATGCTGGCAAGAATGCAAAGCAAGTGGAACTCTCATGAGCTCATGGTGAGAAATTATAAAGGATATTGTTACATCGGAAATCTATTTGGCAATTCCTCTTAAAGTTAAACACGCTTACTAGCAATTCTACTCCCAAATAAATCACACATGTCCATAAAAAGACCTCTGCATTGATGTGTATAGCAGATATATTCATGAACACTGACACTGAGTAACATTTAAATGTCCATCCACTGGCCACTGCATATAGAAATCACAGTGCCTCCATGTGTTGCCAGTTGCAAACAACAACATCAAAGAATATGAAAGCATTAGGCAATTTGAACTAAACCAGGTATAAAAGGCAAAAACTAAAAGGCTATGAAATGGCTTTCTGTAAAAGATGTATTCGCTGCAAACTCAATGACTCTGCTTCTGAGAGACAGCTTGCTATTGGCTGCTGAAGCTCTTGTGCATGTAGTCTCCCATTTCTCAGAAGGGTCCCCTGGCCACCTTCTTGTGATTGCAGAGCCAGGGTTTAAACACAAATGGAAGCAGGCAAATGTCCGAGCAACACAATGTCACTTCTTCCCGATTCTGTTGGTCAGAATTATCACTAGGCATTACACATATTAGAGGTAAAGAAAAAGAAAAACGCTTTATTTGTTAATGAGAGGAGCTAAAAAAAAATAACCTTTTAAAAGGACATGGAAAGAGAGAGAAAAATAACTGTGAGTGTTTTGACAGTCTACTGCATCAGCATTTGAAGAACGAATCCCCAAGGGCTGAATTTCAAGAACAGAACACTTTGTGTTTGACCTTGTCCACTAGATTTAATATTGGAGGACAGGGACATTGCTTGCGTTGTTTCGTATTTCTTTGTAAATTAGTACATGTAAGTGTTAAGTTCCAATCAGACAATCCACAATTTAGGCACATTTCTAGTCTCCCCAAGAAATATCACACACTTTAAGCAGTACCAGAGTCTTAGAGTAAAACAACTGAACTATGATCTATTCATCCCTTTAGAGAAAGGCAAAGTCCTAGCCTACTGAGATCTTAGTTTCTTGTCTTGAATGTAGTCATAGCTCTTATCTTAAAGAACTTAAACTTCACTATCTAAGTGGGGGGGGGATCCCGTAAATAACTCCAATAATCTGAATTGAAAAAAATCAATAAGTATAAATCAGATAAATGATGTAGGCATAGCTCTATACAACAAATGATCATCTGAGTGACTTTTCAGCTCCTCAACTCCAAGTGCCTATGTGCTATAAGTTCTGAAGATGTTGGACAATGAGATAAGTCCCATAACCATAAATAGGAATGTTAGTACCTTCACCCTGAACCTGACTAGTGATTTGACTCTTACCCATAACAACATTTCTAGCAATTGGCCATCTATTACTTCATACATGAAGAGTGTGGACATTTGTAAGTCACAGCTGTATGAGGAATTAAATTACCACAAGCTACCACATAATCCAAGCATATTTTTAAAACAAATACCCAAAAAAGGGGAACTGGATTTTTCAAGTAGAAACTGGGCTTAATATCTTTTTATCACATGATTACATTCCTTTAATACTCAGAATTAGTATTACTTTACTAGTTCCATTCCAAGTAATGATTAATTAGATGGACTCCTATGTATTAGAGCATTTCTACTGTGTTAACCTTTTTATTATTTTCCATATCCAGTACTGAGGTTGTTGGCTAAACAGCTGAAAGGTTTGTACCATCAGTAAAAATGAAAGACTAATCTAGTGTCATCTCTGTCCCAGAGCGGCTAACTGATTATACAAAACTCTTCTGCTGACCAAGCTGAGTAACTGTCATTCATATTAAATTAAATTGAAATATTAGAATCCAAGAAAATTGAATTGGCTGATGAATAACATCCTGAATGTGTCTTCAAGTGTTATGAATAATTGTAGTAGTAGAATTCTCTGGCAAATAGCAGCTTCTTGCAAAATTGGGAATGATTAAGATTGCTTTGTCATATAGAAAGATAACATTAACATTAATTAGCTTGAAAAGGTAGAGATTTTCCTTAATATTATTTAAGAATATATTCACTTTTTCATGATGACAAGAAGATAGGAAAAGGATTTCAAGAAACATTTTAAGCGTAAAAAGTAAGATAAATTTCTTCAACCCTACATACTTTATTTGAAATAATCTTCTAATGCATAAAGCATAATACTTGTAGTTCAACTTTCTCATGTTCCATTTTCTGTAGTTTATTCATCATAATGAATATGTTGGAGTAACTTAGATCATGTTGGAATGCATATTTGTCTGGCTCAAGGGGTTAGTGACCTAGAAACTTGTAAAAGAAAACAAGGACTAGTCTCAGTTTTCTCTCTTCATGAATGGTATTGGGTTGAGTGTCCTTACCAATGAGAAAATAGTTTTGTTTAAAAGAAAAAGATAGGTTATGAGATGCCTACTTGGTTTAAGCTTTGGAACACAGTTAACCTGGTTGAGTGACCTTAAGCCATTAATATAATTACTGGCCTTAGTAAAAACTAGTAAAATTGGGACAGTGAAAATGTTTTCTTGCTAAATAGGTTTTGGTAGAACTTAAGGAACTTTCCTGGGAGTAAAAAAGAGGATAGTGTTTAAGTGCCTTGTAGGCCAGCACCACAGCTCAATAGGCTAATCCTCCACCTTGCGGCGCCGGCACCCCGAGTTCTAGTCCCGGTCGGGGTGCTGGATTCTGTCCTGGTTGCCCCTCTTCCAGGCCAGCTCTCTGCTGTTGCCAGGGAGTGCAGTGGAGGATGGCCCAAGTGCTTGGGCCCTGCAACCCATGGGAGACCAGGAGAAGCACCTGGCTCCTGTCTTCGAATCAGCGCGGTGCGCCGGCCGCAGCAGCCATTGGAGGGTGAACCAACAGCAAAGGAAGACCTTTCTCTCTGTCTCTCTCTCTCTCACTGTCCACTCTGCCTGTCAAAATAAATAAATAAAGTGCCTTGTAATATCAAAAATTTTCCATACGTATTAGTTTCTCATTAATTATATTACTAGTGTTTCTACTCTTTTTATTCCCTGAGTTTTCTGTTTTCTTTCCACAAAATCATAAAACTACTGAGTTGTTTGACAGTGTACATATTTCATTAAGGAAATCATTTGTATTTGAAAGAAAAGTAACTCCTGGGATTTTTGTTTCCCTTTGTTTTGGTTATTATTTTGTTTGTTTTTGGATACCTGCAGTTGACTAAATCTCTAAGATTTCACTTGTTAAGTATATTCCTTTCAATCATGTACTAAATACATCCTGGTGTAGTGTCTTGACAGCTATGTTCAGATATTTGAAAATCATTAATGCTGCCATTAAAATTATAACTTTCTGATTTCTAAAATATGCATCACCACAAATATTTGTGTCTAAATATTTTTAAACTTTTATTGTTAATTTTCATTTTATTTGAGAGGCAGAGACAGAAATAGATGAGAGACTGAGAGAGAGAGATAGATATATAGGTATAGAATGACATCAAGAGGGATGTACAGGGAGAATGTACAGGGAGAAGTCTTCACTCCCAAATGCCTGAAATAGCTGATACTGGTGCTGGGACAGGCTGAAGCCAAGAGCCCAGAACTCATCAGTATCTCCCATATGGGTGTCAGGGACCCAGTTCCTTAATCTATCACCTGTTGCCTCCCAAGGCACACATTCACAGGAAGCTGGATAGGAAGTGGAATAACCAAGTCTCAAACTAGGCACTTGGAAATAGGATGCTGGAGTCCCAAGTAGTGATTAATCGCTGCACCAAACACTCATCCCTAAGTATTTTTTAAAATATATTTCACATTTCCCTTACTAGATGATATGTGAATTATCACAGTTTAAACTTTCTCAAGTAAATTCAGCTCACCTATGAACTTCATTTATTCAATAAGTTAATTGGTGAATTTCTCTTCTCCTTTACATTAATAAATAAAATTATCATGTTTAAAATGCATGCTAATTAGGAGGATAAACAGCCTTTGTAAATTCATTGGACTAAATTTCTGTAGGTTGATAGAAAAGAAGTTCTCTTTATTTATTGATTTAATGATCACCTAACCGAAAAAGGGCAAGCTAGAAGAAAACATTTTGTAAGTTTTATATTTTCTTGTCTGTGTAGGGGGTGAACCTTTAAAAAATGATGATTTGATTTTGTTTATATAAGAATGAAAATTCTACTTAAATGATTTGTCATATGATGCACACACCTGGGGGAATTTTTTTCTTCTCTCTCTTTTTTTTTTTTTTTTTTGATCCTCTTCTGCGTGCATGAAATGAATCATATCAATGCCAATAGCATCTCCATTGTTGATTAATAGGTATTTCTGATGTATTCACCAGTAAAAGAAAACTAAGCACTGTAATATAGAAGAGATTTTGGCAAATATACCGTATATTGAACCTTTTTTTCTATTTGGAAATAAAATTTAAAGACCAAATTTTGTTTGCCTGAATTTAGTCCCTACTCTTTTATTTTATTTTTATACATCCTCTCATGAGCCTGAAAGATAACATTGTTGTTTTTATCTGCATTAAGAAAGAAGTAGCAGCTAAGGAAATTAAAATCTTTAGCAATACAAAATTTAGATTTACAAACGTGTTTTGAAAATAAAGGGTTACAATTTCACTTTTCATCATCATCATTTTTTTGCAAAATTTAAAGAAGTCAATTTTGGTTTTTCCAATTCCACAGTAGTTGAACAACTTAGTAATGGGTTGCAATGTTGTAACTACATTCTTTATTTTCCAGTACGCCAACATGCATGAGCTAGACAAGGTTCTTAACACTCCTTTTCTAGTAAAATCTAAGTTGAACTACTGTCTATAAAATGCCACTGTTATAAGTGGCCCTGCACTGCAGAAAGCAGACAAGCATGAAACCAATTTTTTTCCAGCTTCATTTATTGTTACTAGAAAAAAAGTACTAAGAATTGAAAAACTTTCCTTTGATATTCTTTCTTTCTCTCAATAACAATCTAGATTAAATTCTAGAATGAGAAATGGAGATTTCAATTATCTACATATGATTTTTGATTTTGTTACATGTATTTTTAATTTTCTATGTATTTTTATGTAACTAACTTGTGTTCTGAGCAATGCATTATATGTTAATCTCCATTGTGAGATGCCTGAAGGATTCTGTAGCTTAAACTTCAGTATAAACAGTTATAATGAGCTTTTTAACTGACAATTGTCTTTGACCTCCAAACTTACACTTGGAGTCAGAAGTGAGAAAGTAGGGTTTACCCTTTGCAAGTTACTAAAGAACCAAATCCAAGCAACACTTCTAAGATGATAACAATCCATTGGAAATAATCCAAGCTATGCTTGGAACAGTGAGTGTACTGTGATGCCTACATTTATCTTGCCATTGTTGTACCCTAGTGCCTAACAATAATATTTGGCAGTAAAGTGTTGTATACATCGGGCCTGGACTGAATTATGATAAATTAATCTGTCAGACATACTGAATTAGAAAGATCTCTACTACATTTATCTAGCTCTGCCAGACCACAGTGGAACACAGGAATCCAGAAGTCAGAATGGAAATAAAATTTACAAAACTAGCTGTGAGATTGTTGAGAACTCACATGTGAAGAATGAATTTATGTAGCTGAGGTTATCCTAGGAAAGTATAGACATGGAAAAGAAGATGGGTGACATGCCAGGAAGGAGCTTCATACTTCATTATTTATACCAAGTCTACTTGACAACTCAAAGTCAAATTCCAAAAATGTAGCTAGGTCATCATATCTATAATTTAAAATATTAAATTAGTTTATGTATTTAAGAAGCAGTGAGACAGAGAGGAGGAGAGAAAGAGACACACAGACAGACAAAACTCTCATGCTGTACTTCATTTCACAAATGCCTTCAGTGGCTTCTGGTCATGGATCAAAACCGGGAGCCAGGAATGAAATCCCAGTCTCCCACACGAGCGACAGAAACTCAGCTAACTGGAACCATCACTGATGCTGCCCTATGTCCGCATTAACAGAAAGCTCGAGTCAGAAGTAGCGCTGGCTGTTAGACTCATCCACTCCCATATCGAGCACAGGGGCAGAACCAGTGTCTTAACCATTAGACCAAACACTCACCTAAGTAAACTATAATTTTTACATGTTATGGAATTTCAAAGTACTCTATTTAAACTTCCATTTCCAGTTTTTCTTTAGTAGAAACATCATAACATAATAAAGACTTGAAGCAGGAGACCAGTCACCTACTGAGAGAGAGAGAGAGAGAGAGAGAAAGAAAGAGAGATAGAGATGATACGTAGACATGATACCTATATCTATATTGAGAGAGAGAGAGAGAAACACTTTTCATCTATCCCTTTCTTAATTCTCTGTTTCATATGTGGGTGGATTGTATCGAAAACTTAGAAAAAAAATCATTGGACAAACTTAATAATCAAATCAACTTCCTAAGTTCAGAATTAAAGTATTTAGAGTATTTGACTCTGAATTTACATTGTAGAATTCTTCCAGACTGTTTGAATGCTATTTAATACTTCAGTAATTCCACACATCCCATGCGCATCAAGTTTTATACAAACAGACTCAGTACACTGTCATGTATTTACATCAGCTGTGGAGAGGTGAGCAGACTCAATACCCAGAAATTAGGGTGATTCCAATCAAAATGAGTGAAGCAAAGGCAATTCAGTGGAATTTAGCTGATCACTTTTTTTTCTAGTTCTAAAACATACATAGGTAGTCCCTACTTAGAATGGTTTGAATTACTATTTTCTGACTTTATGATAGTCTGAAAACAATGCACATTCAATAAAAAAATAAATTAAATTTTAAACAATTAAAAACTTCTCTGAATTTTGAATTGCAATCTCTTTCTGGATTAGAAGCGTGTTGCCCAGTACCCATTTTATGATGCAGGCTAGCTGCAGCTCCCCGGCAGCCATGTGACAATGAGAGTGAGTGATCAGCCGTCTGCCTTGTACTGTGTCACTGAGACAATCAGCTGAGGCTGACACCAGTTCTACTTCTGACTTCAGCCTCTTGATCATGCAGACCATGGGAGGCATGGTGATGACTCGAGTATTCGGGTTCCTGTCATCCACATGGGAGAGTTGAATTGGGTTCCCAACACCCACTTTTGGCCACATCATGGGACCATTAACGTATCAGATGTGATTTGCTAATGCATGTCTGACTTGCACTACCTCCAGTTCACAGCGGATCATGGGAAAGCTGTACATACTTCCATGTGAACACTTGCACATGAAGCAGCCTCTCCCACGCTGCACTAATCTCACTCCTTGGCAACCACCAAGCTCTGTCTGCTCTGCCTGTACACATTTATGAATTTGAGTATTTTGTACAAATGTAACCACATAGTATATGACTTTCTGTGCCTGTCTTTTGCCATTTGATATAATATTTGGGATGTTCATCTATGTTGCAGCATGTATAATGCCTTCATTCTTTTTTCTAGCTAAATACTATTTCACTGTAAATATATACCACAGTTTATGTGTCATTTTTTTCTCATTCTCCATTATACACATAGAGGGTACTTCAAAAAGTTCATGGAAAATGGAATAAAAAGATAAGTTTACTGTGGCGCAAAATTTTTTGAAGTCCATGACTATTTTTTCATAATATGCATTTTTCACAAACTTTTTGTAAATTCATTGTTTAACTATGTAGACACAAAAGAAAATGTATACATTATATGTATATATATATATTGCATGTGAGATATATGAAAAAATAAAAAATAACTTATCTGTAGATTCATAGACTTTTACATATAGCATATATAAAAAGGAAATCATGGGGTCAGCACTGTAGTATAGCGGGTAAAGCTAACGTCTGCAGTACTGGCATCCCATATGGGTGCCGTTTTGAGTCCTGCTGTTCCACTTCCTATCCAGCTCTCTTCTATGGCCTGGGAAAGCAGTAGAGGATGGCCCAAGTGCTTGGGAAACCCAAAAGAGGCTCCTGGCTCCTGGCTTCAGATCGGCTCAGCTCCAGCCATTGCAGCCATTTGGGGATGGAAGAACCCTCCCCTCTCCCTGCCTCTGACTCTCTGTAGCTCCACCTCTCTCACTCTCTCTCTCTCTTTCTTCTTTGAAAGATTTATTTATTTATTTGAAAGTCAAAGTCCCACAGAGAGAGAGAAGGAGAGGCAGAGAGAGAGAAAGAGAAAGAGAGAGAGAGGTCCTCCATCTGCTGGCTGATCGACTCCCCAACTGGCCACAATGGCTGGAGCTGTGCCAATCCAAACCCAGGAGCCAGGAGCCTCCTCTAGGTCTTCCCACACAGGTTCAGAGGCCCAATGACTTGTGCCATCTTCCACGGCTTCCCCAAGCTGAATGGGAAAGATGGATGGGAAGTGGAGCAGCTGGGACTTGAACTGGCACACATGTGGGATGCCAGCACTGCAAGCGACAGCTTCACCCACTACACCACAGTGCCGGCCCCAGCTCTTCTTTTCAAATAAAAATAAATAAATCTTATAGAAAAAAGAGTTAAAAGACTATGGCTTCTGTCTTGAGATGTCCATTAAAAAAACAGGAATGAAAGGGGAATATATTATTATATACGAAGGTATTCTCAATAGAAAGCTAAATATTGATAGAAGAAAAGATGGATGCTTTTTAGTAGATGCTAAAGTAGATGCACTAATAGCACTTAAAATGATAAATTTATAGCATCTGACTTACTCTCAATGACATACAATTTTCTACTCCTGCGTAGCTGCTTCCCCCTTTATTTGCATGTGGTTAGATATTGCAACTGAGTATCTTGTGTGTCAAAAGCATAACTGTGTTATTTGTATGCAGTTATCTTTAAATCATACAGAGAGGACGTAGTGGATCTAAGAAAGCCCAATGATTTGTTCCCTCTTCATCTCTGCAGTCCCATTTACCAGACATGTCCCTTGCAGTCTTGAGTTTGATCTAGTGTGCATTCTACCTGAAGCGCTGCCTTTAGCATTTCTTGCAAGATGGGCATGTTGGTTACAAGCTCATTTTTATTTATCTGGCAATGTCCTAATTTTCCTTAGTTTCTGTACTTTTTCCTACTCCTCAGACTGGTTAAGTTGCATTGTGCTGTTTTTGCATTCACTGACTCCTCTTTGGCTGGTTCATATCTGTTATTGACCCTGGTGATGATCACTTCCTTTCAGTCATTGAAAACTTCCTGCTGGCACCAAACCTAGTGATTAGACAGAGACATAAGAAGAGGGTGCTCTTGGGTCTTTTCTGAGTGTGCATCCTGTTCTGGCCATACACGTGGTTTTCTAAATTCTCCACTATCAATGCATTCTTTTGAATGTCCTTATTCCCCTGTGCAACTCACTCCCAGCATTTCCTCCTGTATTAAGGCAATCACTCTATGTTTCAACTCTATTCTTTTGCACTTGCAGATACAGTTATCAGTCTCCTTACCATGTGCTTGAGAAATTGGCACTATTTTTCTTCCTTAGTGATTATCACTACAGGTAAAACAGAGATGGGCACTTCACTCTCACCAGTTCTTTAGCTCCTAGATGTGCGAGAACAGATTAACACAATAGTTTACAGTGAAATCCTTTCTGTTGCCTCTGGAAGCAGAGATCTGAGTTCCACACTGAGAATGCAGCCTTCAGCCTTCAAACCACCGCTGAGCTTGAGAGTGGTGGGAAAAAGACAAGCAGCAATGCCACACAGACTTTCTACTGTTTCTCTGCTACCTTGTTCTTTGTTCAGCAGTCTGTTCATTGCTGAATATCCTTGGCTGTTTCCCAGAGCACTGACATAGCTCACTCAAACAGTTTCAGCTGGTTTCTTCAGCTGTTTCTAGGAGCATGGCAGGGGTTAGAAATGCCAGACTCTCTCTCATAGGGCTTACTTCGCTCCCAACTTCTTACTAAAATTTAATCAAGACCCAATACAATAATTACATTATCCCTATTGTGGAAATCACAAATTTTTTTGTATTTTTTAACTTTTATTTAGTCAATATAAATTTCCAAAGTACAGTTTATGGATTACAATGGCTTCCCCCCCCATAACTTCCCTCCCACTTGCACCCCTCCCATCTCCCACTCCCTCTCCCATTCCATTCACATCAAGATTCATTTTCAATTCTCTTTATATACAGAAGATCAGTTTAGCATACATTAAGTAAAGATTTCATCAGTTTGCACCTACACAGAAACACAAAGTGTAAAATACTGTTTCAGTACTAGTTATAGCATTAATTCACATTGGACAACACATTAAGGACAGATCCCACTTGAGAAGTAAGTACACAGTGACTCCTGTTGTTGATTTAACAATTTGACACTCTTGTTTATGGCATCAGTAATCTCCCTAGGCTCTAGTCATGAGTTGCCAAGGCTATGGAAGCCTTTTGAGTTCGCTGACTTCGATCTTATTCTGACAGGGTCATAGTCAAAGTGGAAGTTCTCTCCTCCCTTCAGAGAAAGGTACCTCCTTCTTTGATGACCCATTCTTTCCACTGGGATCTCGTGGAGATCTTTCATTTAGGTCGTCTTCTTTTTTTTTTCCCCAGAATGTCTTGGCTTTCCATGCCTAAAATACTCTCATGGGCTCTTCAGCCAGATCCAAATGCCTTAAGGGCTGATTCTGAGGCCAGAGTGCTATTTAGGACATCTGCCATTCTATGAGTCTGCTGTGCATCCCACTTCCCATGATGGTTTGTTCTCTCCCTTTTTGATTCTATCAGTTAGTATTAGCAGACACTAGTGTTGTTTGTGTGATCCCTTTGATTCTTAGACCTATCAGTGTGATCAATTGTGAACTGAAATTGATCACTTGGACTAGTGAGATGGCATTGGTACATGCCACCTTGATGTGATTGTATTGGAATCCCCTGGCATGTTTCTAACTCCACCGTTTGGGGCAAGTCCAATTGAGCTTGTCCCAAATTGTACATCTCCTCCCCCTCTTATTCCCACTCTTATATTTAACAGGGATCACTTTTCAGTTAAAATTTAAACACCTAAGAATAATTGTGTGGTAATTACAGAGTTCAACCAATAGTACTACAACAAAAAAAAAATACTAAAAGGTATAAAGTATTACATTGTACATCAACAGTCAGGACAAGAGCTGATCAAGTCACTGTTTCTCATAGTGTCCATTTCACTTCAACAGGTTTCCCCTTTGGTGCTCAGTTAGTTGTCGCCGATCTGGGAGAGCATATGGTATTTGTCCCTTTGGGACTGGCTTAATTCACTCAGCATAATTTTTCCAGATTCCTCCATTTTGTCGCAAATGACCAGATTTCATTGTTTTTGACTGTTGTATAGTATTCTATTGAGTACATGTCCCGTAATTTCTTTATCCAGAAAATTTTGTCAACTCTGAATAAATAAGTTAACCAAGGTAACACGTTTAGTAATTCCAAGATAAAAGGAAAAGAAACATGCACATTGTATGTTCATATAGTTAAAACAACAACAACAACAAAAAAGAATCGATCTACCAACAGGAGTCCAAAATTTTTTTTTCCAATGTGGATATGTACTGAAGGTTAAATATATATGTAAATTCATTTCTAAATATATATATTTATATAACTTCAAAAATTTCATACATTTCAATTACATTATTTCACAATTAAAATCTATTGTAACACATTTGATCTTAAAATTAGGGGAGTTAATAAAATTTCGAAACTATTTCCAGAAAAATTAATAGGTTCTGCTAGATGTGTGTGGGAACTTCAAAATGTCAATGGAATACTTTACTGGAATTAAAATATGTTAATTGTGGCATAAAAGATTTTTGAAATCCAGGTACACAAGAAGTCTTCATCAAGGTCATAAGAATACATACTATGAGAAAACTATTGGTGGATTTCAAAATATTTTGGCATCAAAATAAGCTTACCTTTTAAATAATTTTTTGCAAACCTTTTGAATGACCCTGTATCCAGTGGTCCTCAACCATAGTCCTAGGCAATATGGATATTTAAATAAACAAACATTTCATCCATGAAACAATCATTGTGCCCATGTTTATCCCCTTCAATTTGAGAAAAAATTTAAGTGGCATACGATTATACATATACATTGGATAAAAAGTATGTCAATGCTTGATGCTGGTATTTTGCTTTTCAGCCCATCAGTTTTCTTTCTGTTTGTTTTGCTGTTGGCTAAAGGAACAGAGCTTCTTATTGCATGTAACAACAGACTAGAAATATTTTGTGCTCATTACAAATCTTAACCATACAAAACTACCCTTTAACACAGCTCAACCACATGAAAGAGAAAGTTCCTTTCTCAATTTATTTAATGATAGTGTATGTGATGTATGAATCAAAATGATTTATTATATACATGATGCCCTTAAAGATAAGGCTGTAATAATATTTAGCAAATTAAACTCTATATTGTGCTTGCAAACTAAACAACAATACAATTCATTGTAAAAGACACCGCTTTTGTGAGTGCTCAAAGATACTGAAATATATTTTAATAAAAATATGTAATTTCTATGAGTGTTATTTTCTATTCTTTCTATTTCAAATATCACTGTTCTAGCATTTCTGTCTCAAAGGGATGAAAGAAAGAGAAAACATATCTCACAGCCATCTGTGAATGAGTTTGTGTGTTTTTCATCTTATTTTGGACTCATACTTTCAATTGCATTTCACAGGCAATCTTAATTTTTTAAAATTTTAAGCATCATGATTTCTCATGAAACAACAAGAATAATGTGAATTTATCTTGAATACTATCATAAGCAAAAATAATTTTTTGAAAGGATTTAATGATAATTCTTCCTCTTTCATTAAATTGGCCCCCTGTACAGTGCATTTGACAGATGCATTTTTATCAGATCAAAGTCTCCTACAGCCTCCCAATCTCCCTTCCTAAGCTTATAATTCTCTGGCTGTGATTGCAAATAATCCTTCTACTAAAATCAACTCACTAAATTGAGTTGTGAAGGAGTAGGGACAAGCTTTTTGGTATAGTGTGTTAAGCTGCTGCTTGGAATGCCCGCATCCCACATCAGTGTGTGGGATTGAGTTCTGCTTCAAGTTCAGATCCAGCTTCCTGCTGATGTGCCTGGGAGAAAGCAAGTGATGGCTTAGGTATTTGGGTCTCTGCCACAGACATAGGAGAACTAGATGGAGTTCTGGGCTCTAGGACCCAGGATTGGCCTACACAGGCATTTGTGGAAGGAAGCTGAAGATAGCAGATTCTCTCTCTCTCTCTCTCTTCCCCCCATATATAAATAAATAATTGAAACTTTAAAAATAAATAAGAAAAAACAAATTAAGGGAGTGATGTAGGTAGTCCCACAGGGTCTTAGGATGCAAAACTTATGAGATCATTTGTCTCCTCCATAGACAACATGAGGTTTGGGTTTAATTTTTATATATTTTCTTCATTTTACTCTAAAATCAGAGAAAAAGAGTTATAGAGAGATACTGGCTTCTTAACTGCTATGCCAAATACCTGACTCTCAGTCTTATCTTGAGGGTTTTCCCGGTAACCCCAGGTCTGAGCAAGAAGTAACTGTCGCCATACTTTCTGAAGCCCACTTTGAAATCATCAAATTCTGCCCCCCCCCAAAAAAAAAAAACACCATATCACTGACCAATCAAAGGAGGGCCACAGGCATGGCAGACAAACCAGGAACCTGCACGTGCGCTGAACACGCTCTTCTCAATCCTCCGTTTAGTCAATAAGAATCTTTACTCCTAACCTCTAGTGAAATGGGAGAGCTAAGTGATAGTTGCCCAGCTCCTTGGTGTGCACTTGCAAATAATACCTATTTTCTTCAACCACTCCCATGTCAGTGATTGACAGACTGCACAGAGAGTGAGGAGATCCAGATATGGCGTCTATACCACCATGAATTGAATGTTAAAATATCTTTTCTTTGAATCTTGGCATCAACATAAATTCTTATCCAAATAACGCATGCCTGTTAACATGTGAAATAACTGTGTTTACTCTTGTTCTCTAATAACATTTTAATAGTTAGAAATCAACTTCGGCACTGAGGCTCAATAGGTTAATCCTCCGCCTGCAGCGCCAGCACTACGGGTTCTAGTCCGGGCGCTGAATTCTGTCCCGGTTGCTCCTCTTCCAGTCCAGCTCTCTGCTTTGGCCCAGGAGTGCAGTGGAGGATGGCCCAAGTCCTTGGACCCTGCACCCGCATAAGAGACCAGGAAAAGCTGGCTTCGGATCAGTGCAGTGCACCGGCCGCAGCACGTCAGCTGCAGTGCTCTGGCTGCAGCAGCCATTGAGGGGGTGAACTAACCGAAAAAGAAAGACCTTTCTCTCTGTCTCTCTCTCATTGTCCACTCTGCCTGTCCAAAAAAAAAAAAAAAAAAAAAAAAAAGAAAGAAAAGAAAAAATAAATTAACTTCCTTCAATACTTGCTATTATGAAATTATTTTTCAAAATGCAGTTACTTTAAGTATTTTGTTTCATTAAATTTTCTAATCATTAATCCTCACAGGTGCTACTTTTATTATACTGTTTTACTGATAAAAAAGAAAGGTGTTGGATTTAATTTATTTGAGCAGTCATTCAATTTTAAATTAGTTGCTTGCACTAATTAGATAAGACACTTGATTTATTTCTCTTGCTTGTACTTTCACCTGTTCCTTATCCTTTTACTCTTAAAACTCTATTGGTAATCTAGCAGAAAAAGCCAACCTATTTTATCCTATCTTTTGTTTAAATTTCCTTGATTAAGAGATAGGATGCGAAATCCCTGTAACTAACCTCTCTATATTTCTAGCAAGTCATTCTGTAATTGGTTCTAAAAGATAAAGGCAAAACTCACTTCCAGATGAAATCTGTTAGCTATTTCTGACATCCTCCTTTTAGTCAACATCGAGACTCCTCTCTCAAGTTTCTGTTTTATATCTAAGATTTGTGTCATTTACTCTTTAAAGGAAAATACGTTACGAAAACCATATGAATTGGTTTAAGAAGCTTGTCTCTTGTTTTGGGACTTGGGTGTACCCTCTCTTGCCAACTTTACATGTACATTTCCCTAACAGGGAAAAAGCATGTTACTTGTTCTCAGTATCATCACATATAGGGAAATATTCCACGCTTCTGAATTCAATATTAAACTCATATGTTGGGAAGCTACACATAGTTACAACATAATATGCTGCCTATGTTTACGTGCACAAGAGGAAAGCATATTTTCTCTGTTCTGTGATTGATTGTGGTGGGCCCCTCATCCTAAAGAAAGTCATAAAAGCAAATTCTACGCCAAGCCCAGTGGAACCAGTTAGCTGGAGACTGACTTTTTGCAGCCATGACCTAATCTCTGTGTCATTATCTGAATCCCAGAACCAGGCAATTGGACCCAGAAGAGCTGCTCCAGTCAGATCATCCACCTGTACATATATATAAAAAAATACTTTTACAAAAATGCAACTGTGTTGCTTCTTTCTATAGGTAAGGTATTGCCTTTAAGAATTTTTCCTCTAATTGAAGGAAGGATACAGAGAGTAGTGAATATACTTACATCAACTTCAGTCCTTTCACTCCATGGAGTGTCATAAATCCATTGTAATTAGGCAACCACCATCATAAAGGTCTCTACTGAGAGTAACTGGAAATGGACTAATAGCATTGGATTTTCTTCTAAGCCCTCTTCTGTTCCTTTTACTGGAAAGGACACCGTGACCTTCTAGCACTTGGAGTCCTGGACAATACCAAGGCAGAAGTAAAGCACAATGTCTGAGGTTCTGTCATTAAAGCAACAGTGGGAATTGTGCTATGACACTGCCAGAACTGCAGGAACAGCTAACCCCCTTTGGAGCCCATCTCTCTTTTCTCCTTCTAAAGAGTGCAGAGACTGCACCCCAGGAAAGTTATGCCACCATCTCACTGTCACACTCTGTGATTCTGTCCGTCTTGATGAGACTGCTATGCAAACCAATGCCTGAAAACTGGAGCAAGTTAGAAGAATTAGAAGTCAAAAATCACAAACTCAAGAAAAAGGGTGAACAGCGGTGATGAGGGTGTCTTCAGAGTAGTAAAGGTGGAGGCTCCGGAGACCTGCATTTTTGTGATCTCATCGCCTTTGTAAAGGAAGTGTGAACTTGTGATTTCTCAGTGAATAATTTATTGAATAGTTCAAACTCACATAAAATTTTAAAGTATCTCTTTGGAAGGATCCAACACCTTAGCTGTGAACTCATGAAAGCCTCAATAATTAGCTCTCTTTTAATGTCATTTAAACTTGCAAATTTGAGAAGTTCAAATAAATAACTCAAGACAATATATTTCTATAGGACACATGATTCTGAGTATTTTACCTTACTTTAGGAATAAAGGAACTTATTTTTCCCCAGAAACTACCATATAAACCAACATTTGTGGAGTAAATAATTGAATATTGCATCACTTACTCTCCTACAGATAATTTCTTTTTTTTCCTGCTGTTTTAAAGATTATTTATTTGAAAGTCAGAGTTACATAGAGAGAAGAAGACACAGAGAGAGACTGATTTTCCATCCATGGTTCACTCCTCAGATGGGCACAACTACCAGGGCTGGGACAGGCCGAAGCCACGAGCTAAGGAGTTTCCTCCAAGACTTCCTTGTGGGTAGCAGGGTCCCAAGTATTTGGACCATCTTCTGCTGCTTTGCCTAGGCTATTAGGGAGCTGGATTGGAAGTGGAGCAGCCAGGACTTGAGCTGGTGTCCATATGGGATGCTGGCATTACAGGCAATGGCTTTACCCACTATGCCACATCTCCAGCCCCGGTAATTTCTTTGATTAAATCCAACAGCATATTACAGGCTTCCCAAAGAAGTAGACAGAACTCAGAAGGAATGTAGCAATATAGTTCTGGAAGAGCGGTGTGAGAACTGATAAGGATCTAGTTTAAGAAAGGAAATTTCAATACAATTTTGATACAACTTCTTTGCACCTTTTGTGTTGGTCTTACAAGCTAATTGCTATAACTCCAGTGTTTGTTCTCTAAGAGAAATAAGTATTGATAGGCCACCTGTGCCAAATAATGTGAACTGAGTGATAAAATGGTTATTTCCTCCTATTCGGTATTTATTCCATTTCAAGTACATGTTCATTATATGGAAAAATAATTTCTTGGAATAAGAGGTCTTCTAAAACAAGGGCAAATTTAAAATGGGATTTTTCAACAATTAAATATTTGCATTAAAATAAAACAGATTTGTTTCAGAACTGCTGGGTATCTTCTTATGGGAGGGACTTCTACTCAAGATGATCATTTGTGTATTTGAATTTAATGAATAGATCCTGAGTCCAACCATACTCTTTAAATGCACAGCACAATACATACCTGGTATTATATGGATTTTTTCTTTCTATGCATCATCATTTAAGTACTGACACTTATTTACATCTTCTGTCTATAAATAACTGGGGAGTGCCAACTGACTACTTGGAGAACAGAATAACTCTTGATGAAGTGATCAAGTAAAGCTTATGCAGAATATATGGACGGAGCTAGTCCTTGAAGAGAAGAGCAGAGTTCACACAGGCAAAGAAGGAATTATTTACAATTCCAAGCAGATAACTGCCCTGCTGCCATGCAGTTTCATGTGTAGTCCTGCCAGGCTTTATTCTAGATTTTTCTTTCATTTGTTCGCTTGCGCGTGCATCCATTCAACAATCCTGCCAAAGGTTCATACTATCTTCCAGGCACCACAGTAAGCAATTGTGATGCAACATATACTAATGTACTGTACTGTGGTTGTGACATGCGCATCACAGATTTAATGTATACCCACATTATGCATTAAATCCTCACTGTCTATAGGAGCTCATCCATAACACAGGCTATTGTGGAGCAGATGCTGAAAACAAGTGATGTAAAGTGAAGTGAGGAAGCACTGACAACTCTTGTGACTTACTGAGCCATTTAAGATGAGCAATGAGCCAAAGCCAGAGTCCTACAGAGAAAGAATCAATAATGAATGCATTATCATACAGATTTCCCTAAGACAAGGGTAATAATCACTGCAGCATTCACTTCTGTTCCTAAATAATTTTAAGCAGGCTCTCTCCCCTCCCCATGAACTCTCACATACCCACTCCTGGTACAAAATAGAGGAATCTCAACTGCTGTTAACACCTAACTCTGTTAGACATTAGCTGCTCAGTACATTTTTCAGAATCCGTCGGCTCATTTAAACCTTCAAAGGAAAATGGCAATTGAGCGTGAGTTTCGCGTTCAAGCAATACTGCTCTGGCTAGAAGCAGTCTGGCTTTGCACCAGCTCATCAACTGCACTGCACCCTGAAAACTTACAAAGGATAAGTAAGTAAATACCGGATCTCCCTACCTTACTCTCTAATACACAAATATAGCCCTAACATAATATTGACATTATTAAAAGGATTCTCTTCGTGTCATTTTCAAGTTAATATTTTAAAAATGTTAAGGCATTTTCTTATCTCATTATCCATCATATTTATTACTCACTTTTTTAATCTAGTATATCCTTAACATAAGTCAGTAGGAAGTTATATTTATTCAGGAAACGCTGGTGTCATACAATTCAACTATATTCATTAGGGATAATAATGAAACTAGAAAAAATAGAACACCTGTTCACCTTTTTACTCAGTGGATCTATCACTTGTAGCTACCATGAAATAAAACACTCTCAGACAGCCTATGTTCTCACACACCTTTCACAGACTGAGACTCAAATCCAGGGAGGAGCCATTCTAGTGACTTAAGTAATGTGTGTGAGTGTGTTTTAGATGGGAAAAATGTTGAGAATTGCAGACTCTGAGTGATGGATCTTAATGTTTTACTGTTTGTATTGCTTCATATGTTTTAAATTTTCCATAATGCAAATTCAAACATGAAAAATGCACACATACTCACATGATCTTCAGTAATGATTATTACAAAACATCTGAGAGGAAAAACTCTATTTTTTACTCCCATGCTGTCTGAAACAAGTCATCCATGTCATTTGCTTAGCACTAGAAAACATGATCTGGCCCATTGTTCAAGGGAAAGGTTGTGGCGGGGTGGTGGGAGGTTGTAATGTGTCAGCTTGGAGAAGCTGCAAGCCCAAGACACTCCATCCAACACAGCTCTCCGTGTTCTTGCGAAGACAATTTGTAGCTGGGATGAATATCTACAGTCAACCAGCTTTGTAAGGGAGGTTCTGTTAGTTAATCTGGGATAGGGGCTGATTCCATCATTTGGAATGGCTTTAGGAACTGAAGTGAAACTTCTCGTGAGAGTAGAGGTTGTACCTGTGCACTACAGGCTTAGGTCACACCCAGGAGTCCCAGCCTGCACTTCCTGATGGCTGACCACACACATTCTGAAACTTGCTGGCCGGCTCTCAGGATTATGTATGCTAATTCCATAAGATACATGTATCATGTACGTAATATCTATGTATAGATGTAGGCAACATATATTTCTACAAATTTAAATGAACCACATAATATAGAACAGATTATTTCACATATTTTATATGTATTATGTATATACAGTTGGCCCTCTAAATTCACAAATTCCACATCCTTGAGATCAACGAAACACAGAAAATACTTGAAAAGTGTTGTGCCCGTTCTGAACATGTACAGTGTTTATCTTGTTAGTATTCCCCAAACAATACAGTACAATAACTATTTACATAGAATTCACAGTGCAGTGGGTTTTTAAATAATCTGGAGATGAGTTAAAGTGTGTAGGGGGATGCACATAGCTTGTATGAAAATACTAGACTATTTTTATTGGGGACTTGAGCAACCATGGGTTTTGATATCCTTGGGGAGATAGGAACCAATCTCCCATGGATGCCAGGATACTGAGGGATGATTGTGTGTGTGTGTGTGTGTGTGTGTGTGTGTGCGAGTGCACGGTTTTCTGTATGTGTTCATATATTTCTACACATTCTGTTTCTCTGGTAGAATCTTGACTGATAACAAAGGTTGAATATATTGACAGATGGTACAAATGTTGCTAGCATGGAAAATTATCCAATTCGTGTTTTTTCATAGAAATAGCATTTCTCCTGTCTCCCCTTGAAATCAATGGAAGCAAGGGCAGTCTGGATTTGACGACTGTATCATCTTCAGTAGTGTGTCACATTTCACACAATATTTTAATCACCTGGAGAACATATTCTGTAATCAAAATCACAAGGGTAAGATTAAATTAAGGAGACTTGGTTGCCTCTGAAATTATATACTTTACATAAAATTGCACTTGTGCTATAAGTGCATGTATTATCTGAGAAAAAGAAACTTACAGATTTCTTTAGTTTTACTAATGGAATACTGACCAAAAAGAAACCCAACAGTCTACCATATTACTCTGCTCTAAAATCAATCCTGACTGTAGTTGAAGTCCAAGTGGATATCATCACTGTATCAGGGCACATGACTGCTGGGCTGACAAAGGTAGCTTGAAGTAGCTTACCTTCCACAAGGTCAAAACAAAGGGATGCTGATTTGCCTCCTAAAATTATACCATTTTGACAAGAATCTCCTCATCTTAATCCTATAGCTTCTTTTTTTTTTCTTGATGCCAAGCGCTAACCTTGGCTCCCTCCATTTTCACTGTGTCTCCTTGTTAGGTGACATTATTCCTTGAACCGCCTGGCAAGGCAGGCAGAGCCTTTATCCTTTATCTGTTCACTTTCAGGGTCGTTTCTGAGCTGGAGGTCGTGACACTTGGCTATGCTTCACTGTAACACGTTCCACAAGTGTCTGCAGTGTATTTACCCCATCCTTAGGTGCCCCGACCCCTCCTTTCCATCAGGTCCCCTCTTCTAAGAGTCCCTGCAGACCATGACTTCTCCATTCTGCTGCTGAAGACATGCTCACTGGTCTGCTGTTTTAAGAATATTAATCATGACCGGCACCGTGGCTCACTAGGCTAATCCTCCACCTTGCGGCGCCGGCACACGGGATTTCTAGTCCTGGTTGGGGCACCGGATTCTGTCCCGGTTGCTCCTCTTCCAGGCCAGCTCTCTGCTGTGGCCCAGGAGTGCAGTGGAGGATGGCCCAAGTACTTGGGCCCTGCACCCCAGGGAAGACCAGGAGAAGCACCTGGCTCCTGCCATCGGATCAGCGCGGTACACCGGCCGCAGCGCTCTGGCCGCGGCGGCCATTGGAGGGTGAACCAACGGCAAAGGAAGACCTTTCTCTCTCTCTCTCTCTCTCTCTCTCTCTCTCTCTCACTGTCCACTCTACCTGTCAAAAAAAAATATTAATCACTCCCAGGGTTATAATGTTGAGGGCATATTACAAGGCTTTAGAAACTGTATAAAAAGCTAACATTCTTGTGTCCAGATTCACATAGTTGAGAAGGTGTGAGGGGACTTCAAAAAGTTCATTTAAAATGCATATAATGAAAGAGTTGAACATTGATTTCAAACCTTTTTGCCCCAAAATAAATTTAATTTTTAACTCTATTTTCCATGAATTTTTAATGTATCGTCCTATCTTATGTGGAATTGGAATATAAAGTCTCACAGGTGCTGAAATTAGACATTCTCAATTTGTGCAGAATTCTTTTCAGATTTCCTTAGGCCTGTTACACTGTACAATTTACATGGTTTTGTTAAAAGGAAAAATTGACTATCAACAGAGATCTGAATTTTCAAACTATTTTGTCTGTAAGATAACTTTTATCAAATCCGTAACAGTGACTGGGTGATGTGTTGCTGAATATAAACATGTATACAGGGTTAATAGCATAATTTTTATTATTGGGTCTCTATTACCTTAATACATATTAGTATAATACGATTTTCTGAGAAATAAACATGAACGGAACTACAGCAGGAGGAGGAGATAATTTCAAATTTATCCATTTAAGATGAGACTATTTGTAACTGGACCTCAGTATTTATTGCTTGCCTTAGCTGGTGAAGAAAAATGAAGTAATTACTTCATTTACTTTGGCCTCTTAATTATTAATTATCAGGGTGCACTCTTCATCAGAGCTTCAAGAAGGAATGACACATATTCGTGGAGGCTTCTTTTCAGTGTTGGAAAGAATTAAAATGAAGAAGAGTAAAGTGTCCTCTCATCATAAATTGCAAATGGCATCCCTAAAGACCTATAAGCCACACATTCCTAAGTGCTAACTTGTCGGTTGATTATCATAGATTCAGGAATTCAATGCCATTATTTCCTTTTGGCCACTGATTTTTACCCTTCCAGGCAATTTTCAATCCTTCTCTCTTGGGACTTACTCCTCAGCCACGCATCCAAACTCTGGACCCGATAAAGACAAGTCGCATTACTTTTTACACCTCATTAGCTTTAACAAATACGTAGCTGGCACTTATACAAATACTACCTTACCTGCTGTTCTGTTCCTCACTATATTGCTTCCCTGCTGTTTTTACAGGTGGCATTTAAGCAGTGATATTCTGAAATATATCATCATTTCTACATCACTGTTGCTGTCTTACAAACATACACTTGGAGACCACAGGTAAGTTGGGGGAAAATTATAAACCCAAAAGCATGTGTGTGTGTGTGTGTGTGTGTGTGGTATACCTTCCAAAATCACAAAATCACTATCATCTTATTTTTACACGTTATTTTTTAAAGACTTTAATGTGAAATTGTACATATTTGTTAATACACTGGCTTTCTACTTTTTTGTGTGTAAAGGTAGTGTATGCTATTATTTGTAAAATACATGGCACTTTTCTCCACTTTAATATATCAATTTGATGTATCTATTCAGATTTCTGACACTTCTTACTTTATACAATAATGTTATCAGTAGTTGGAAACATATTTTGAGGCATCTCTTTTTAGGGTCACAGTGAAAATGTAGAAACAGAAATTTTACCTTAAATGGGATACAAACAGATGCAAAGTATGATGTACATAATGCTTTACAGAAAGAAAAGGCAACAAAATAAATGCCAAAATATATATAAGCTACCATTTCCATTTGTTCATTCAGTAAATAGTTATTATAGTCCACTATTCCAGGCCCTGGGTATTCATTAGCCTGTAAGATAGCTAGGACCCATACCTTACAAAACTTACTACTTTAACATGGGCTAGTCATTTTTAAATATGATTTATACAGTTGGCTCAGGGTTCCATTTTAGGAAAAGGGCGAGGGTTAGAAGAAGCTTTTATGGTCACTACGGGTTTCACTGTCCTGTTTCTCCCATTGTGCCTGTCACTATTTCCACAAGTAACTGCGGAAGTTAGATATCACCATGGCCAGCAGTCTGACACGTAAATAGAGAAGGATTTGAAGAAAGGCTGAAGCCCCAAAGAACTGTCTTCCTCATACCTCCCCTGCACTCCTTCCATTTTCTTACCCTAAGTTCTCTCCTCTGGCAAGCTGAGTCATTAGCACAGAGAGATAAGTCACTAGGGAAAATGTTGCATGGGCAGTCATGGAACGCAAATTTCAGTCCATTAACCTGCCTCTGTTGGGGAAGCCTTGGGATACTGTTTGCTGTTGTTGGTAATTTCGATTCTTCTTCTTGTAGTATTCTTGATCAGAGGACTGAGTGATGGCCCTGGCCTAACTTGCTATTCCAGTTTCCTGCAATTGTTCAATCTAGGAGGCAGTGGTGGTGGTGGCCCAAGTATGTGGGTCTCTGCCAACCATGCAGTAGACCTGGATTAAGCTCCAGGCTTCCGGTTTGGGCCTTGCTCAGTCAGTCCTGGCTGTTGTGAGAATTTGGGCATGACTAGACCAGTGAAAGATCTCTCTTTGTGTCTGTCTGTCTGTTTCCTTCTCCGTCATTGCACTTGTGAAATATATACAAATAAATAATGATGTTTTAAAAAATGTGTCCTTGCTAAATAAAACTAGGTAAAAGTCACTATTGTGGGATATAAAAATGTTTGAGAGCAAATGACTTTATTATAAATTCCAGTTTCTTCACTTTCAATCGTTCTAAAAAGGTCTAGCTGAAGCTAATTATAATTTACAAAAATAAAGCAAAAACAATGCCGTCATTGTTAGTTAATGGAAGCCCTTTCATTTCCATCGAAAATTATTTTATATGTTGCTTATAAATATCCTTTTTGTCTCCACTAGGAGACAAACAATAACCCCAAATGTTTTGGCTGGCATTCTGCCACTTAAGATAAGGCTGTGTCAAATTTCCATAGTCACTGTGGAACTTTCCCGTCTCCTTCAACCCCGCTATCTTCAAAAAATCAAGCACACATCCTTTTCTTTTTCTGGAAGGAAAGAACATCCCATTTCAGTGTCTGAGAGTCTGTACTTCCAGAGAGCAATCAATTATTGATTGTGTGAGATTTCATAAATAAAGCCAAATGTAGGCAGGTGATTAATCATTCATTTCTGGTTCACCTTGAGAGAACAGTACAATGATAACAAAATCAACACTTTGCCAGGCTTTCCTGCTCATTCTGTGCATGCCCGGCAGATGCGTGCTTATACATTTGCGTGGGAAACCACTTACAGAAAACCCTCTGAAATGTCCCTACTGTGTGTCAGAAACACTCATATACAAACATGCGTTGCTTCTTCCTTTATTTAAAATAAGGCTTGTCTGAATTAGTCCCAATGCTGATTTCATTGGCGACCTGATAGGACATTGGAGAAATATTTTAAAAATTTTGGGTAAAATTCCCTTACATCCAAAATGAAGATGACATATGAAACTATTTCATAAGATGGTTGTAAGTACACACACACACACACACACTCACACACTAACACATTAACAGTCACACTCACATATAACCACATATATACTTTATCCCTCAGAATTCAGTCAGAAAGGCAGAAGTAGTGGCAGTTATTTACATATATAATTATAGATATATTCAGGGATATTATTTACATAATAAATCTGTATATACTCATCTTTTGGAAGACACTTAAGTTGTAGAGTATTTGACTATTGTGAATACTAATGCAATAAACATGAATATATAAATATTTCTTTGGGATAATGACTTCATTTCCTTTGAACAAATGCCCACAAGTGAGACTGATGAATCATATGATGGTTCTATCGTGAGTTTTTTGAGGACTCCACTTAATGTTTTCCATAATGGCCATGCCAATGTAGATTCCCATCAACAGTGTACAAGATTTACCTGTTCTCTGCATCCTCACCAACAGTTTTATCTCTTGTATTTTGTTAACAACTCTACTACTGAGTGTGAGGTGATAGCTCATCATTAGCTTTTGTTAATAGTAATATTGTGACTATTTAGTTGAACTCTTCTAACTTAGTCTTGAAATAATACCCATGGAATTTTGGCACAATGTGCCTGATGTCTTCACAGGCTTGAAGAAACTTTATAGTCACAGGCCCTGAATAGTTAGAGCAGAGACACCAAGTGTAAGCTGTGCAATGTCACCTGAGACAGTATTTTTTTAAGTATCAGATCCTATTGTGTGTACCAATGACTTACTATAGTGTCCATTATGGAACCCAGCATATGCAGTCTTAACAAAGCAGACATTATTCTCATGTGAGGTTTCCTAGGACCTCCCCTGTGAGTATTATTTAAAAGCAAAATATGGTGTCATTAAAATGCCTTTTGGAAGAGAGATATCTTAGTTGTGTATAGAAAAAGAAGGAAAATTAAATCACAGGTGAGTATGATGAATGCTGGGGAAATATCATTCTGTGTTACAATATTTTGCCCAAGAACATTTTACATCTGCTTGCTTCTGCACCTGGAGTTGTAGAATCAATTAGTAGTATACCATGCTTGATCTCTGGGATATTACTAAGAATGATGAGCAGACAGCATTTGCTCCTAAACAATATATGCTGCTAGCAATTTATGTAAAATACTTTCTGGAAAAGGCCAGAAGTGTTGAACTCTGTGTGATAAATAATCACATTTAGTTAGGAAGGGATCGTTGTGGTAGAAACTACAGTTTAGTCAAGGGCCTCCATACCATTTACTTCATGAACATTCAAACTTTCACTGGGATCCTTGTGTGTCTTCCCAAACTTTTTCTTAAGATTTATTATTTTCTTACAAGTAAAGTTCTGGCATATTTACCATCTCTCAACTTTAAATATTACTATAATAATTTCACCAAAAAACATGCTATGAATATATAAAGGAAAACCATTTAAAAATAAAACTTATGCTTACAGTGATCATGAATGAAAAACCATTAATAGGAAGTAACATCCTGGAGGGGATGGCACCATGGCTCACTTGGTTAATTCTCTGCCTGCAGCGCCGACATCCCATATGGGCGCCAGTTCTAGTCCCGGTTGCTCCTCTTCCAGTCCAGCTCTCTGCTGTGGCCCGGGAAAGCAGTGCAGGATGGCCCAAGTGCTTGGGCCCCTGCACCTGTATGGGGCACCAGGAGGAAGCACCTGGCTCCTGGCTTTAGATGGGCACAGCACAGGCTGCAGCGGCCATTTGGGGAGTGAATCAACCAAAGGAAGATCTATCTCTCTGTCTCTCTATCTCTAACTCTACCTATCAAATTAAAAAAAAAATCACACTGGATATGCTATTTAAGGAACATAATATATTAAGAAAATGATAATTCCCAATAATTTAGGACTATTTTGTACAACTGATATCTGAAAATTAAAAACTTATTCTTAAATAATTTCAGTTATTATCCCCCTATAGTAGTTTTCATTAAAAGAAATTAGACACTCAAAGTAAGAGGTAAGAGATCATATTGCCTGTGACATATAAAATTTATTTATTTTTAAAACTTTTGTGGATTTATTTTCATTTTGTTTGAAAGATGGGAAAAGCAAGGTGGATCCAGGATGAGCCAGGATCCTGGAATGCAGTACAGGTCGCCCACATGGATCCCAGGGAGCCAAATATTTTATTTCTCCCCAGAAACCTTTTATTTAAGGAATAAAAGCTTCATGCATTTCATAATTACAACTTCAAGAATATGATGATTCTTCTCACTGTGTCCTCCCAAACCTCTCTCCTCCTGCTCCTTTTCTGTTATTATTTTTTACTAAGATCTATTTTCACTTAACTATATACACATATGATTAAAAAATAGTATGATAAATATATTTCCACAACAGTCAACAAGACAAGGGCTGTTCAAAGTTGCTTCTCAAAGTGTCAATTTCACTTCTACAGATTGCCTTTTATGTGCTTTATTAGTTATCATACATCAGGGAGAACATACAGTGTTTGTCCCTTTGGGACTGGCTTTTTTCACTAAGTATGATGTTTTCCAATTTCATCCATTTTGTTGTTAATGACTGGATTTAATTTTTCTGCTTGTTTTTACCACGGTGTATTATTCCATGGTGTATGTATCCCATTATTTCTTTATCTAGTCTTTAGTTGATGGGCTTTTTGGTTGATTCCATATCTTATCTATTGTGAATTGTGCTGCAGTAAACATGGGAGTACAGATAACTCTTTCAAATGCTGATATCATTTTTCTTGTGTAGGTTCCCAGGAGTGGGATGGCTGGGTCATATGGTGGATTTATATTCAGATTTATGAGGTATTTCCATACTGTATTCCATAGTGGCTTTACCAGTTTACATTCCAGCCAACAGTGGATTAGGGTACCGTTTTCCTCATATCCTCACCAGCATTTATCAAAAATCATACAAAGAGCTGTGTGCCAAGAAACCAGGAAACCTAGAAGAAATGGCTAGTTTCCTAGAAACATACAATCAACCTAAATTGAGCCATGAAGACATGGAAAACGTAAACGGACCAATAAGCAAGACAGAGATCGAATCAGTAATAAAGACCCTTCCAACAAGGAAAGGCCCAGGACTGTGTGGCTTCACTGCTGAATTCCACCAGATGTTTAAAGAACTAATTCCAGTTCTTTCCAAGCTATTCAAAACAATTGAAAGGGAGAGAATCTTCCCAAATTCTTTCTGTGAAGTAAGCATCACCTTAATTCCTAAACCTGAAAATTATGCAACAGAGAAAGAGAACTACAGACCATTTTCCCTGATGGACATAGACACAAAAATCCTCAACAAAATTCTAGCCAATAGAATCAAACAACACATCAGGAAAATCATCCATCCGGACCAAGTGTGATTTATCCCTGATATTCAGCGATGGTTCAATATGTACAACTCAATGAATGTGATATATCATATTTTTTTTTCTAAATATGCAATTCTACTTTGACCTAGAAATACAAGTGAAATTCCTCCATAATTGTAAGGTCTCGCTCACGAAAATAACAAAAGACAGTCCCGATTGTTTGAAACCAAGATAGCTAATCTTTTTCAACTTTTTTTTTAACTTTTATTTAATGAATATAAATTTCCAAAGTACGGCTTATGGATTACAATGCCTTCACCCCATAATGTCCCTCCCACCCGCAACCCTCCCCTTTCCCATTCCCTCTCCCCTTCCATTCACAGGACGATTCATTTTCAATTCTCTTTATATACAGAAGATCAGTTTAGCATACATTAAGTAAAGATTTCAACAGTTTGCTCCCACACAGAAACATAAAGTGAAAAATAATAGATGATTTTTTAAATGATGATGAAATCGGATCAGACCTATTGTGTTTAATCCCAGTGAGAGTCAAGTTGGGAACTGCTAATTTCTTCTTTTTTTTTTTTTAACAGAAGATCAGTTTAGTATACATTAAGTAAAGCTTCCAACAGTTTGCACCCCCATAGAAACACAAAGTGAAAAATAATAGATGATTTTTTAAATGATGATGAAATCAGATCAGACCTATTGGCGTGTTTAATCCCAGTGAGAGTCAAGTTGGGAACTGCTAATTTTTTCTTTTTTTTTTTTAACAGAAGATCAGTTTAGTATACATTAAGTAAAGCTTTCAACAGTTTGCACCCCCATAGAAACACAAAGTGAAATATACTGTTTGAGTACTCGTTATAGCATTAAGCCTCAATGTAGAGCACATTAAGGACAGAGATCCTACATGAGGAGTAAGTGCACAGTGACTCCTGTTGTTGACTTTACAAATTGACACTCCTGTTTATGGCATCAGTAATCTCCCTATGCACCAGTCATGAGTTTCCAAGGCTATGGAAGCCTTTTGAGTTCACCAACTCTTATCTTGTTTAGACAAGGTCATATTCAAAGTGGAGGTTCTCTCCTCCCTTCAGAGAAAGGTACCTCCTTCTTTGAAGACCTGTTCTTTCCACTGGGATCTCACTCACAGAGATCTTTCATTTAGGTGTTTTTTTTTTTTTTTTTTTTGCCAGAGTGTCTTGGCTTTCCATGCCTGAAATACTCTCATGGGCTTTTCAGCCAGATCGGAATGCCTTTAGGGCTGATTCTGAGGCCAGAGTGCTGTTTAGGACATCGCCATTCTATGAGTCTGCTGAGTATCTTGCTTCCCATGTTGGATCACTCTCTCCTTTATTTATTCTTTCGGTTAGTATGAGCAGGTACTAGACTTGTTTATGTGCTCCCTTTGACTCTTAGCCCTTTCATTATGATCAATTGTGAACTGAAATTGATCACTTGGACTAATGAGATGGCATTGGTACATGCCACCTTGATGGGATTGAATTGGAGTCCCCTGGTATGTTTCTAACTCTACCAATTGGGACAAGTCAACTTGAGCATGTCCCAAATTGTACATCTCTTCCCTCTCTTATTCCCACTCTTATGTTTAACAGGGATCACATTTCATTTAAATTTCAACACTTAAGAATAACTGTGGATTAATTACAGAATTAAACCAGTCATATTAAGTAGAACAGACAAAAAAACTACTAAGAGGGATAATGTATTAAGTTGTTCATTAACAGTCAGGGCTATGCTGATCAAGTCACCGTTTCTCATAGTGTCCATTTCACTTCAACAGGTTTCCTTTTTTGTGTTCAGTCAGTTGTCACCGATCAGGGTGAACATATGGTATTTGTCCCTTTGGGACTGGCTTATTTCACTCAGCATGATGTGTTCCAGATTCCTCCATTTTGTTGCAAATGACTGGATTTCGTTGTTTCTTACTGCGGTATAGTATTCTAAAGAGTACATATCCCATAATTTCTTTATCCAGTCTACCGTTGATGGGCATTCAGGTTGGTTCCAGGTCTTGGCTATTGTGAATTGTGCTGCAATAAACATTAGGGTGCAGACCGCTTTTTTGTTTGGCAATTTAAATTCCTTTGGGTAAATTCCAAGGAGTGGGATGGCTGGGTCGAACGGTGGTAGGGTTATATTCAGGTTTCTGAGGAATCTCCAGACTGACTTCCATAGTGGCTTGACCAGTTTGCATTCCCACCAACAGTGGGTTAGTGTCCCTTTTTCCCCACATCCTCGCCAGCATCTGTTGTTGGTAGATTTCTGAATGTGATATATCATATTAAAAACTGAAGAACAAAAACCATGTGATGATCTCAATAGATGCAGAGAAAGCATTAATAATGTTTTAATGTGTCTCTGAATATTCTAAGTTTTGAAAATATTTATTTTCATTTTACTTGTTTAAAATAGTACTACATGGGGCATCCACTGCTGCATAGTGAGTTAGGCTATAGGAAGGACATTTGCATCTCAAACCTGAGCACTGAGGGGAATCCTAGCTCCTCAATTTGAAATCCAGCTTCCTGTGAATTCATCCTGGGAGGCAACAGATGATGGATCACACATCACCCACGTCGGAGACCCAGATGGAGCTCCTTGCTCCTGGCTTTCGTTTGTCACAGCCCATGCTTTTGTAGATATTTGAGAAGTAAACTAGTGCTTGAGAGATCTCTGTCTCTCTCTGTCTCTTTCTCTCTCTTCTACACTCTCCCCCCCACACTGTTTCTCTCTGTCCCTTTTCATCTCCCTTGCTCTATTTCTCAAATAAACAAATAAAAATGAAATAAATGGGATTGTGTGATATTCATTTAGTCAAAGTGATGAATCTCTTTGCTCATTCTCTTTAGTGTTTCTTCCCCCTCAAAAATTCAGTGCAGAGTTAAATTAATACTATTCATCAAATCATGGACTGTTATAAACATTGAACTAAAACATGACCTTGTTTCTTTTATTTATTTTTGTCTGTATTCCTCATTCTAATTTTATACTTTTTTTAAAGATTTTATTTGTGGCCGGTGCCGTGGCTCAACAGGCTAATCCTCCGCCTAGCGGCACCGGCACACAGGGTTCTAGTCCCGGTAGGGGTGCCGGATTCTTTCCTGGTTGCCCCTCTTCCAGGCCAGCTCTCTGCTGTGGCCGGAGAGTGCAGTGGAGGATGGCCCAAGTGCTTGGGCCCTGCACCCCATGGGAGACCAGGAGAAGCACCTGGCTCCTGGTTTCAGATCAGCACGGTGCACCGGCCGCAGCACGCCGGCCGCGGCAGCCATTGGAGGGTGAACCAACAGCAAAGGAAGACCTTTCTCTCTCTCTCTCACTATCCACTCTGCCTTTCAAAAAAAAAAAAAAAAGATTTTAGTTGTTTATTTGAAAGGTAGAGGTATAGACAGAGAGGGAGAGATAGAAAGGTCTTCCATCTGCTGATTCACTCCAGAAATGAGCGCGACAACCCAAACTGAGCCAATCCAAATTGAGAGCTTCTCGGTCTCATGTGAGAAAGCAGGTGTCCAAGCACTTGGGCCATCTTCCACTGCTTTCCCAGGACATAAGAAGAGAGTTGGATCAGAAGAGCAGCAGGCCATGAACCGGCACCCAAATGGGATGCCAGCACTGCAGGTGGAAGCTTAACTTACTACAACACAACAGTCCCTAATTTTGTATTTCTTAATATGTTAATTTTCTGTTTTGCTTTGTATCCATTATTGGTTTACATTATATCCTGTGCATATGTATTTATTAAAAGGAATGGTGAGACGGGACGGCACTGTGGCGTAGTGGGTGGGGCCACTGCCTGCAGTACCAGCATCCCACAAGGGCACCAGTTCAAGTCCCAGCTGCTCCACTTCTGATCCAGCTCTCTGTTATGACCTAGGAAAGCAGTAGAAGATGGCCCATATCCTTGGGCCCCTATACCCGTGTGTGAGACCCGGAAGCAGCTCCTGGCTCCTGGCATCAGATAGGTGCAGTTATGGCCATTGCAGCCATCTAGGGAGTAAACCAGCGTATAGAAGGCTCTCACTCTCTATGCTCTCTTTTTCTCTCTCTCCCTCTCTCTCTTTCTCTCTCCATCTCTCTCTTTCTCTCTATATATATACATCTGCCTTTCAAATGAATAAATAAATCTTTAAAAAAATAAAGTGATTGGCATTATGATATGGATCTCCTTTTTCACGTTTTTTTCCCCTCACTTAGTATTTTGGTAAAAAATTTCATCTACCTATATTGCAATGCAAAATTTAATCCATAACTTATAGCCTTCACAATATACAGTAATATTTATTTGTTATATTTTCACTCTCTGTTCTCTCATTAATGAGCCTTGAGACTTATCTCTAGCCACTCAATACTACAAATAATTCAGCAGTGAATATTGCTGCACACATTGCCCTTTTTGGAGTATAAGCAGAAGGAAAAATGCTGAGCCAAAGGGCATCTTAAAATTAATAAAAGGAGGCCTATAGATGCCCAGCTCATAGTCCTTTCCTGCTACCTCCAACATTCTCTCCTCCAAAAAAGGAGGACTTTCCACATTTTAAAAATTTCTGTCAGTATAAGAAACGTAAAGTAATATCTCATTTTGCTTTGATTTGTTTTTCTTCATTTACTGAAATGGTAACCACTCAGTTTTATTCTCACAAGGCTCTTGAAGATGATCCTCCTAAGTGTCTTTTTTTTTTTTTTTTTTTTTTGACAGGCAGAGTGGACAGTGAGAAAGAGAGACAGAGAGAAAGGTCTTCCTTTTTGCTGTTGATTCACCTCCAATGGCCGCCATGGCCGGCGCGCTGCGGCCAGTGCATCGCGTTGATCCGAAGCCAGGAGCCAGGTGCTTCTCCTGGTCTCCCATGGGCGTGCAGGACCCAAGGATTTGGGCCATCCTCCACTGCACTCCCGGGCCATAGCAGAGAACTGGCCTGGAAGAGGGGCAGAATCCGGCACCTCTACTGGGACTAGAACCGGGGGTGCCGGCACCGCAGGCGGAGGATTAGCCTATTGAGCCACGGTGCCCGCCTGAAAGGTCTTCCTTCCATTGGTTCACCCCCCAAATGGCCGCTACGGCCGGCACACTGCTCCGATCCGACGCCAGGAGCCAGGGAAATAATGCGGCGCCCCAACCGGGACTAGAACCTGGTGTGCTGGTGCCGCAGGTGTAGGATTAGCCTTGTGAGCCGCAGTGCCGGCTCCTCCTAAGTGTCTTTATCATATCTTTCATCCTGTTTTCATTCATGTTTGTTATTTTATGCATGTTGATTCGCACCAATTTTATGTATGCTCTAGATAATAATCCATTTTTATTTTATTTTTGACAAATATCCCCCTTCATCTTCACTTAATTAGCTGTCTTATTAAAAGGTTTATTTTCTGCTTCAGTATTCTAAAAAACTCATTTTCAACCACTTCCATTCCATAATTATGTCTTCTCTCATGTTCTTCGTTTCACACATACATGTATACCTATATCTCTACCTGATTCTACCTGATATGGTTTGAATTTTTGGTATCTTCCTTTTTCTCCTCCAATATTCATATCATGCTTATTTAAAATTATTTATTAAGTGCTTTAGTCATTTTCAATATGATTTATTTAATTCAGTTTATATTTTTTCCTTGAATTCTTTCTTTTTTTTCAGTTGTTTTGTATTTTGTATTTATGGTTTCCAACAGCTATCAGCTGCTCTTGTTACTTTTGCTTGTTTTTCCTTTTTTTTTTCTGGTTATGTCTAATGAGAAAGGACTAATGTTTTACTCATTTTGTATAAAACTGTATAATGTAAATATGTATTAAAGAGTATATACTAGAAGCATATTATTTTGTGTAAAATTTAATATAAATATGTATAATTAATGTAACTATATATTATTAATGTAAATTATGTATAAGTATGTATATAATTAAGAATTTAACCTCCAATACCAGTTCCCACTGTATTTCATATCAAGAATCAAATTACTAAATAAGCAAAATGTTGTTTATGTAATGTGGGAATTGTAGAGTTACTTAAATTATTTAAGGCAAGCATAAGCTGCAAAAGTATAAGAAAAAATAGGGTGGAGGGCCATATGAGGCACGGTGAAATGCCTGCAGATCATATTGGTGTACCAGTTTGATTCCTAACTGCTCTACTTCTAATCCAGTTTCCTGCTAATGCACAGTGAGACCCTGATGGGCTTTGCTGCTAGCACATGTGAGAGTAGGATGGAATTCCTGGCTCATGGCTTTGTCCTGACCCAGACCTAGCTGTTGTGGCCATTTGGGGAGTAAACCAGCAGATGGAAGCTCTCTCTATCCCTCATTCTCACTCTCACTCAAATAAATGTCTTTTCCTAAATTGTCAACACATGTGCACACACACACACACACACACTGCTTTTTTCATCTCATACTCCAGTCCATTCTCCAAATGCCTACAAGAGCCAGAGTTAGAATAATGCATAAGTTGGGAGCTAGGAACCTGGATGTGGGAGATAGGAACCAGGAAATTAAGCAGGTCTTCTACAGGGATATCAGGGCTCAACAAGATGAAGGATCACCTGCTGCCTACCAGGGTGTGTGTTGGCAGGAAGTTGGAACTGGGCACCAAAGTTGAGAATTGGATCAAGATGAATCAACACAGGATGTGAGCATGCTAACCTACAGGCCAAATATCATCCCTCTCCTAAAATCTTTGCTCTTTTTCACAGGCTCTTAAGATAACATCGCTCTTCTATAAATACAGTCCTTTTATAATATTCCATAAATAAGTCAATAATGGTATGTTAGTTGTAATCAATGTACTATATGATTTTAAAGTGTCAACATTCAGAAAAATTTTTGTAGGGTGTCTGAAGCCATCCAAAAAATAGCATTCACTTTAAAGAAAGTATATTGGTAGAGAGCCCTGGTTGAAATGTAGCAGCCATGATACAATTCTGGAATTCTTTCTACTACAGGAAGCACGTTGATTATGGGCTCCAGCTGCACCCTGAAATCTATTTCTCATTCATTACCATCCAATGACTGGACTTGGTAGGGATTCCAAGAAGACTTGCTCTTAGGAAACTTACGATTCTTTTGATGTACAAGTTTGATTTGAGAAATCTGTTATGGTCTTACTCAACTTTGTTGGACTGCATATCATTCTAGAACACTTATACTCAATTTTCCCTGTATCTGTTGGCACATGGAATCAAAATTGTATTGAATGATGGCTTCCTAGTCTTTCATCTCCAATCTCCTCTCAGTTTTCTCTCACAGTGGGTCTCCAAATAACATTCTCACACTCTAAATTCTATATTAGCATCTACGTTTTAGAAGACATTTGTGAACATATGTTATAGAGTATTGATGCAACATTTAATTTGGCATAATGTAAAGAACAAAGCTCTGAGATTTCACCAGTTCATCAAAGGTAGAAAATAGAATACTTTGATAATAAATGACTCTAGAAAGCAAAGCAAGCTGGCTAAAACAGGGTTTCCACTCAAGAAGACCTGTTAGATTTCTGACCTCCAGACAATATAATTGCATTTCTTAAGCCACAGCATAATTCTTTATTATGATGATTGAATCTACAAAGAAATCAAGAAACTCCACAACATCAAAACAAACAACCCACTTAAGAGATGGGTCAAGGACCTCAATAGACATTTTTCAAAAGAGGACATCCAAATGGCCAACAGACACATGAAAAAATGTTCAAGATCACTAGCAATCAGGGAAATGCAAATCAAAACCACAATGAGGTTCCACCTCACCCCAGTTAGAATGGCTCACATTCAGAAATCTACCAACAATAGATGCTGGAGAGGATGTGGGGAAAAAGGGACACTAACCCACTGTTGGTGGGAATGCAAACTGGTCAAGCCACTATGGAAGTCAGTCTGGAGATTCCTCAGAAACCTGATTATAACGCTACCATTCAACCAAGCCATCCCACTCCTTGGAATTTACCCAAAGGAAATGAAATGGGCAAACAAAAAAGCGGTCTGCACCCTAATGTTTATTGCAGCACAATTCACAATAGCCAAGACCTGGAACCAACCTAAATGCCCATCAACGGTAGACTGGATAAAGAAATTATGGGATATGTACTCTTTAGAATACTATACCGCAGTAAGAAACAACGAAATCCAGTCATTTGCAACAAAATGGAGGAATCTGGAACACATCATGCTGAGTGAAATAAGCCAGTCCCAAAGGGACAAATACCATATGTTCACCCTGATCGGTGACAACTGACTGAACTCAAAAAAGGAAACCTGTTGAAATGAAATGGACACTATGAGAAACAGTGACTTGATCAGCTCTTGTCCTGACGGATGATGTACAATGTAATACTTTATCCATTTTAGTATTTTTTTGTTCTAGTAACATTGGTTGAACTCTGTAATTACCACACAATTATTCTTAGGTGTTTAAATTTTAACTGAAAAGTGATCCCTGTTAGGAATTTGGAAAACATTATGCTGAGTGAAATAAGCCAATCCCAAAGGGACAAATACCACTTGTTCTCCTTGATAGGTGACAACTAACTGAGCACCAAAAAGGAAACCTGTTAAAGTGAAATGAACACTAGGAGAAACGGTGACTTGATCAGCCCTCACCCTGACTGTTGATGAGCAACTTGATATGTTATCCCTCTTAGTATTTTTTTTGTTTGTTCTACTTAATACTTTTGGTTGAATACTGTAATCAATACACAATTCTAGTTAAGTGCGAAACTTAACTGAAAAGTGACCACTGTTAAATATAAGAGTGGGAATAAGAGAGGGAAGAGATGTGCAATTCGGGACATGCTCAAGCTGACTTACCTCAAACGGTAGAGTTAGAAACATACCAGGGGATTCCAATTCAATCCCATCAAGGTGGCATGTACCAATGCCATCTCACTAGTCCCAGTGATCAATTTCTGTTCACCATTGATCATAATGATAGGACTAAGAACCAAAGGGATCACATAAACAAGACTAGTGTCTGCAAATACTAGCTGATAGAATCAAAAAGGGAGAGAATGATCCAACATGGGAAGTGAGATACACAGCAGACCCATAGAATAGCAAATGTCCTAACAGCACTCTGGCCTCATAATCAGCCCTTAAGGCATGCGGATCTGGATGAAATGCCCATGAGAGTATTTCAGGCATGGAAAGCCAAGACACTCTGGGGGAAAAAAAAAAAAAAAAAAAAACTAAATGAAAGATCTCTGCGAGAAAGATCCCAGTGGAAAGAATGGGTCATCAAAGAAGGAGATACCTTTCTCTGAAAGGAGGAGAGAACTTCCACTTTGACCACGGCCTTGTCTAAATATTATCAGAGTCGGTGAACTCAGGGGGCTTCCATATCCTTGGCAGCTCATGACAAGAGCCTAGGGTGATTACTGACGCCTTAAACAAGAGTGTCAATTTGTTAAGTCAACAACAGGAGTCACTGTGCACTTACTCCTCATGTAGGATCTTTGTCCTTAGTGTGCTGTACATTGAGATTTAATGCTTTAACTAGTACTCAAACAGTATTTTTCACTTTATGTTTCTGTGTGGGAGCAAACTGTTGAAATCTTTACTTAATGTATGCTAAACTGATCTTCTGTATATAAAGAGAATGGAAAATGAATCTTGATGTGAATGGAAGGGGAGAGGGAGTGGGAAAGAGGGGGGTTGCGGGTGGGAGGGACGTTATGAGGGGGAAGCCATTGTAATCCATAAGCTGTACTTTGGAAATTTATATTCATTAAATAAAAGTTTTTTTTTTAAAGAAAATTATATAACCATATGCAAAAGCAAACTTGAAATGTGTCAGGGAAATAAACAAAATCAAAACTATTAAAGCATTTTGGAAGAAACTATAAAGGAAACTACAAAGATTTCATAAGACACAATAAAAACATGAAACATAAAAGAAGAAAAAAACAGAAACTCAGATTTATCCAAATTTGAAATGTTGTGGGTCAACATTGTGGTACAGCCGATTAAGCCATCGCCTTCTGTGCCAGCATCCCACATCAGCAGCAAGTAGAGTCCTGCTACTCAGCTTCTAATCCAGCTCTTGCTAATGCACTTGGAAGAACAGTTGAAGGTGGCCCAAGTACTTGTGATCCTTCCACCCATGTGGGAGACCCAGACTGAGTCCCAGGATCCTCATCTTAGACTGGCCCAGCCCCAGCCATTAGATCATTTTGGAATGGATCATCTTATAGATCTCTTTGTCAGTCTCCCTCTCACTCTCTGTAGCTCTGCCTTGCATAAAAATAACTAAATCTTAACAAAGAAATACTTGTTTGAAAAATAGTGTTATTCTTATACATTGTTGAGTTTTTCTTATTATACATTAGCTACCACATATCAGAGAACGAGACCAAAAATCTAAGTATCAGATTGGGAAAAATATTTGCAACATGTATATCTGAAATCAGACATAAAAGATAAATGCTCAGTAATAATAACAAGTCAATAATCAATTAAATCAGAAGATTACTTAGTAAAAAGAAATATGAAGCAGTCACTAATAACAAGGAATTATATATAAGCTCATTTTGTGAAATTGAGCATTAAAGTCATAATTAGGAACCATCACATATCCATTAGGATGGCTAAAACTAAACAGATTGGTCAGCCAATCTGTAGTGCAGATGGATACTAATATATTGCTGATGATAATGTAAAATGGCACATGCACTTTTTTTTTTTTTTTTTGGACAGGTAGAGTTAGACAGTGAGAAACAGAGATGAAGGTCTTCCTTAAGTTGGTTCATCCCCAAATGGCCACTATGGCTAGCGTTGCGCCAATCCGAAGCCAGGCCAGGTGCTTCCCCCTGGTCTCCCATGCGGGTGCAGGGCCCAAGCACTTGGGCCATCCTGCACTGCCTTCTTGGGCCACAGCAGAGAGCTGGACTGGAAGAGGAGCAACTGGGACTAGAAGCGGTGTCCATATGGGATGCCGGTGCTGCAGGCAGAGAATTAACCAAGTGAGCCATGTCACTAGCCCTGGCACGACCACTTTGAAAACTGTTTGCCAGTTTCTTAGAAAGTTAACCATAAAAGTACCATAAGACTCAGTCCATCCTCCTCCTAGGTATTTCTCCAATGAAAATACATATATATATATAAAATACTTACATACAGATGTTTATAGAGGCATGATTAATACAATTGATTTCTACTTTTACTTATTTATTTGAAAGATAAAGAAATCTTCTGTCCATTGGTTAACTCCCTTATGGCCAGGACTGGGCCAGGCTGAAACAGGAGCCAAGAGCTCCATAGTGTCTCTCAGATGGGTGGCAAGAATCCAGGCTTTTGGGCCATCATCTGTTGCCTTCCAAGCACATTATCAGGAAGCTGAATGGTAAGCAGAGTAGTTGGGAATCAAACCAGGAACTCTGATATAAAAATATGTTGGTATCTCAAGTAGGTGGCTTTACTTCCTGCACCCCAACACTGAATGCTGGATTTTTCTTAAAAGTAAAAAGGAAATAGCTGTCTTGCACACACACAAAAAGAGCATACTGACTGAAAACACCAGGGGAATACTAAGCATATACTGTAGGATTCCAATTATTTAAAATAACCTCTATGTAATGACAGAAGTAAGCCAGGACTTCTCACTGGGGAGTGAGTTGGAGACTATAGAGTGCCTTGATGGTATGTGGTTGCAAGAACCGCTCAGATTGTACCTTTATAAATGAATGCAGTGTAAGGCTTCATCAACAAACTAAATGTGGAAAAACTAAAAATTGCATGAAGTGGAAAATTTTATTTTGGGGCAGTAAGAGTATGCACTTGTGGAAAAGCATGGATTTTGGAGTCCAGGAGTCCTGAAGATATCTTGCCACCAGAACTTACTGGCTTTGGGACTTTTGTGGAATTATTTAAATCTCTGATTTTTCAGTTTAGTCATCTCTGATAACATAGAATGATGATCTGACAGTATATTTTAAAATTTAAATACGAACACACATTAAATTATGTAAAAAAGAATTAGGCACATCATAGGTACTTAAAACATTTTTGTCAAGTTTGCCTTGTTTTAACTGAGTGGTTGACACAAATTGTAAATGATTTCAGAATTCTATTTGCTTAAAAATTGATGACTTTACATAATTTAAATCACTTAAAATTTAAAAGAGCAAATGTACTTTCATTATAAATCCAACTAATCTTTTATCTTCTTTCAAATGAATTTGTAAACCATTCTTTCATTTCTAGTTCACTTATTCCTAATTTCTGACATTCAACTGCCCAGACCTTATTTCTAATAGAATGGAATAGACTTAGTCATCTTGAACCTTGTCACAATCAGTGTTAGTCCTGCATTATTTATGTCAAATATTAGAGTTTGTTAAGAGTTGAATTACCATATCAGTTAAATAAAAATATTGGTAGTAACCCCTTGAGCAGCTTTTGCATTTCCGTCTTAACTGCTGCACTCACTAGACACATTTTTGCTCTAAGAATATGATTATCTTATGAAGTCAATTTATTCTATTATATGTAGATTATCAGAGGATAACAGGAAACTTGTTCTTTACTCTGTTATTCAGATTTCAGAGGATATCCATTAAATTATCTTTGGAGACCCAGTTTAATAACAACTTCTCTTGAAATTTCCCTGCTCTTCTCTAAAAAGAAAAAAAAAAGGTGCAGTGATTTAACTAATAAGGTTTTAAACATGTATCTAATTAATTTCCTTTACTAAAAATTATTTTAGAGAAGTAAAATTTCATATTCAGAGAAAAATAGTTATATTAGGTCAAGGAGATGACTGAAGACAAATTCATTATGTACAGTCTAGTCTACTACATATGTGTAGTCACTGTGCTCAATCACTGCACTACAATGAAATATTTCACATCTTCTGAAATAATGCAGACATTTTCCTTCCATTTATTTTGCTATGCAGCATGAACTTTATTCAGAACATGGACTTTAATTCTGTAAAGAATAAAAGCTACCAATAGTTACAGTGATTTAAATGAAGTCATTAATTTCATTCTCATGTTGCAAAACCAAGATACGCTGAGTGTGCCTTTTGGTCTGATGGTCTTGTCCCCCTGAGCAGGCAGTTTTCACTTGGAGTTCATGGGATCTGTTCCACTACTGCCACTTCCCTAGTGTTTAAAAGGGTGAAGATGTGACATATCATGGAATCAGTTTTCCTTGAGGGTAACTGTATGGAGACTACACATACCTGAAAAAGTAAAACTAACTCTTAGAAAAGCAATGACCTGAACAGCCCTTGTCGTGACTGTTGAGGAACAGTTCTATTTTTCTTTTACCTTCTTTTCTTTTTTATTATTTCTTTCTGAATACCATTGGTTGGACTCTTTACTCAACATAGAATTAATCATAAGTGTATAAAGTCAATTGAAAAATAGATGCTGGGAAAAAGTAAGAATGGGAATAAGAAAGGGAGGAGGAAGTTTATAACTGTAAAGCTCTATGGTTCTGCATACATGCATACAGACTTGCTTCTAAGATTACAGTTTAAAAACTTCTCATGGGACCCATTAAGCTGTGTGGTAAAAATGCCATCTCAAGTGTTAAAATGATCATGTAGATAAAATTGTTAAAGACAACATAGAAATATGATCAAATACCTAGCAATAGAGATAGAAATAAAAAGGAGAAAATGTTCCAACATGCAAAGCAGTCCACACAAGAGACTCATAGAATGACAGTCACTTTAAATAGCACTCTGACTTCAGAATCAACCCTTCAGGCATGCTGGCCTGGCTGAAAAGCCCGTGAGAGCATTTCAGGCATGGAAAGTCAAGACACTGTGGCAAAAAAAAGTCCTCCATGAAGGATCTCTGTAAATGTGACCCCAATGGAAAGAAGGGGCCATCAAAGAAGGATTTACTTTACTCTGAAGGGAGGAGAGAACTTCCACCTTGCCTTTGGCCCTGTCTAAATACTAACGGAGACTGTGGTCTCAAAAGGCTTCCATAGCCCAGGCAGCTCATGGCAAGAGCCTTGGGTGATCACTGATGTCATATGTAAGAGTGTTAATTGTTAAATTAACAGCAGGAGTCACTGTGCACTTACTCCCCATGCAGGACCTCTGTGCTAAATGAGTCATACTATGAGATTCAACTGTAAAATTTGTTCTGTTTTTTATATTTGTGTGTGTGTGTGTGTGCATGTACATACAAATAGTTGAAATCTTTACTTTGCGTAGAGTTGGTATTCTGTCTAAAAGTTAATTGAAAATGAATCTTAATGGAATGGGAATGGGAGAAGGAGGAAGAATTTGAGAGGGAGTGGTAGTGGGAGGGCAGGAATGGTGGGAAGAATCACTGTATTCCTAAAGATGTACTCATGAAATTTATACTCATTAAATAAAAGACTTCTAAAAAAAAGGAAATGGCTGTTTATATCAGCCCAAGGAAACTGAAAAAAGATTGCTGAATAAAAAGTAATTGACAAGAATATAGCATTTTCAGGATCCTCTGCTTCACTCTGGATGGGATGTTGAATTCTCCATTATCTCTCTGTTTACTGTGAGCCCAGCAACGCTAAAACTGGAGCAGCTAAACCTGCACTTGACTTGTTGCCTGCAATTCCAGCCAAAGATAGGTCAGACAGTCTATATATTTCAGAGTCATTATATTCTTTGTTTTGAGTGGAAAATAAAAAAATGGGCCTGGAGTCATTTTGAGTGGTGTATTCCAAATTCCTGACAAACTACAAAATTTACACACTCCAGGAAGCTCCTGGAGTGGGTCAAGGCCTGTGAGTGTGGCATTTTACAATCAAATAAGCAACCTCTGGCAACCCTCATGGCATACTCAAAAGCCAGATTCTATACCCTTGATAAATGTGCAAGCGAGATGAGAACTGTGGGGTGACCAGTAGACCCTGAAATCTATCAAGAGCACCAGTACCTTATCTTTGCTTTACCTATTGGTTATCTTGTAACATGTGTTCTTTTAATTAAAAGTAATACATCTTCTCTTGTTTAACTGACAAGTTTGTGCATAGGAGATAGAAAGAAAGGAAATAAGTAAAATATAAGAGCAGAACTTAATCCCTTAACAGAAAGTCCTTTACGAACCTTAAAAAGGTTTAAAATTTAATTGTGTCAATAGATTATAAAATTCATGGTGAAAAAAACGTGCTTTTGTTTTTGTTGTTGTTGTTCCATGTACTAGTTAACTGGGTATCTTTTTGGCTTTTTTTTTTTTTTTTTTACATTTCTCAAAAAATAGTAATGTTGTTCTTTTTAAGTAGTAAGAATTTATCAGTACATGAAAGAGACAAAACCCTTGTCTTCATGGTGCTTATAATTTAGAGCACATCCTCAATGTGAATTTTTTGGAGATGATAAAGACCTGAATCTTTGATCCATGGGTTCATAGCAGCAAAATTTCTGGCATAAGAAGTCTTCTTAACAGTAAAGGAGAGTACTAGTTTAAAGAACAAAAGACCAAATGACACACTGAACTTTTTAGTCTTAACTTTAAACATTTTATCCATTTATATAAACAAGTTTAAGATTATATAATGTATTTGAAAAATAGTGAATATATATTTATGCATCTAAAAAGTGATCTCAGTCCCACATCAAAATCTTTCAGTTTCCATTTGTGATAATTCTATGAAAATCTTCTCTGAGCTCCCATTTTTCATATTATACTAAATTAAAATATTAAGTTAACAGCCAATGCCATAATAGATGCCACATGTCATATTTTCAAAGTTCTTCATATACTATACAACTGTGTCATGATGGTGTTATAGTTATCATTACTTGTGTACAAATATATATTTCCTTGGTTTAAATAGTCTGAGTATTATTAAATAAAAATGAAAAGTAATATGAAATGACTTTTAAATGAACAGGTTGTATAAGCAGATTCTTAGAATGTTTTTACTTGAAAGCTCAGTGTGTTCTTAATATATTTGAAGTCTTAAAAATTTCATGAAATGCAGATTATGAAGGGAACAATGCATGGAACTCAAGAATTTAGCACATAAATGAACTTATCTACAAATTCCATTTTCCCATGAAATTATTGAAGTGCCTTTATATAGAAAATACTTATCTTTAAAATTAAGATGGTAGTTTTAGAGAAGTTTGGCTCTTGAAAAGTATATTTTCAAATTTCTTTTTCCATATTTTACATGAACTTTGGATGTGTTATACCATGATGATGCTATTCAGCAGTTCATCCTTTCTGGAAACACAGTTGGGTTCATAACCATGTTGTTCTTTTATCAGAAGAAGTGTTTGAGGAATTTAGGCAATTTCAACCTTGAAGCTAGTTCATTTAAAATATTTTTCATCTCTTTCAATTACAGCATGGAAACAATGTCTCCTTATCCTTTAGACATTCCCAAGGGAAGTTTACCACTTCAGTGAAATTAAAAAAAAAAAAAAAAGAAAGAAAGAAAACTAAGGAAAAATGTATTCACATTTTTTTCTGCAGTTCTCTTTCTCTGTTGCATCTTTTTCATGTTTAGGAATTAAGATGATGCTGGCTTCATAGAAAGAATTTGGGAGGATTCCCTGCCTTTCAATTGTTTTGAGTGACTTGAGAAGAATTGTAGTTAGTTCTTCTTTAAATATATGGTAGATTTCAGCATTGAAGGCATATGGTTCCGGGCTTTTCTTTGTTGGGAGCATCGTTATTACTGATTCAATTTCTGTCTTGCTTATGAGTCTGTTTAGGTTTTCTATGTCTTCATGAAGTCCTATGTCCTGGAATCTATCCATTTCTTCTAAGTCTCCCAATCTGTTGGCATACATTTCTTTGCAGTAATTTCTGATGATTCTTATTTCTGTGGTGTCTATTACATTTCTTTTATTCATCTCTAATATATTAATATGGGTCCTCTCCCTCATTTTTCTGGTTAGTTGGGCCAATAGTGTGTCAATTTCTTTACTTTCTCAAATAACCAGCTCTTAGTTTTGCTGATCTTTTGTATTATTTTTTTTTTGTTTTGGTTGTATGTATTTCTTCTCTAATTTAAGTACTTCTTTACTCCTACTAGTTTTGAGTGTGGTTTTCTGTTGTTTGTCTAGGTCCTTGAGATGCATGGATAGCTTATTCATTTGGTGCCTTTCCAATTTTTTGATGTAGGCACCAATTGCTATAAACTTTCCTCTTACTACTGCTTTTGCTGTACCCCATAAGTTTTGATATTTTATTTTGTCATCTTCATTTGTTTCCAGAATTTTTTTTTATTTCTTCAATGACCCACTGTTCATTCAGGAGCATGTTGTTCAGTCTCCATGTGTTTGCATATGTTCTAGTGATTCCTGAGTTGTTGATTTTCAACTTCATTTCATTGTGGTCATAGAAGATGCATGGTATGATTTTTATTTTTTTTAGAATTTGCTGACATTTGCTTTTTGGCCTAGCATGTGTTCAATTCTATAGAAAGTTCCATGTACTAGTGAGAAGAATGTGTATTCTGCAACTGTAGGATAGAATGTTCTGTAGATATCATTTAAGACCATTCAGTCTATAATGTCGATTATCTCTGTTGTTTCAATGCTGATTTTCTGTCTGGTTGGTCTGTCCATTGCTGAAAGTGGGGTATTGAAGTCCCCCATTACTGTTCCATCTCCCTGTAGATCCATTAACATTTCTTTTAAAAGCCAGGTGCCCTGTAATTAGGTGCATATACATTTATGGTAGTCACCTATTCCTGTTGAATTGATCCCTCAATCATTACATAGTGCCCTTCTTTGTCTCTTTTATCTGTTTTTGTGTTAAAATGTATTTTGTCTGATATTAGGATGGCTACACCCAATCTTTTTTAGTTTCTGTTAACATGGAATATCTTTTTTCATCCTTTCACGTTGAGTATGCAAGTTTTTTAGTGAGATGCGTTTCTTGTAGGCAGCAAATAGATGGTTTTGTTTTTAAGCCATTCAGCTAGTCTGTGTCTTTAAACTGGAGAATTGAGGTCATGCACATTCTAGTTGACTTTTGATAAGTAATGACTTTGCCCTGACTTTTTTTTTTATATAAATATTCCTATTTTACACTTTGGATTTCCTTTGTACTTTTACTGGGAGATTTTCTGCCTTCACCTTCTTTTGTAGTGATTAACATGATTCTGTGTTTCTGTGTATAGCACATCCTTGAGCAACTTTTATAAGGCTAGACAGGTAGTGACAAATTGTTTCAAGTTCTCTTTGTTACAGGTCTTTATTTCACCTTCATTCATAAATGAGAGCTTTGCAGGGTACACTATACTGAATTGACAGTTTTTTTTTTTTTCTCTTAGGACTTGAACTATATCTTGCCATTCTCTCTTAGCCTGTAGGGTTTCTGATGAGAAGTCTACCGTAAGTCTATTGTAGATCCTCTGAAAGTAGTCTGGCATTTCTCTCATGCACATTTTAGAATCTTTTCTTTATGTTTTACTGTGGAGAGCAGTGTGTCATGGTGAAGATCTTTTCTGATCATGTCTGTTGGGAGTTCTATGTGTTTCCTGTACTTGGATGTCCCTTTCTTTCTCCAAATTATGGAAGTTTTCTGTAATTATTTCACTAAAAATGCCTTTTAATATTTTCTGTCTTTCCATGCCTTCAGGAAATCCTAAGACCCATATGTTGTATCCTGTAGATTACAAACAGTGTTTTTAAGTTTTCTAATTTCTTCTTCTTATTTTTGGTCTGACTTTAAAATTTCCAGAGATTTGTCTTCTAGCTCAGATATTCTTTCTTCTGCCTCACCAACTCTGTTGTTAAGACTTTCCACTGAATTTTTTATTGAATCTACTGAATTCTTCATTTCTAATATTTCGCTTTGACTTATCTTTAAGATCTCAATTTCATGGGAAAAATTATCATTAATATCATATATATTTTTCTTTAGTTCATGAATTTGCTTCTGACTGTTTCTAAGCAGTCCAATGATTATTTTTTTGGATCCTGTTTCTG